>NC_137694.1:164104927-164479927 GCF_964034855.1 Anser brachyrhynchus
AAATTGGAAAATGTTGTGGTTTAAGCCAGCCGGCAGCTAAGCACCACACAGCCATTTGCTCACCCTTCCCCCTCCCTGTCTGGGATGGGGGAGAGAATCAGAAAAATGAAGCCTGTAGGTGAGATAAAGACAGTTTATTAGGACAGAAAAAGAAGGGAAATAATTAATAATAATAATAATAATAATATGTACAAAACAAGTGATGCACAGTGCAATTGCTCACCACCCGCTGACCGATGCCCAGCCTACCCCTGAACAGCCAGTCCCCCCACCTCAGCCAGCCACCCCATATTAATTGTTCAGCATGACGTCAGATGGTATGGAATACCCCTTTGGCCAGTTTGGGTCAGCTGTCCTGGGTCTATCCCCTCCCAGCTTCTACTGCATGCCCAGCCTGACCGCTGGCAGGACAGTTTGAGAAGCTGAAAAGTCCTTGGCTTAGTGTAAGCACTGCTCTGCAACAGTTAAAACATCAGCCTGTTATCAACATTATTCTCATCCTAAATCCCAAACATGGCACCCTACCAGCTACTAGGAGGAAAATTAACTCTATTCTAGCTGAAATCAGGACAGAAAGAATAGGATTAACAAGGGGGATTATTAATAAGAGCAAAAACATCCTGAACTGTAGAGGTGGTGCATACCTTTTTTGTTCTGTTGAGCTAATCTGTCAGAATTTCTGTTCTGTTGTTGGTACAGCCCAGCAATGTTATTCGGAAAAAGTTTTTTTTGACATTTAAAACATCATTCACTCCAGCTTTGGTCATCAATAGGTGTATTTATATATGTATGTATATGTATATATATACATACTGAAATTGTATTTTTATATAAGCATAACTTTGTGTGATTTATGTTTATGCATTTGTTAATAAAAATTCTATGAAATAGTATAAAGAACTTGTAATTCTCCTCAACCGTTTCCATTAGGCAAACAGACATTACAAGTCCCTGAATCCTTTGTATAATTAAAGATATTCCCTGGACATTAACCCCTACTTCTGCAGGATACAGAATGCATTTTGCTTATAGTTTTTAAAATGTTCTTTCAACTTAACTTCATTTATTTTTTTATTGAAAAATTCCATAAATTCACTATTTCCAGCTATTTCTTTAGCAGAAACTTTTATTTAAAATTTTACTTTGTGTCAACTGAAAGTAACATTAAAAGAACAGTGAAATATCACAAAAAGTTAATGATGACAATGTATGAGAAAACCAAATCATAGTACATTAAAAATTTCCCAAACTGTCATTGGGAATTTCTCCTTGCATAGATCCTGTATATAGCAAAATCAGCACCATTGCTTGTACAAATTCCAGTGCGTTTTTAATTCAGTTTGTTAAGGTCATCACTCTCTTACAATGCAGTCATTAAATACAGTAAAATAAATACATAAATACATAAATACATAAAAATGCTTTAAATTATAATGCAACTATAGCTTAAACAAAATGCTACTGAAAATGGTGTGTTTCTCTCTGCTGATATCAATAACCTTACTGTCAAACCTCAACCAATACTTGTGCTTAAGTGTAATGATTGATGCTATTTTTGTTATATGAAGTTGAAGGATTAAATTAAAATATTTTAAATCTAAAATATATGATAACCCTTCTATTTGAATTAAGTAAACTGAATTACATCACTTTTATGTGAGTTAGATCTACTAAGACTTTTGCTGCCAGGTTTGATCATCATTCACTTCAGAACTTATATACCAAGCTTCACTATTTTAAGTTCTCATAATCATCTTCAGGTTTGGGTTCCTTCCTCACCTCCACATTATCCCAGGGAAAAGCAGCTCAGATTACAGGCTTCAATTTAAATTGGGACAGATGTGGTTTATTTCTCTGTTAATAGCATATAATTTGCTGGCAATCAGTGAATCATACATTCAAGATGAGTATCAGCAATACAATAGATAAACCACAATACTAAACACAAAAAGTTAATAAATACATTTCTGAACATCATTCAGTAACTAATACCAAAATATCCTACTTTCTCCCTGCCCCACCACCACTGCACATTCTGTTTGGGCTTTCTTACATTTATCTCTGCAAAGAAAGTGGTTCAATAAACCCCAATGGTGAAGAGATTACTGAAAACAGAGTTCCTGCTCATGCCTCTCATGTCCCTGAAGACTGGACTCAACTACTTTTAATTCAGGGATTTAAAAGCTTTGATTTAGATTCAGCCTCTGGTAGGAGTGAACAAAAAGACACATTTTACCCAAAATGCAGAATATTTTCTACAAATAGTATTGATTACCTTTGCGAGTATATATATACCAGAATTAAATAGTCAAACCAGAGAGAAGTTTAAATATATTTCAACCTCACTAAGAATAAAGCGTCAGAATGTCATTAACGGTATCTGAGAAGTAAATTGTTCACAAATACATGGAAATGAAGTAGATATTGAAGAAAGAGTAAAAGCTGTCCTGGTATTAAAATGAAAAATAAAAAATGAAAATGCTTTGCACATGTGTGTGTGCGTGCTTTGACCTGCTTTATGCAGAAAAAAATAAGTGTATATATACAATTGTCAAGAAAATTCTCTGCTATTAAATTTATGTAAATAATTATTTACAATATGAGTCATAATGTAGGTGGTGTTCATAATAGCGTAGTGGGTTTACGTGGCAAGGTTTTGGTAGCAAGGGGCCATAGGGGTGGCTTCTGTGAGAAGGATCTAGAAGCTGCCCCATGTTTGGTAAGGGCCCCACTGCTGACCAGAGCTGAGCCAATAAGTGATGTTGTTTTGCGCCTCTGTAAGAGCATATTTAAGACAGGGGAAAAAAAAAAAAAAAAAAACACTGCGCCACACACAGCAGCTGGGAGAGTGAGAGGAGTGAGAAACAGCCTTGCAGGCGCCAAGGTCAGTGAAGAAGGAGGGGGAGAGGTGCTCCAGGCGCCGAAGCAGAAGTCCCCTGCGGCCTGTGGTGAGGACCATGGGTAAGCTGGTTGTCCCCCTGCAGCCCATGGAGTACCACAGTTGAGCAGGGTTCCACGCTGCAGCCCGTGGAGGAGACCACAGTGGAGCAGGTGGACCTGCACTGACAGAAACTGCAGCCTGTGGAAGACCCTTGCCGGAGCAGATTCTGGGCTGGACCTGTAGCCTGTGGAGAGGAGACCATGCAGGAGCACGTGACCTGGCAGGAGCTGCTGCCCATGGTGTACCCACGTTGGAGCAGTGTGCTCCTGATGGATGGACCATGTGGTATGGACCATATTTGGAGCAATTCTTGAAGAGCTGCTGCCTCTGTGCAGCCCACGCCAGATCAGTTCAGCAAGGACTGCATCTCATGGGAGGGACCCCACAGCACAGGGGACGAGAGTGACCGAGAAGGACCTGTAGAGAAGAAGCGCTATAGACTGACCATAACCCCCATTCCCCCGTTCCCCTGCACCGCTTGGGGGGAGGAGGTGGAAGAGGGTGGATGGGAGGAAGGTGCTTTTGGTTTCTTTCCTTTGTTTCTCACTTCTCTAGCTTGTTAGTAATA
This sequence comes from Anser brachyrhynchus, assembly GCF_964034855.1. NCBI lineage: Eukaryota > Metazoa > Chordata > Aves > Anseriformes > Anatidae > Anser > Anser brachyrhynchus. Next base: position 164,108,437 of record NC_137694.1, read on the forward strand.
AGCAATAAATCTTACTGTCTCCCTATGCTGAGTCTGTTTTGCCCGTCACAATACTTACTGCGTGATCTCCCTGTCCTTTTCTCAACCCTTGAGCCCTTTTCATTGTATTTTCTCCCCGTTCCTCTTTGAGGAGGGGGAGTGAGAAAGCGGTTGTGGTGGAGCTCGGTCACCCACCCGAGTAAAACCACCACAAACAGTTTGAGAAATCTTTTGATTGAAATATTAAAAGGAACATTCAGACGCAGATGATCAATACATGGCTCTGAAGCTGGTGTCACCAGCAGAATTTTGTGTTTCTTGATCATGAGATGGTATATACAACACCAGACCTACTGGTGCCTGATGGAATACACTTTTCTTAGAGGAGGGAAAGATCTTTTGCACAGGATTTAACAGGGCTGACTGATAGGCCTTTAAACTAGATTTGAAGGGGAAAGGAATAAAGCCAGGCTCACCACAGATAAGCTATGGGACAGCACACCAAAATCTAAGGGACTGCATGCTAGTGAGATTCAGTCTACTCCATGAGGTGTTGGGTACAATGAAAAACATTAGAAGTGTTTCTACATCAATGCACACAGCATAAGGAACAAGTAAGAGCAAATAAAGTTGATGGCGTCATTAGAGCCTACTACAGGCCACAAAGCCAGGATGAAACACCAATGAATTATTCTTTAAGGAACTAAGAGATACCACTAGATCAGTTGCCCTTGTCCCTGTGGGTGTCTTCAACTTGCCAGACATTAACTGGGAATACCACACAGCTATAAACAGGTTCAGGAGATTCCTAAAACACCTTGATGATAACTTCCTCATAACCACTAAGGGAAGGTTCTCTCCTAGTTTTGCAGCTTGTAAGCAGAGAAGGTCTTATGTGTGAAATGGCAGTTGGTGGCCATCTTGGTCGTAGTGACCTTGAAGTAGTTGATTTTAAAATCTTTACTGACAGGAGGAAATCTTCCAGCAAAAGCTCAACCCTGGATATGGGGAGAACAGATATGAGGCTATGCAGGGAATTAGTTAGTAAGGTCCTCTGGAAAACTGCTTTTGAAGGCATCTGGATCCATCGGTGTTAGTCACTTTTTCAGTATCACCTCTTAAGTGCATAGGAACAGGCAATTCCAAAATGTTGGAAGTCAAGTAGACAGGGCAGAAGGTGAACTTGTCTGAGCAAAGTATTGTAGAGCTTAGGTGGAAGAAGGAAGTGTATGGCTACTAGAAGCAAGGTTGGTTGACATGGGAGAACTACAGAGATGTTTTTCACCACATAGGGAGAAAAAAATGTGTGTGGCCAAAGTTCAATTAGGGTTGAATATGGCCAGTACTGTGGGGGACAAAAAAAAATAAAAAAATAGGACTTTATAAGACTTTATTGGCAAAAAGAGAATCAGAGATAACATTGGCCCATTGCTTGATGAGGCTAATCACTTCACAAATAGGGATGTAGATGAAGCAGAGATGTTTAATACCTTCTTTGTCTCTGTCTGATGATGAGCCCTGGGGCCCCTGGAGAACTGAGTTTGAAGACTGTGACTGTGGGAAGGAAAAACTCCAGCCAACCCAGAATTCATGCAGGATTTGCTGCTTCAGCTGGATGCACATAAGTCTGTGGGGCCTGATGGGATTCATCCTAGGGTGCACAGAGAGCAGGCTGATGTCATCACGAGACCTCTCTCAATTATTTTTCAATGGTCTTGGGAATCTGGAGAGGTCCCACATGACTGGAAGCTGGCAAAAATTCCAATTTTCAAGAAGGGCATGAAAGAAGACCCTGGTAATTACAGGCCTGTCAGTCTCAATTCACTGGCAAAATTATGGAGAATATTATTCTGGTAGTTATTGAAAAACAACAGAAAGACAATGCAGTCATTGGTAGCAGTCATCACAGGCTCACAAGGGGAAAGTCCTGTTTAATGAACTTAATTTCCTTTTATGACAATGTCACCCATCTAGTTAACTATCAGAACCAAGTTGATATGACTTCTTTGGATTTCAGCTTGTGTATTCTATGGAGCGCGTTTGGCAGCAGGAATGACTGTTACATAGGTTTGGAGCTAGGCAATATCTAGAAGAATAAAGAAACATTTGTCTGGGGTTTAGACCAAATTTCTGGTCATTTACACAAGCTGTTTAAAACTGGTGATTACAGTCAGGTCCATCTTGAAGGTCTCAGCATGTTTGACTTTGTATTTCCTCACTATTAACGTGAACAACTTGCACATTGCAAAAAAATGTAGACTGGGTCAGTACTCTGCTACAAAGTAAAAGTAAGTTGTGTTTTGATCAGAGCTTCTGTCTAGCTATTATTATTGTAAAAGCTGTTGGGGGTGGAGTACACAGAACCCTGCATTCCATCCCCCAATTAAAAGATTACAAACAAAAAGCAGTGCTATTTAATTTTAAATAACAACAACAATAATCAGTTTTTCTGGCAGTCTCACAGTGCTTTAGCAGTAAGGGATCTGAGAAATGCAGAATTGTTAAGCAGAGCAAAAGAGAAATATGACAATCTGGGGTGGTCTGTGCACAAGAAGGTTATTCAGAGTGGCATCTCCTTGTTTAAAGGTTGACATGTTAACATATGCTTTATCCTTCTATCTGAGAGGAAAAAAGGCTTGGGGAATTTTAAACAGTCTTAGATATCCTAAGACCTATTTCCTTCTTTCATGTAAAAACATTATTATGGTGTTAAGGGTGTCAGGAAGGTAACTAGGGTTGGAAACTTCTCTGAGCTTTGTCATTTGTTGAATAGCCATTGCCATAGTTGTTCTTGGCTGTGTTTGTCTCAATACTATGCAGTTAAACTGGGGACAAGGATAAGGTAGTCCAGCTGCAGTCTGAGTAGGAGAAATGTTTACATGTTTAATAGCCTTGGCTATTAAAAACAAATTGATTGGCTGTGATTTCCTGTGAAAAGTGTAAGGACTATGTAGAAAAAAATATAACAAATGTAAAATTACATCGTGGAAGGCTGGAAGTGTGGAATGTCCTAACAGATCTGTAACATAAACCAGCACCAGTGCTTCCTGTCCATGATCAAAAATCCAGTAAAGAAATCCAGCTTATCATAAAATTACAGAATCATTCCTTTCTCATGCAGTGTGCTTTTGACAGATGACCAAAACTCCAAACGGTCTTAGACCATACCATCTGCTTTCACATTACTGTGTCTTTATGTAGTAGATATAGAGATATATACTACTTCTGTTTTCACTGACTCTACTTTTTTCCTGTTCATGTCGTGAGGCCTTCCCATGCTTGTTGTTTGCTAAGAATATTTGCTATATCTTCTACTTTCCTACATGATTGCCTTTTGTATGCTGCTTTCATTAACATCTATTAAAGAGGATATGAGAGTAAGGTACCACTTAGAGAAATTAATAGCTTCAAAAGGTCATCATCCACTTCATACAATTTCTATAAATGCAAAAGCATTTTCATTGTGAAGAGGAAATGACTTGAAAGTTGTTTTCACTATCAAGTTTTTATTATTATTATTTTAATTCTGTTTGGAACCTTATTCTACTTTTTTTTTATTTTTTATTTTTTATTTTTTTTTCCTGTCACTTCTATTATAATGGATTTAAAAGAGTGAAGAAGTGCTGACTGGAAGCTTCTTCTTCTTCTTCTTTTTTTTTTTTTCCTTTTTTTTTAAAAAACAGATGTCACAGTCTCTCACGATGCTGTCTACGGCTGCAAGCCTTCAAATACTTCTGCATCTGTGGTGTTCTTATTTACTATCGTCATATTGCAAGTTATCTCCACCTGAGAAAATAGCTCCTCTGATCAGAATCAGAACTTACACAGAATGTTCTTTTCTCTTACCAATTAAAACTAATCCACCTAACTAAGAGTGCTGAAGTACAGTAGTATTGCTGCAGGTGCAAGGTTTTGGTAGTGGGGCGGGTGGGCTGCAGACTTGGCCCCTGTGTGAAGAGACCAGGGCCTGTCCTGTAATGAACACAGCCAGTGCCAGCCAGCTCTGTAACAGACACTCACTGCAGGACACATCTGAACCCATCAGTCACATGTGTGGTGCCTCTTGGAAAACATATTTAAGAACAGGTAAAACCGCACGCTGCATGGGCAGAGACAATAAAGAAAAAAAAAAAAAAAGTGAGAACCAGCCCTACATACAGACACCAAGGCCAGTGAAGTAGGGGAGTGTGCAATAATTGCTGGAGCTGATTTATTGAAACTAAAGGTATGTCCACATCTAAAGGTATAAACCACAAGGACCACCAAGTCCAACTCCTGGGTCCCCAAAGCCCAAAGGACCACCCAAAAAAATCAGACCATGTGTCTGAGAGCATTGTCCAAATGCTTCTCAAACTCCAGCAGGCTCGGTGCTGTGATCACTTCCCTGGGAAGCCTGTTCCAGTGCCTGACCACCCTCTGGGTGAAGAACCTTTTCATAATACCAAGCCTGACCCTCCCCTGTCATAGTTCCATGCTGTTCCCTTGGGTCCTGTTGCTCTCACCAGAGAGCAGAGATCAATGCCTGCCCCTCCACTCCCCTTGCGAGGAAGCTGTAGGCTGCCATGAGGCCTCCCCTTCAGTCTCCTCTTCTCTAGGCTAAACAATCCCAGTGACTTCTCTAGACTGAACAATCCCAGCCAGACAACAACTACCTCCATTTTTAAACCACAACAGTACTCACTTTACAGAAGAGCTTAATATCTTCACTAGATAGTAGTAAAGTATTTTTTTAAAGTTGTTTGGAGTGGATCCAAACAATAGATATTTGAAGAACAAAGTGTATTTTATGGGTTGCCTTTTCAAATGTTTCAAATTGTTGAACACATTTCAGAGAAATGAATATCTGCTTTAATATATGTTAATATATATTAACTTATGTGCCTTTTTTTTTTTTTTTTTTTTTTTTGTGAAGCTCAAATTTACAGGTCTGTAATTCCAAAGGTCAGTGTAAATATTTTTGCTCTATTTTCTAATTTTGTTTGTTACAAAAGCGAATTTAAGCAAGAAATTAAATGTTACAGGCAACTTAATAAGACTTGTATTTAACTTTTTTGACTGTTTTGGGGGTATATATCATCTGGCCCTGGATCTTTGATATATTATTGATTCTAAACTTCCTTCTTCTGAAATTCTGTCTGAAATTTCGGTCATTAAGTACGTGCCCCTTTAAAAAGAGGTTCCAGAAACAAACTAATTTATCTTTGCCTGTAATTGCACAAGAACAGATGAAATCTTTCATACTGATTCCACCCCCCACCCTCCAGCCCCCTTACATATTACATATAAAATCTTTTAGGATTTTATAGTTAACGTTCCCTATCTTTTGGTCAATTAACAAGGCTCTAACATTACTCTTTCCCTGTAGAATCATTACATGAGATTAAGCAAAATTCTATAATGCATCATATTACTGGTAACTTTCTTACCTTTTTCCTGTGATCAGCTTTCTGTTCATTAAAAGCTGGTCCTCTCATCTTCAGTAATACTGAGAAAAATCTAAACCTGTAAAAAATAGCAACTTGTATGGATAAAGCAATACTCATTATTTTTGCATCTACATTTTGTCCTTAATTAATTTGTTAAATAATAAACAAAACTTGTGAAGATTTTTATTTCCTTCCCTATTTGATTTAATTTTTATGTAAATTTTCTGTCTTACAAATATATTTATTGTTGGGGGATATCTTTACAATGAACTGTTTGGAAAATGAAGAAGATGGAATTTTAATGATACTCTCAAAATTCACAAAATTTTAATATATTATGCATGAAAATATACACTCTAAGTTTATATATTTAGTAATATACTTAATAATAATATAATACTTATAATACTTAATACTTATAATAATACTTAATATAATGCTTAAATGAGCATTTATATTAATGAAAGCAGTAATTTCATGATATAATATTTGGTGATATAATATGAATTTGAGCTTAATGAGAAAGTTAATCATAAGAAAAGCTTGAAAATGAGTCCTTTGTTGTATACAGAGTGAAATTTGAAGTAAAATTCACTCTCAAGCAGATGGGAAGTATCATTCCGTGGGACATTTTAAGGCCATGTACATTTTTAAGAACATCTGTATAAGATAAAGGTCCTCGGTATTAACTAGACAGAGAGCTAGTGTGAAGAAGAATACTATAAAGACTTTTTGACAGGGAAACATGAAATAAATTTATGTATATCTATGCTGATCTGATATTGCTCTTTTATCTTTCAATAGTATTAACTTAGATTAAGGTGCATTTTTTTTTAACTGTTGCCAAATATATTTAGAAACAGTTTATTAATTACCTCCTTCAAAGTTGCTGATATTCTAAAATACTTTAGCATTAATTTAGGTTTTCATTTCATAGTCAGAAATAACTTTGTAAAACCTAATACGTTGTCAGTTAAGTGTGTGATAAGATACCCATTAACTGCACTGTCTTTATAAATATTCTGATATTCTGAGTTGTCTACCTTCACAAATGATTGTTGATTATCTAAATAAATACATGTGAGAGGTAACAGCTACAATTATATGTAATATACCAAAGATTTGAGGCATAGAGAAATTAATGAATGATTATGGTTTGTTAATTGTATCATCATGGCTACAATATGGCTAAATATTTTAATATTAAAAAAAAATATATATTATTTTAGGTATTTATGGTATAGTGGTCATTTTCCTCTCCTGGTTATTAGATGGATAGCTCTGGCCAAAGCCAAACACATTGAAAATGTGGTTACTTGAACTAATAAATCTATCCCTATAAAATAAGAACTGTGACATTAGCAATAGTTCTCTCTTCTATTGGAATTGCAGGGAATTTGAGAAACAGAAGCTTATACAACTGTTTGCCTCAATGAATTCTTCACAGTCTTAGCCAATGTTAGCTAGAACAGTGATGCAGTAAATTATTTTTAATTTAAAATTACTTTCCTGAAGATCTATTGAAATATGCTAAACGTGTTGTGTATAAGAAATGAAAGTGATCGTATTTACAGATGGAAGGGAGGAAGACTGTGTTTTCTGCAGAACAGATAATGTTTGTCAGTAAAAAACAGTGTCCCTTGCTACAGGAATGTTATAGAGAGACTACAGCAAATATGTCTTTCCAAGATTAAATTGATACAATCTGTTAAATTTTTTTGATTAAGAAGGACTTCAAAATTTTTTATGCTGATTCACATATTTTCACAAAGAAATTAAAGACTTATTTATATGAAATTGATTTTAAGGTATTCTTGCAAAGGAAAATATTTTTCATATTGTATAATTTAATAATAATAATAACAACAACAATAATAATTTTATTGTGCCTGGAAAAAAGTCAATCCAAATTCAAAGAGGAATAAATTTTGTGACTCTTTTTTACAGGCAACAAAGCTGTGCAAAGCCTACATTTCACTTCTTATTCAGCCTCAGTGTTTATAAATTCACATTACCCTTTGGATTGTAGTATTATGCTTTCCATGTGATTCTGAAGCCTGGTGATATTTTTATTCTATAAAATATTCCATTTTGTGGATCCATCAAACTGAAGCAACTAAGATCAGCTCCCAGTAGAAAATCTTAATAACTAGTTTGAAGACCCATACCTTTATTTTTTTTTTTTTCTTTTCCATTCTAGTAATTATTAATTCATTTTATACTGGAACGGACTATTTCAACAGAAAAAAGTGACAAGACATTTTCATGCATTCTTGTAGGTTTATGGTAAAGGTGACAGACTCTCTTACCATGTCTCATAAATGTGTATTTGTTCATGCTCTCTTATTAACATACAAACTACACAGAATAGCAACACATTAATTACTACAAAGAGAATATAAAAATAATTTCATACACAATACACAACTGAATGAGAATGTTACATATTTAGGTATTTTTTGCAGAATTGTCTCTCTCAATTATTTTGACTTCTCCACCATACGTAGATATCACCTAGATATGAAGTTGTGTATTTCATGATCTAATATTGACATTTGTATTTACTATTTCAGAGTAGTTGTAAACCTTCCCTTCTCTTTCCCTTCCGTTTCCCTTCCCTTTCCCTTCCCTTTTCCTTCCTTTTCGCTTTCCTTTTCACCCCCATATGGAAAGGATACTGAACAAACACACACTATAGATGTGTATTTATAAATTATACACATCTTTGTTCTACGAAAATTTCAATGTTTTCTTCCTGCACACTAACAAATCATCTCACACACATTTTTTTGCAAATTGTTTGACCTAGGAATTTTCTATGCAGCACCATATGCTTTATTTGTAGAAGTGAAAAACAACCTTTTTTCCTTTTTTTCCCCTTTTTTTCTTTTTTTTCTTTTTTTTTCTTTTTTTTCTTTTATAAATTGAATTCATTATGAACACATGAGCATATTTTCTCCCTCAGATAATGAGATATGTTGTATTTTAATAATTAAATTATATTAAATATAGATACATGTGAAAATTGATCTGAGAAATAAACCACTAGTTTCACGCTCTCAGCTGTGACCTGTGTGGGTGTTGCTTGTCACCTTTCTTCAATTTGAAATGCTGCTGTAGAAACACAATGTTTTACTCTGTGCTTTTCAGAACAGTATGGACAAGATTGATTTTATAGATTTATATTGTAATTTATGTTTACCGTAAGCTGAAATTACTCCTGGCTACATCTCTGCAACTGTTTTGCGTCAACTCCATGCCAATTCACACCCCAAACTAGAACGCTCCTATCTCAGGCTTCTAGATCTGCCTTTTATTTCAGCTCCTAGTCCTTGGGACACCTTTAGAAGAACCCATGAGGCAGGGATAACGTCTATCACTCAGGCTTTTTCTGCAGTGTCCATCTGGCAGTGCGGTCAACATATCCACAGACATCATGTTTCATCATACATATTATTTTCACTGTGCTATGGAAACACCTGAGGCTCGGAGCACGTAATAAAAGAAGCAGAAAACTCCAGTATTCTTTCAAAGGGAAAATGGAAAAATCTGATACTTTTTGAGGGGCTATTGCTCATTAGTCACAAACATTTGTTGATCCCAGAAGTTTTTGCTTGGTATGAAAATAAGTACGCAGAACATCTCTTTGATCCTTATTACCCCTTCCAGCCAACATTCTAGAGCTTCTGATAAATTAGATTCACACTGTTACCTGTGCTGGCATCACCTGCATTATCTGTAAAATTGTTGAATATGTCCAGTATTATGGAACTCTAGCCATGAATTGCAGCCACTTCTATGCTGCAGATCACTCAGGCTGAACCTGTGTGCTCACTGAAGGTCACTACATGAGCTACATACACTTGAGGTTTCAGCCCATGCATGCACATAGATCAAAAGTTGCTAGAAATGCTGCAAAAGCATAGATGGCACCTCTAATTCAGTTTCACTCTTCCTAAAATACATATAATGGAAATAAATTATTTATAGTGATTGCTTCACAGATTTTCTTGTTTGTTGAGGGGTGGGGTGGGGAGAGAGAGAGGGGAAGTAAGGTGTTTTATTTTTTATTTTTTTATTTCTTTTTGTTTATATATATATATATTCAAAATTTTAAGTTACAATGGGAAAAAAAAAAAAGTGCAACCTAACATATATTTCAAAGTATATGCTTTAGGATGTGCAAATAAAAGTAAATTATATATTTGAAGGTTCTTTCCTCAGAAACACACACATAGTATATAGCATTTGGCATATATTATTTGGTGTATTTTACATGTATTCTATATACAAATGTATACAACTCAGATTTGCATGAGGTGGTGCTGGTTTGTTATGATTCCAGTAAGAAAGGCACTTAAAGTAAAAAAGTCCATAAAGAATCACTTAAAATGCAATTATGCAATTTATTAGAGCTAACACTATAAGGAAGGAAAAAAAAAAAAAAAAAAAAAAGGTTAGAACAGGAAACATTACTTCCACTCAGATGCTGGGAGACCTGAATCTCGCAGCACTGTTGGGCCTTCAACCAGAGTGCAGCATGCTGTGCAGATGTCATCAATGGAAATGTTTCATACATATGTTCATATCATATCCATATTTTGAACTGTTGAGCACTTACAGCACTTACTAGAAGCAAACGATTTTACTCATAATTCTTATTTCAAATGAGAACTTTCTACACCTTTAGAGAAATATAATAGTTAATATGAGCTGCTTAATGATAACAAGAATATACAGGAAGATTATAATACTTTTTGTAGCTGATGATTTTGCCTTCTTTATCACAGTCTGAGCTAAAACCCAGTGATTCTTAAAGTTTAGTATTTTATTACAAAGGCTTTTGATCATTCGTAGTAGGTTCATTCTTGTTCATGTTATACGTACAGTGTAATATTTTGCCTCATGATTTATTCATTAATTTAATTGCTGATCTATGTCAATTGAACTGGAGCAGCAGTGTGTTATTTGTCTGTGATGAGTGTCTGGAGGCTTCTTCCCCATACTGCATTGCTTGTGTTACTGACCTTTCAAACAGTTCTCATCTGCTGAGACACACTATTCAGTCAAATGCTTTCTAATTAGTGAGAAGATCAGATTATAGTATAATTCCCGTTTCTTGGTACCTGTCGTGTTATTTTTGCCTTCTCTTGTTTCCAGATGTTGGTGCTGACTTGCAACTGGAAATCTCAAGAAATTGAAGTGATTTCAACTGTGCTATTAATGTTCATATGAATGCTGAGACATTGCAAGGCAGTGCTGGGAGGCCAGAAAGCCTTGTCCCATAATCCTCTGTGGGACGAGGTGTAAATCTTATCAAATCAGACAATAATGAATCGACTTACTTCAAGAAATAATATTTTTGATGCTGTATGCTTGACTGTGAATAAAAGGTTATCTCTAAATTCAGGAATTTAACAGGAACTGTCTGAGAAGATAAAAGTTTTTTTGAAAATCTATGTTCAAGAAAGAAATGAGCTTATTACATGAAGGTTGAGAAAGTATTAGTTTTGCTGACAAGGAAAATACAGAATAAGATTTACTTCCTTCTTTCCTCTTTAGTCTTTGACTGATGTTCACATCTACCGGCCTATTTGTATTAAGTCTGTTTATGAACCTTTGCATACTGCCTACACTACAAATTCTTTACTTGGTATTCTCTATCTGTAAATAGGGCAGTTAAATTTGGAAGCCATAATAGTGTGATTTGAAAATTACATATGAAAAATACTTATCATTATTATTTTTATTGATATTATTTTTCTTTATTGATTCATTAATGGATTATAATAATCTCACAGTTAAAGGTATTTATGCTGGGAGAGTGATCTGAATCTCATCAGAAGATGGCTTAGAGATCCAGGAAATTAATCTAATTAAAACCTGAAAGGGAAAAATCAATCAAACTATCAATCAATTAATTTTGATATTAATCTTTTGTTTTCTGTAAAATATACGTAGATAGTACATATACATATTTGCAAGCTCAAAGCAAAAAAAATGTAATGTTGCAAGAATATAATTTCTGGCAAGCAAGAGAGAACAAATGTCAAAGAAAAAACGGAACTTAAACAAAAATAAATAAATAAATAAGTAAATAAAAGGCAAGTCAGTTTTACCAAGAATGAAAGAAGTGGAGAAGATGGAGGTGGATGACAAAAAAAAAAAAAAAAAAAAAAGCGTGTAGAAAATATTTAGATAGGAGAGTGGTGGTGAATGCTGAGGGGAGATTTGGGTAAAATACAACAAGAATCAGTGTTAAGAGACACCTGCTGAAATCTTGTCTCTTGGACAAGAATGCCAACCTGTAAAGCATACTATAAAGCATTCTATGTAAAGCAGACAAGGCTCACAAATTCATATAATTCAATAAGGAATTAAGTGAAAATAGCCCATGATGCAGAGGGAAGAAAATTGAGAGACATTGTGCATTCAGCTGTTGTGACACTGAACATTTTGTTCCATATTAATCTCAATAGAAAATATTTAAACATAATGGATTAATGTTTTTGTGCAAATAGCACTGATTTGAAACATAGATTTTAACTTATTTATTTCACAGAATCACAGAATGTCCGAGGTTGGAAGGGACCTCTGAAGATCATCTAGTCCAACCCCCCTGCCAAGCAGGATCACCTACAGCACATTGCACAGGATTGCATCCAGGTGGGTTTTTAATATCTCCAGAGAAGGAGACTCCACAAGCTCTCTGGGCAATCTGTTCCAGTGCTCTGTCACCCTCACAGTAAAGAAGTGCCCTCTCATATTCAGCTGGAACTTCCTGTACTTCAGTTTGTGCCCATTGCCTCTCATCCTCTCACAACTGAAAAGAGATTGGCTCCATCCTCTTGACACCTTGCCCTCAAATATTTACATATATTTATGGTGTCTCCTCTCAGTCTTCTCTTTTCCAGGCTAAACCAGCCCAGTTCTCTCTGTCCTCATAACACAGGTGCTCCAGCCTTCTAATCATCTTAGTAGCCCTCCTGTGGACTTGCTCCAGTAGTTCGATGTTCCTCTTGTACTGAGGAGTCCAATATTTCTTGTCATATTGATTCTTACTCACCCAGATGAGTGTCAATCACAACTGGTTATGTCATTGGTCATATTTTTCCTTTTTTTTTTTTTTTCCTTATGAGATTTAACTGAAGGTTAATGAAAGAAATACTATTGGTTTATACTTAAAATATTATAACTCCACAGACTTAGTATTGTATGATGTTTAGATGCCACTAACTAGCAGAGAACCTCTTTTTAGTCCAGCCAGTCCTCTTCAACATCTTCATTATGGACCTAGACAGTGGGGTAGAGTGTACCCTCAGCAAGTTTGCTGATGATTCAAAACTAAGGGGAGTGGCTGATACACCAGAGGGTCATGCTGCCATCTTGAGGGACCTCTACAGACTGGAGAAATGGGCTGACAGAAACCTCATGAACTTCAACAAGGAGAAGTCTACAGACTGGAGAAATGGGCTGACAGAAACCTCATGAACTTCACCAAGGAGAAGTGCAAAGTCCTGCGCCCAGAGAGGAATGGCCCCAGAAACTAGTACATGCTGGGGTCTAACCAGCTGGAAAACAGCATGGCAGAAAAGGACCTGGGGATCCTGGTAGACACCGAGTTGATCATGAGCAAATAAGGTGCCCTTTGCCATGAAGAAGTCTGCCAGTATTCTTGGATGCATTAGGCAAAGTATTGCCAGAAGATCTAGGGAGGTGATCCTACCCCTTTACTCAGCACTGCCAAGGCTACCCCTGGAGCATTATTGTGTCCAGTTATGGGCCAAGAGAGACATGGACATACTGAAGAGAAGCCACAGAGATGATAAGGGACAGAAGCACCTATCCTGCAAGGAAAGGCTGAGAGAGCTGGGACTGTTAAACTTAGAGAAGAGAAGGCTCAGGGAGGTACTTATCAATGTATATAGATACCTGAGGGTGGGTACAAAGAGAATGGAGCCAAGCTTGTTTCAGTGGTGCCCGATGACAGGACATGAGGCAATACACACAAAGTGAAACACAGAAGATTCCATATGAACATCAGGAAACTGAAACACATTGCTCATAAATGTTGTCCAGTCTCTATTCTTGTACATATTCAAAAGCCAACAAGACACAGTGTAATTGTGTTATTCAGCTGGGCAGAAGAGCTCTACCACAACTGCTGTCTCACTCCAACTCCTCAAAGGGAAAGAGCGAGAAAATATGTTGCAAAGGGCTCAAGGGCTGAGATAAGGACAGGGAGATCACTCAGAAATTATCATAATGGGAAAAACAGACTCAACAGAGGGAGACTAATGTAATTTATTACCTATTACTAACAAGCTAGAGCAGTAAGAAACTCAAAGCAAACTAAACCCACCTCACTTCCCCCCCACCCCCCACCCCCTCATCCACTGTCTTCTATGACCTCCCCCTGAGCAGTGCAGGGGATTGGGAAATAGGGGTTTCTGTCAGTCTGTAACAATTAGTCTCAATTCCTACTTCATGGTCAGTCTTGTCTCCTGTACCAGTGTGGGGTCCCTCCAACAGGATGCTGTCCTTCCTGAACTGATCTTGTGTGGGTTTCCCACAGGCAGCAGCTCTTCAAGAACTGCTCCAAATATGGGTCCCTACCATGGGGTCCATCCATCGGGAGTAAACTGCTCCAACATGGGTCCCCCACAGGCAGCAGCTCCCCCCAGATCACCTTCTCTTGTGTGGGCTCCTTTCCACAGGCTGCAGTTCCAGCCCGGAGTCTACTCCTGTGGGGGTTCTTCACAGGATGCAGCCTTCTTCAGGCCAGATCCACCTGCTCCACCTTGGTCTTCTCCATGGGTTGCAGTGTGGAAATCTGCTCTGCCATGGTACACCATGGGCTACAAGGGATCCACCTGCTGCAACATGGGCCTTACCACAGGCCTGGAGCATCTCTCCAGTGCCTGGAGCACCTCCTCCCCCTCCTTCACTTGACCTTGGTGTCTGCAGGGCTGTTTCTCGCTCCTCACTCTCCCAGCTGCTTTTGCACAGCATTTTTTTTTTCTCTTTCTTGATTATGTTTTCACAGAGGTTCAAACAACATCGCTTATTGGCTTGGCTCTGGCTAGTGCAAGGTCCCTTTGGAGCTGGCTGAAATTGGCCCTTACCTAACATGGGGCAGCTTCTGTACTCTTCAGATTTCTTCTCAGAAAGAGTAGTCAGGCATTGGAAAGAGTTGCTCAGGGAAATGGTGGAGTCACCGTTCCTGGGGGTGTTTAAGGAAAATTTGGACCTGGTGCTTAGGGACATGATTTAGTGGGTGACATTGGTAGTAGGGTGATAGTTGGACCAGATGATCTGGGAGGTTTTTTCCAACCTTAATGATTCTATGATTCTCACAGAAGCTACCTGTGCCACCCCCTGCTACAAAAACCTTGCCATGTAAACCCAGTACATGTGGTCCTGGGCAACATGCTCTAGGTGACCTTGCTTGAACAGAGGGTTGGACTGGAAGACCTCCAGAATTCTCTTCCAATATCAAACATTCTGTGATTCTATGATTTTGTAATAACAGAGTGATTGATAACCAAAGTGATAAAAGATAAATGTGGCACAAAGTTTATGTACAGAAACAAAAGGGGAAAAAAAAAAAAAGTAAACTGTAATTTAGAAAAGAAAAGCCACCTGTCATTATGATGAGCTACCTGGGAAGCATTAATAGATCCTAAAGTGCAGTAAGACCAGTTAATAATGGGACCAAATTATTAAGGGTAATGTAGAGTTTCTCTATTATACAATATGCATTGAGAACAAATGTTTGGTTGTTTTCAAAAAGGGGTAAAAAATATTAATTTACACAAATCATGGGACTCAAAGCAGAAATTAATTCATATCATCTTATCATCTGTGCTCTACAGAGTATAACATTATCATCACATAACATCAGAGCAGAAATTATCGTCAGAAAATCTTCAACTGTTATAGTCTTTGAATCTGTACCATTATTTTTCCTTCTGGTAACAGAGATTTGTTAGATACCTAGTATTTGGACACACAAATGATATTTTACAAATAAAGTTATTAGCACTCTCAAGTAGGTAATCATCTAGATGAGACGTGTTGAAAGCTCATAAATACTAAAGTGTGGCTAATTGCTCAGGCAGAACATCAAGGTTTATAACAGAGAACAAATTCTTTCTCTGGATATTCTGTCATTATGGTTTTCCTAAGGATTAGACATTTAAAGGAATATTTTCACCACACTAGATATGAATTGATTTAAATAAATAAATAGATAGATAAAATACAGTCATATAGTCTATTGTGCAAGATCTATCTTCCCATATTTGTTTCCCTCTCATGTTTCTAATCTGCATTTTCCCATTATGTCTAACGCTAGGTTAAAAATTCCTCAGAAGATCCTTTCTTTGAGAGGGTGGGGGTAGGATGTCAGAGCAAGGCTGAAAGCATCATCAATGCATGGTTTTACAAGACATGTCACATCCCCAAGGTAAAGATCACAGCCAACTGAGAATGTGGAAACTCATGAACAGCAACAAGGAGTGTGAGAATATAGAAAAAAATCCCTTGATTAGTAGTTCAGGTTAGAGGCCTGCATTATAGATGACATTCATAAAGTGAAAGGAATCTTTTCGAAATTATTATTCGGTAAAGGAACATGGCTGAAATGCTGAAATTTCTTATAACTTTATTTACAATAAACAAAAACTTCTCTGAAAAAAATAATCCCCCAAATTATATCAAATGTCCTTGAGGAATATATTTTGTTCATTAAAGCTACTTGTTGGTTAAGATTATTGAATGCAAACAAGAATGCAGCATAGTTAGCAATTAAATTGATCTAGAAAAGTGGATTCAACCTGGAGTGACATAGTTTAAATTACATTTTGAGATCAGTGGTATCAATCATCTATATAATCTTTACAGCAACTGTAATAAGTGAGATGTTAACTTCTTAGCATTTTGTAGAAATACATTCATAAAGGATAATTTAATTACTCTTTTTAGTATTGCAATTTTCTGACCATCACATATAAGCAAAAACTGCAAGATTGGAAGAAGTCCTTCAGTCTCTAATTAACTACTCATATAGCATCACCAGAAATTTTGCATTGGTTACACCATCTGTTCTGTTCTAATTTCCTTTTTATCTTTACTTTTACTTTATAGTTATATAACTAAAGTAAATTGAAAATATATATATAGAGAGAGAGAGAGAGAGAAACTGAGTGTTCTTCTAGTCATGACCGGCCCTCACTTGTTTCTCTTTACAGGAATGTACAGAATTAGTGATTGTCCATCCTCTAGGATTCCACCTTTTTTTTTTTTTTTTTCCCAAACACTGCATATGACACTCAGTAGTGCTGGTGCATTCATTTTTCAGAACTTGAAAGTGAGGTTTAATTTACCCATCACAAGCCTTCCAATAAGCAGTAATAATCAGTATTGTAGATTCTCTCCCTCTGTAATCAGTGACACCTCTGAAGCATTATTTGCATTCTGTATTTGCAAGATGGAATTAATTAATTACACTCCTGATTTATAGAACCATAGAGTAATAGAATGGCTTGCGTGAAAGGGACCTTAAAGATTATCTAGTTCCAACCCCCTTGCCATGGGTAGGAATGCCACCCACTAGATAGGGTTGCCCAGGGCCCCATTTAATAATAATTATTTGGGTAATGGATGCATAACCTTCTAGAGGTGACTATCACAACAGATTCATCATGAAGGAGATCTAGCAGCTTGACCCGTTGCCTAAATTTCAGTATTTAGTATCACTTGAGATTTGCTAGTGTATTGTCATTGATATCCAGCTGTCACTCTGGAATAATGTGATTTTTTTTTTTTTCCCAATTTTGCATCTATTGGTCCCATGTGGATGTCTCAACTACACTGCAGCCACTCCAGTGATATTGGATGTATCTGTTTTGGTAAGTAAAGCTCTAAACCAGTACTATAGATTAGATGCCTAGTTCTCAGACAGTTAAAATTAGGTACAATTAATTAACTCTATACATGTGATTGAGCTCCAGTGTTAACACATACATGCAGTCTTTATGCAAGTATCTACATGAAGAATAATTATCTGGAGATGTCACTGTGGTCAGTACATATTTAGTCAGTACAGAAAACTGACACCTGAAATAGACACATTGGGCTCAGTTGCTTTGCCTAAACATGTCGTTAGGTGCTAATCAGGATGCCGTAGAGTATCCCACATAGCCTACAGCTGATCCTGTAGAAACTAAAAGCTTTCTATGGGTCCTGTCCATATCATGACCCGCTCATAGACCTCTCAGATACTTTAGGGAATCACAATGGCATCTGAGGTTTCTGTGTAGGTATCTGTATGGTCCAGTAGATTCTCAGATGCTAGTACAAAATTCCATGTATGTATCTGATCTGGAGCTGAATTACATATATTTTTGATGGTGTATATCTGCTATAAATGCATATATATATGTAAATATATTTCTGGTTATTTAATCTGATCAATTTATATAGTGGAATACAAATTTCTGTAGTTTCACTGATACTGTCATTTCTGAAAGGCTATAAAGAAACTTCCAAATTAAGACTGAGCATGCCTATCTCTGACCTTTGCCTTTCTAATTACCAGTTTTCTCTGTCTGCTAAGACAGAGAGTAGAAATGCATTGGAATTAAGGATCATAACTCACAGAATATTGTAAAATATTGTAATAACCATTTTTATCAGAGTTGGAAAGTGCTGTATTAAAGCTAGAGTTCTTATCAGAAGGGAAACTTGCAATTAAGTGAAAAGCCAGAGAGTAGAAGACTTTGTATAATAAAACCAGAATAAATTACTTAATTTATTGATAAGCTAAGGACAATCATTTTATGTTTTATTAAAATTATTCTACTAAGAACACTGCAGATATATTAAATAGTTACATACAAAGGACATGTCCCATTTAGTCAGTGCATCCCTTTTTCTCCTTGCAGGACAAAACTGATCTGCTCTTTAAAAGCACAAACCAGCAAGTTTTTTTTTGTTGTTTTTTTTTTTCCTCCTCATATTTTTCCATTGTCTTCAGTGATGTGTATACACTGTACAGAATATGTGAAAGATTTTGTAAGTGATATCAAAGCTACAGAAGCAGAATATGCAAAATATGTCCCCTCCCCTCCCCACCCCTTACCAAGTAACCTATTGTGACAAGCAGGCTTTAGAAGAATCAGATTTTGTAATGCTTATCCAAATCTCTTGAATCTAAGGAAGAATGTAAGTAATAACTTTATGCCAGACTTTTCCTGTGATTTAAAGAAAACTCTTTTGTTTTGCTTGAATAAGGGGACAGGAGACACTATAGCAAACCAATATATATCTATATCTATATCTATATCTATATATTTTCTGGCACTTTAAGTGATCTTATTACAGCCAGTAATTTTAGACTGTATTGTCATAAATAATAATGGGAGACGGACATAGGAAAGAGCCTTTGAAAGACTGCATTGATTTTGTTTACCTTAAAGGAAAGCTAAGCAAAGTAATGTGTTTGTAACAGAGGTTGCAAACTTCAAAAGAGAAACTTCAGCAAATTGAGGAAACTGATCATTAAACCGAGGATTTCAAGGACTTTCATTTGGAATGTTTAAACTAATACCAACATTTCTGTTTTCTTCAAGCTTCTTTTTTCTGAGGATGGTGTTGTGTGTTTACAGAATGAATTACATACAAAGATGATAAAAGCAACAACAACCCTAATCTGGTTTCAGTAGCAAAGAGGAATATAACTGTTCTTTTTGAATGATTGGATAACTAGGGAAAGCTAAAAATAATTTTCACTAAAAAAGAATAGTAACAAGTATGGGTTAGCAATGGGTACCAGCAATAAAGATTTGCATTTTTTTTTAAGACTTTATTTTCTGCTGATAGAATTAAATTGGCTATAACTGCCTTGCAAAAGAAAAAAAATGTGGAAAATGTCAAAGCAGCATGACCTCATCTATTCAAATTTTCCAGTGGGTTCTTCAGTCAGGATCTGACAGGACATCTATGTAACTCTTTGGAGTTACACTGGAGCTACTCTTTTTACATGTGAGATATTTCCTAAGGCATAAGTAGAACTAAGGAATAATTGTACTGTTTTCAGCTGAAATATCTGAATTTTCTTCCTAGCAGCTTGTATGGTGCTGTGTTTTTTATTTAGCACGAGAATGATGATGATAATACACCAATGAATTAGTTGTTACACTAAACTAAGTCAACAACCTTTCAAATTCTCATACTGCCCTGCCAGTGAGGAGGCTACGGGTGCACTAGAAGCTGTGAGAGGACAGAATCAAGACAGCTAACCTGAACTGGCCAAAAGGATTTTCCATACTGTATGATACCTCACTTGGACACTCGTTCTTATTTACCTTGTTAAGAAAACACAAATATAAAATAAGATTAAAAGTACATCATCACTCAAATTAAAGGACAATTGATGAAAAAATAAAAAATAAAAACAAAAAAGGACTTCACATTGCACCTGAATTTAGCCACATAAATCATTACCATGTTATCTAAGTAAAATATAGTAACATACAATTGAATGAGTAGTAAATTATGAAGCAGAGTTTGAAAGCTGAAGACCTGTAGGCTTTAAATAATTGTATTACAATTATTCAGTGACTATTTAAATTAAAAGTTATGATCGCAGAAAATTCAGGTCTGTTCCCTAAACAGAATACTTCCAAATTAACAAAGAACACTACTTTCAACAAATAGTTTCACACGTTTTTATTTATAAACCAGAAATAAACATGGATTTATTTGAAACATTTGTAAAATGAAAACATGTTTTTAATTTTTTAGGGTGTACTCCCGTGCTTGTATCAAAAAGATGTGTTATAAATTTGAAAGCTCGTGGTGCTTTTTTTTTTTTTAATGTTAGTAAACATTTAAATGGAATAAAGTTAATTTGAAGTGTAAAAGTACACAAGCTGTATTAAAAAATCTCCAAAAATGTACTTAAGTACTGTAGAGATCAATATGTTAATAGTTGTTTTTTTTTCTATAGTAAAAAAATGTTTTGTCACCCATTAGAGTCATATAAAGCAAAATTGTTATTATTATTATTAAGAAACACTATCAATTTTTTCTAAATCAATAGTATTCCTAACTAAACCTGTACTTTTATTTTTTTTTTAATTTTATTTTTTTCAAAAATTTTCTTCCAGTCACTATTTTCATGTGATGGATATCTTAAAAAAACATTTATATTTGCTATACACTCTAAGGAATATCACCCTGTTCCCACACTTGTGTTTAAAACTGAATAATAAATTAAATGTCTTTATATCTTTCATATAATCTGCCTTACAGTTAGAAACGAATAAAAGTTACAAATAGAAGACTTTCTCAGCATAATAAGACTTGAACTTAAAGCTCATTGTTACTGAATTCACAATTACAACACAATACATTAAAGAAAGAATAGGGATATAGTAGAATAGAGTAGAATAGAGTAGAGTAGAATAGCATAGCATTAGAAGAGAATAGAAGGAGAAGAGAAGAGAAGAGAAGAGAAGAGAAGAGAAGAGAAGAGAAGAGAAGAGAAGAGAAGAGAAGAGAAGAGAAGAGAAGAGAAGAGAAGAGAAGAGAAGAGAAGAGAAGAGAAGAGAAGAGAAGAGAAGAGAAGAGAAGAGAAGAGAAGAGAAGAGAAGAGAAGAGAAGAGAAGAGAAGAGAAGAGAAGAGAAGAGAAGAGAAGAGAAGAGAGAAGAAGAGAAGAGAAGAGAAAGAAAGAGAAGAGAAGAGAAGAGAAGAGAAGAGAAGAGAAGAGAAGAGAAGAGAAGAGAAGAGAAGAGGAAGAGAAGAGAAGAGAAGGAAGAGAAGAGAAGAGAAGAGAAGAGAAGAGAAGAGAAGAGAAGAGAAGAGAAGAGAAGAGAAGAGAGAGAAGAGAGAATTTAGAATAGAACAGAACAGAACAGAATAAGAAAGAAAACATTATATGGAAATATGATAATCGTATTGAAAAAAATATATATTTATATATCCATGATACCCTTTTATCCATCAGGTATACAGAAGAATTAAGATTATTCCTTGCCAGTGAATCTGAATGTATCTTAGTTTTGAAGCTATCAGACGGCAATACTTTTAAAAATGCCTGGAAACAAATGTTTTCATCATTATAAATTTTGTTTTTTATTTTATTTTATTATTTTTAATGATGACAGATTTTGAATTTTGATTTGAGTTACTTTTTCTACCTCAACTTTCACAGTCCTATGAAGAGTAGGTAGACTGAATCGTCTTTGGTATCCTACAATTTAAGAGATATTTATAAATTTTAGCAAAATCTCATGGAACCTTATCAGGTATGTCACATACTTAGAAGAAGACATTCTGTTACTTTCTAGCCTAAAGTTTTTTTTCTGATCCAATAAAATAAATACATGTCAAAATTCTTAAATCTGGCTTTAGTCAGGACACTTATTTTCTATTATTATTTACTAAAAGAACAGCTACCCAGGAACAGAAGATTTAATTAATTTTATTCCGGCAATAGTGTATTAAAATCATTACAAGAAAAGAGGTATTTAACTAATGGGTGGTGCTTTACAACTTCATCATACCACTGCATGCTGAAGTCCTGGAGTTGCAGTGACCTTAACTGAAAGACTGTTTTTCCTTAATATTATGCTGTAGCTTCTTTTACGTGACAGAGCATTCAGCTGTTTTTTGTTGTTGCTCTCCTCCTGAAGCAAAAGAAGGAGGCACAATGAATTCTCTAAAATTGAGAAAGGCAGCAGAAAAAAAAAGAAGAAGATAAATGGTTCCATTCAGCCCAATATAGCTGAGAAGACAAACTAAGAATCTTAACCAATTTCCATCATTTAACATTTTATCACTTCAAAAGTGGACCAGGGCAGCAATGCAGCTTATCTCCAAATGGCAACTAGCAAAGTGCCAGTAACTTGATCTCAGATTATTACATTAATATATCCATAATGTCACATGAACCTAGTCATCTGCAATGAAATATTTGTGGAGTCTTCGACCAGCAACACAATATTTCCTGGATTTACAGTGTTGTAGTCAAATATAACTTGAAAAACTTGAAATTAAAATATTTTCTATATATTCAATTCCTATTTTTCTCAAAAAAAATAGGTAGAGAATAATGAAAAAATATATATTATGTGTTTGTGTGTGTGTTAGTGTGTGTATATATGTGGTGATTTTTTTTTTTTCTTTTCCTTTTGGTGTATTCTTTTAGATATAAATTATAGCAGATGTATATGAGGACCTGATGTAGACACAGATATGATAAAGGGCATTATATACATTGAGACTTAAGCAAGAAAAAGAAACCAAAGTGCATCTCATTAGCATGAATATTTTCACTAATGAATTCAGTATTATAGGTCTAACAGTAAAGATACAATTTCTAACAAATGATCCAGTTATTTTTTCTAGTGACATCATAGAATATGAATTAATTATTCTTATTAACAGTATTTTTTTTCTATAAATATTGAATTGGGACATAAATTTTGCATAGCATTACTCAGATAAATGTTCAGTTAAATTAGCAAAACCGTTCCTCTTGATTAACCAGATTTTCCTGAGAATATGTTAGAAACTGGGAATCTGAAAGATAAATAGCCATTTAATTCAGCATTTTCTCTTTCTTTTGTTTGGTGCTGCACACATAATTTCTATGTTCTTTCACAGTTTCCCTAATGCAGTCTTTAATCCATATAATGTTCACTAATATTTATTAACTAGTCATTTCTTGAACTAATCAAATGAAAACTTATCAATATATTAAGAAAATACTGAGAAAGAAAATATGCCCCAATCTTCAGAGAAGGGCATTGTGTGTTTGTATGCATTTATGCCT
This sequence comes from Anser brachyrhynchus, assembly GCF_964034855.1. Classification (NCBI taxonomy): domain Eukaryota; kingdom Metazoa; phylum Chordata; class Aves; order Anseriformes; family Anatidae; genus Anser; species Anser brachyrhynchus. The sequence goes on from NC_137694.1 coordinate 164,131,685, forward strand.
GTAACTAAAAATACAGAAAAGCAAGAAATGTCTCGTAAAACAAATGAACAGAAAAATAATGTTATTATCTATTGACCAGATGACAGGTATATAAAATTATGTATATTAAATAGCACATATATATAGACAGTAATATAAATTAATGTAGTTTCTGAACCTAAAGCTGGCACTATTAAGAGAGAGAGAAAGAGAGAGAGAGAGAGAGAGAGAGAGAGAGAGAGAGAGAGAAAGTAGAAGAAAGGGAGTTAAAAACTTGTTTCATTTTGGAAATACTGTGTACTTCTTGCTGTATTTCCCAGATGACAGAGACTAAGTGAAAAACTCAACCTTAAATATAAACGCTCAAGTGGAAGCTCCTTAAGAAACTGCTGACTGTATATCTTGAAAGGAAAAGCTATGAGTTTTAAAGAGACATAAGCTCTGAAGGGTATACTCTTAGCATAACAAAGACCCAAGAGGTCTGAGGAAGAGAGGAAAACAAGGTATACCAGAGGTCATCACAGAAAAACTTTTCCTTTCAGGTCATCTTAGTCACTGCTTTTGGTAACAGATGAGAAAAGATCAAATCCAGAAGTCAGTGGGAACCTTCAAATTTAATAATTACTTGTTACTTATCCTAGCCTGTGTACACTACAAATCTTGCAGAACATCTCATTTTAAATTAAATATGAATAAATCCAAATGTACAATGCAATTTTAATGTGAGCACTAACATTCCTAATAACATCCTTTACCAATACCTTTCAGCAAAGCAAGATGACAGAAAAGCTTTCATTATTGACACAATGCAAAATAATTTTGAGACTAGAACACCACTATTAGACAATGTATACTGCTTGAAAACAGGTTTTGTTATTGTCTTCCCCTCTTTTTTATTGACTTTTTTTTTTTTTTTTGGTAAGATGTGCTCTTATGCTATAACTATACAGATAAACAGTTTTTCTGAAGCTGCTTAACCTGAATAGTAAAGACAGACACTCTTCTCTGAGATATTTTAAATACATCCAATGAAGAAGAAACACATCTATATCTTATTCTGACTAAATACCATCTGAGTTGAAAATCTGGTTTTGTTTGGTTTTCTTTTTATTCAGAAAATAAGAGAAAAATATTTAAATAAAAGAAAAAAGAATAAGAAATTTATTTTGAAGTTTTAATAGAGTACTTGAAACTGATATATTTGTTTTATAGTAATGACTTATTTTTATTTTCTAAAAATGGGTTTGAAAGCATAGGTAAAAAATAAAAATCTGTTTTGGCACAATTATCTTTACCAATTTTGGTAAAAAGGAAAGAGAATGTCCTTAAGATATTGTAAATATTATATTAGGAAGACTAAAAAAAAAAAATTACTTGCCAATAATGTTTATTGATTTGGTGTTCCTTAATGCTAGAATAAGACTAAGAAGACTAAGAAGGAAGGAAAGGAAGGAAGGAAGGAGAAAGGAAAGAAAGAAAAGAAAGAAAGAAAGAAAGAAAGAAAGAAAGAAAGAAAGAAAGAAAGAAAGAAAGAAAGAAAGAAAGGAAAGAAGAAGAAAGAAAGAAAGAAAGAATGAAAGAAAGAAAGAAAGAAAGAAAGAAAGAAAGGAAAGAAAGAAAGAAAGAAAGAAAGAAAGAAAGAAAGAAAGAAAGAAAGAAAGAAAGAAAGAAAGAAAAAAAGAAAGGAAGAAGGAAGGAAGGAAGGAAGGAAGGAAGGAAGGAAGGAAGGAAGGAAGGAAGGAATGAGAAAGAAAGGAAGGAAGGAAGGAAGGAAGGAAAAGAAAGAAAGAAAGAAAGAGAAAGGGAGGAAGAAAGGGAGAAAGAAAGAGGGAAGGAAGGAAGGAAGGAAGGAAGGAAGGAAGGAAGGAAGGAAGGAAGGAAGGAAGGAAGGAAGGAAGGAAGGAAGGAAGGAAGGAAGGAAGGAAAAGGGATCTGTTCATCTTTTGAAAATTAATTCGAATTTGTTCATCTTTGTTAAAGGGACATTTAATTAGAAACACACAATTCTCTTCATAAACTAATTAAAATTTATTAACAGTGAAGTCACAAAATAAAAACTGGAGTTGTCACTGGCTGGAAATTCTTAGATAAACATACAGGGGTAAAAAAATATTAAAGCTAGGAAGATACAAAAAGATGTACATTGAAAGTTATCTTGGGTGGGTACACTGTAATTGCTCTTTGAAACATTGATACTGAGCATGAAATGTATTCTTAATGCCTACAAATATACTAAAATATTTTTTTTCTTGTAGATAGCTAATGCAAAACAAAAGATTGCAGTGAAATTTAAACATGAACATTTCAAATAGAGAACTTTTTCAAACTGACATATTGCCAGATCACCAGCATGGGCACATAACTATATTTTTTGTCTTCTTTTCTTATTTTAGAAACAACATGAACTACTGTAATCAGTCAATCTAAGTTTCTATTAGCACCTTTAAATGTTGATTTTTTTTATTTAAAGAAAAAAAATATATGGAAATCATCTTTTCCCCCCTACCAAGCACAGCACATTGTGCAGGATGGCATCCCGGCAGGTTTTGAGTATCTCCAGAGAAGGAGAATCCACAGCCTACCTGGGCAACCTTATTCCAGTGTTCTGCCACCCTCGCAGTAAAGTGTTTTCTCATTCAGATGGAACTTCCTGTGAATCAGTTTGTGCCTGTTGCCTCTTGTCTTGTCACTGGTCACCACTGAAAATAGTCTGGCCCCATCCTCTTGACACCCTCCCTTCAGATATTTAAACACATTGATAAGTTCCCCTTTCAGTCTCCTCTTCTCCAAGCTAAACAGGCCAAGCTCTATTATCTTCTCTTTGTGTGACAGGTGCTCCAGTCCCAGTCCACACAGATGCTGTACATTGCCCAGCTCTCTAATCTTATTTTACATATAAAAAAAATCTATAAGTGCAGTCAAGAAACACAATATAAAAGATAAAAAGCTGCAGGAACTGGACAGAAGCTAGGGTTTATATTGTCAGTTATACAATGGTTTTCTGTCAGTGAATTACTGCACCAGTTGAAGCCGACCAAAGGTTTTTGGTGCTTTGATTTTTCTTCCCTTCTGTTGTTTTTATTCAGTGTGAGTATCTGTGAGAATGTCTCCCTAAGGTAGCTGAGGTTTTATTTGGTCTTTTTGCATGTACACACTTGTATGGATATAAGGGACCTCTTGATGGAGTACTGGCTTCTGCTTCTGTGTATTTACTTATTAGTTGAGTGCCATAATTATTTAGATATCTGCTTTTGGGGGTTATTTTAAATATTTTCTATGTTTATGATTTCAAGACAATCATGCTATTTATGTACAGAAATGCAACACATTCTTTTGTTTTTGTTAGATTTAAATAACTACTCAGTTGTGTTTCCTTTCAAGTTTAATTCATAGAAATTGACTATATTGTAGTTGTTGAACTTTATACGGTCTACTGCTGATCAGATTATACACATGTGGCTCTCATCTTACCCTTACAGAATGAGTTATATTTATTTTTTCTCCTTAGTCATTTCACTTTCATTCAAAGGTCTGATATACATATTAACTTTTAGTCTTTTGGAATCTGCCTAAACCTTACCTTAAGTTAGTGGAAAGTGAAGAAAGCAAGATTCTCAGATATTACACCCTAAGAATCACTGATTCATAAAGGTTATGAAAGATCTGACCAAAATGTTGTTTACATTGCCTGTCTAGAACAAACCAACAGATATATTTAAGTGCCTATAACCACTTATTTATTCGGATAGGGAATTCTAGCCAGCCTATGTGGAGAAATACATCTTGGGGCTTTCCAATATGTGGATATGAGTATGACTGAAATTTGTGTGAAAAAGTATATGAACAGTTTTTTATCACCTCCCCTAATTTTCTAAAACACAATGCCATGTCATCCCAAGAAGCCTTAATAGTTATCATTCCAATTCAGTCTACTAGTCACTTTCAGAAATTTACTTTTTTCTCTTTATTGTGATAATAAACACATAATCACTGTTAAGTTTATTGTTTAAAAATATGTGAAGATCAAAACTCAGAATGAGTGGTGTTTTTTTTTGTTGTTGTTTGTTTGTTTCATGTATGCTCAGAACACTGATAAAGGCAAAGGAAGTTGAACTGAACTGTTAAAAGTCCTTCAAAACCAGTTCTCTGTACCAAATTCTCTGAAGGTAAAGATTGATAGAATAGTAAAAAACAAAAATTGTTGAGAACTAGATCAAATCATACTTATTTCTGTATTTCTCAGCAATCTCTGTACATATATGAAGTATACATATACATATATACATATCATTGTAGTCAAGAGTCATATTTGACTGAAAAAATATTTAACTTAATATATGTCTTCCAAATTATAAGGTAGGCAGCTTTGGTGATTTTTTACTTCAGCATCCAGGAAATCGATTTGTATATGTGAAAATGAGTTGATAGAACACTGTCCATAAGCAGCAGAAGCTATCAACGTGTCACCATTAGATACCAAAGTGTTGCCAACACTTAATTCTTCTATTATCACTTTTTAGTTTTCATGTTGTTTTTTTTTTTTTTTGGTGGTGGTGGTGGTGGTGTTTTTTTTTTTTTTTTCTGATTATGCTTTTCTGAATAACATATATCATCATACTGATATTTATTTTTGAAACGGAAAAATATCTTGCATAATTAAAACACTACTTTTGTACTAAAATTTCAGAATACTTTTTATTATTGCTGTCTGTATGTAGTATGGAGCTTTTACATCATTCATGTTATTGTAACATGACGCCCAAATTATTCCAGCCTTCTTTGATGTCCTTTCATGCTGTTTCCAATAGACTGAGGTTATCAGCTATAGCACATTCACAGGAATTCAGCAGCCATTAAACTTGTCTGTTGGAAATAAATTCATCAGTTCATTTTAAGGTTTTACTTCTACTCTGGACATATCTTTACATAAAATTAATGACTGGAAAATATATTAATACGTATTTTTTAAAGTATTAGGTGTTGGCACTGATTTCTCTCTCAGAAGTAAAACTTCCAAGCTCCAGCTTCAGGGGAGTTCAAATACAGTTTTGAATACTGAGATGTCATTCTTTGTAAGATCAGTAATTGACTTGCTTGTAAAATATTTCCAGTGCTGCTTCTGTTGTATCATCCTCTCCACCAGAAGCCTTCTATGCTCAAATTTAGGATTAGTATTTGACTTTCTTATGATGACTGCTTTATTTTTCCTCCTGCAGGGATCTCAATTATGGATTATCAAGTTAGTTTTTCAAACTTGTTTTTCAATTTTTTGTCTTCATGAATGATCTGGAGTTTCTAATTTTCTAAGGACTGAAAAGTAGTTACATCAGCCAGCATTATACTTGGTGTTGTCTGGTAGTTGGAACTGAAAGGTTTTCTCCGTTCTCTTTAATGATATTTGCACATAGTCGAGAGAGAGAAAAAAAAAAAAAAAAAAAAGAGTACTCTCAAATCATTTGCACCACAAAAAAATAAAAATGGCAGTAAATAAAGGTATTGCCACAAAAGCAGTGACACTTAAGCTGACTGCATGACTGCAAAATGACTGCAGAGAAGAGTATATTTCCTTATATACTTGTACTTACATACATGTTGGGACTTGCTGCTCCATCTGGAAACATATAAGTCTATTGGCTCCAATGGGATTCATCCCAGGGTACTCAGAGAGCTGTCTGATGTCATCAGGAGACCTCTCTCGATTATTTGTCAATCAGCTTGGGAATCTGGAGAGGTTCCAGTCAACTGGAAGTTAGCAAACATTGTTCCAATTTTCAAGAAGGGCAAGAAAGAAGACCTTGAAAATTACAGGCCTGTCAGTCTCACTTCAGTGCCTCACAAAATTATGGAGAAGATTATTCTGGTAGTTATTGAAAAACACCTGAAAGACAAGCTGTCATTCATCATAGCAAACATGGTTAATGATGAGGAGGTCCTGCTTAATGAACTTAATTTCCCTTTATGACAAGGCCACACATGTTGTTGACCAAGAGAAGCTAGCAGATGTAATCATTTTGGATTTCAGTAAAGCTTTTGATACAGTTTCTCGTAGTGTGTTTCTGGATAAAATGTCCAGCATACAGCTAGATAAATGCGTAATACACTTGGATGAACAATTGGCTGGGTTGGGCTCAAAGGGTAACAATATAAATAGGGTTACATCAGGCTGGCAGCGAGTCACTAGGGGGGTTCTACAGTGCTCCATTTTATGACCAGTTCTCCTCAAAGTTTTCATATATGTTTTCATAAGTTGTGTAAACTTTTCATAAACTTGTGTGTAGAATTTGAAAGTGTACTGAGTAAGTTTGTGGATGACAGTAAATTGGGAGAAGATGTTGACTCCCTCGGGAAAAGAAGCCTTTCAGAGAGATCTTGACAAATTACAGAGCTGGGCAATCACCGATAATATAAAGTTCAACAAGAGCAAGTGCCAGATTCTTCACCTGGGAAGGGGCATACCTGGCTATATGTACAGACTGGGAGGACAAGAGGCTGGAGGACATCCTCACAGAAAGGGATCTGATCATTTTGCTGGTGGCAAGTTGAATGTGAATCAACAGTGTGCTCTGGCAGCCAGGAGGGCCAACCATATCCTGGGGTGCATGAAGCACAGCATTTCTAGCTCTTCAAGGGAAGGGATTGTCCCAGTCTACTCTGCTGGTGCAGTCTCACCTCAAATACTATGTGCAGTTTTGGGTGCCACAATATAAGGACATAAAGCTATTAAAGAGTGTCCAAAAGAGGGCTGCAAAGATGGTGATGGGTCTAGAGTGAAAGACATACAAAGAGCAGTTGAAGTCACTTGGTTTATTCATCCTAGAGAAGAGAAGACTGAGGGGCAACTTCATCACAGCCTAATGCTTCCTCATAAGGTAGAGTAGAAGGACAGGTGCTGATCTCTCTGGTGATCAGTGGTAGGGCCCAAGAGAACAGCATGAAGCTATGAGAGGGGAGGTTTGATTGGATATTTAGAACATGTTCTTCACTGGGAGGGTGGTGGGACACTGGAAGAGGCTCCCCAGCGAAGTGGTCACAGTGCTAAGACTGTCAGAGTTCAAGAACTGTTTGGACAATGGTCTCAGACATATGGTCGGATTTTGAGGTTGTCCTGTGTTGGAGCCAGGAGCTGGACTCGACTATCCTTGTGGGTCCCTTCTAACTCAAGATATTCTATGATTCTATTTCTATTGTACTCTCCCGAATACACTCTTTTAGCAGCTACAAACAAACAAACAAACACAGTTTTACACATATGACATTGTCTTTAAATTCCATTTGGGGTTTTGGAATACATTTTTCTTTTACTTGAGTCTTACATATTGGGAGTATGATGTGTGCAAATGTGTGTGACATGATTACCTTTCTTTCGAATTAGAGATGATCTCAAATGAAACCAAAAGAAATGAAAACAGATACATGACTTTAAAAGATGTAAAAATAATTATAAAATTGACTCTCCTACTTGATACTTTTGTTTGTTTGTTTATTTGTTTTTAACTAACTGACTAATGAAAACATCTAGGGAGATAAAGATGTAAAATCTAAGAACTAAACACTATTATGTTTTTTTCAACATGATTAAATAACAGAATTATTAAATATCAAGTGTCAAAAATAAAAGACATAATAGAATGCCATGTAAGAAACCACTTCACCTGCATGTGTGAAATTATAACACACAAAATAACAAAGCAACCTTTGAAATATTATTTGGTCCATATATTCAAGAAAACTGATGAAAATCTGAAACTTCAGATTATCAACCAATCTATCTGTGTCATCAAATACCTATAGGTTCTTAATGCTACTCCTAGCATATTTCTAATTTGCATATAAAATGTAAAGGCATGAAACGTATAAACAATTTTAAACCAATATAAAAATGTGTATTACGTTTTATCACTTTATCAGAACCTTTTATTAATCAAAGTTTAATTGATTTGATTTCATTAAGCAAGAACACAAGCTGTGTTTTCACAAAGTGTTAGAGAGATATAAGCACCTTCTAAAGACAGTGCATCTCTTTTTCTAGTAGATAATTCAGGTGGAGTATATCGAAACTTCTCATGGAATGCAAATAAGATGGTTAAGGTCTAATCATGGATTTCAGAAATGTAAAGTATTAAATAATTTTATTGTTTTCTGGGGGGGGAGGGTAGGCACATGACACATGACATGTTTTATGAGACAATTAATTCATCTGGACTTTTCCTTTTTTTTTTTTTTTTTTTTTTCCTCCCACCACTGTCATTGTTGTCAGTTAAAACAGACAACTATTAGGGGAAGAAAAGACTTTTAAATAGACAAATAGCTCCTTCACTTGCATATATGTATAGAAAGAAGTCATATATCAAGAGTTGATTCTAAGACCAGGACCTAAACCTTTTAAATTTTTAGTATTTCTACGTAGTTGTATATGCTTTGAGGCATATAATGGAGCAGACCAGAAAAAGCTACAGGAACTGTTACACCTTTAATGAAAGTAGCAGGTGAAAGCTCCTCCTCTTTGTCTTCTTGTAATAAAACATTGTTCATTTCTACATATATAAATTTATTTATATATTAAAAAAAAAAAAAAGTGTTTTGCTGAACTGGTCTTAAACATCTCAGTTTGAACCCTAAATATAAATTTGGTGGAGAGCCCTTGGTATGAGAATCTTCTTCATTAGTGTTCTCTGAAGGAAGGAAGCATGCCTTCAAACAGAATAATAAGTAAGGAATAGATAATTCATGGGACACGTGTGCCTCTAATAAGAAATGGTTACTGAGACAGCCTAAAGAAAATATTAAAAACATTTTTTCTGAAGTCTTACTTTTGAAAAGAAAAAAAAAAAAAGGTCTATTTTCAAAGAGAGTGAGAGCCAGTGACTAGAACTAATTTGTTGAAATTTCTTCTCTGTACTGCATACGCAAAACTATTTTGTACCTCCTTTTCAAATCTTCTGTTTTGATTCAGGTGCTTGTACATATTTTTCATTCCATTTTTACTATGCAAAGAATCAATATACATTGATTTGACAAATGATTCTAGTAACTAAATCTTAGCAAGCATCTGATGTTGATTTCTCATTCTATAAAACCCTGGATTTCAGATTATTTTTATTTCTCTTATGTATAAGAACTGCATTGACTAGCAATACTTGTTCTCATTTTGTGTGTCATGTACATTTAAAAAGACCTTGACTGAGTTGGGGAATGCACCAAAAGGAGGAGGAAGGTGCTTCCTCTTCTGGTGAGTAACTGAACCTAATCATTATAAGGAAGCTTGTGGAATACAAGTTATAAAAGGCAAAGGAACAAAAAGGAAAAAGAATCATGGGAAAGCACTGGAAGCCTCTGTTGAAGAAGAGAATCTGCTGAGAGGAAGAGAGTCCATACCCCACCTTTTAATGGAGGATTTAGGTGGTGACACTGAACATTTTCATCTACCTACAGGGGACAGGTTCACTATACAGTCTCTATAATCCTGAGACCCCTAGCTCTTAGACAACAATGATCTTGGTAAAAGACCTTTTTTTTCTTTTTTTTTTCTTTTTTTTTTTACCGTTGAAAAGGGTAAAAATATAAATTATGAAACTTGAAATACAGAATAAATATATTTAACAAAAGAAAATATGTTTAGTGTCTTGAAAAGATGCCTCAAAGATGGAAAAGAAGATTAAAGATCATCAATTATTCTAGTTTACATTTTATTTACATAGGAGTTTGAGTTAATAAATAAATAAATAAAATCATTCCTGTCTTAAAAAAAAAAAAATCAGCATAAGGGAAAGGGATTGGAAGACAGCTATCTAAGCCCTGATCAGCTTTGGTCCTGCCATTCCTCGTTCTAAGGGGGTTTCAGTGGTTTCTTGGAAGACAGAGGTGGTTGATAGAAATAAGTAACTGTGAACATGGAATAGGAAAGTGGTCAGGCCACTTGCATTAAAACATTCCCAATCAGTTACAAATGGAGTAGATATGTAGGCCATGGTAGGTAATTGCAGCATAACTATTGAATACTGTGTTATACTTCATGGGTTTTGAAGCCAATCCATTCACAATCATACTTCCTTTTTGTTTGTTTGTTTCTCCATCAAGGTATTTTTGTTTCAGACAAAAGGCATTGTATTTATCATATTACACTCAAAAGACATTTATTGCAACCAATATGTTTAAATTTACTCTTAGAATAGTACAATAGCCAGACGTTGGACCCTACTCTTGACATGAGTTATTTTTGTACAGATATTTTTGCTCAGTGGGTCAGAAAGCAATTGTTTATTATCAATCATATCTGTTGTCTTTTACCTCTAAGGTTTATGATCGATAGGGTGAAACTGCCTGAAAGCAAAGTATTATTTCCTTTTTTCCCTAACTTTACATTTGCTTCTTCTGTGGAAAATTTATCTGACTAGCCAGTAATTTACCTTCATAAGTAAATTAGATGAAATTAATTTTATTTCTAAAATCTACCTCACATGTTGAGGAAAACACACACAGTAACTTTGAATGGAAGATACAATGACTGTAAAATAAGCATAAACAAACAACAAAAAAAACCAAACACACACAAAACAAACAAACAAACAAACAAAACACTTGGCACTGTCTTTTCATTTTTGTAAAGACTTCAAATGTTTGATGATAAATGATAAGTTTGATGATAAGTGAATGTGTAGGCAGATATTTTAAAGTGCATGTGTTTAGCAGCTGTTCTAAGCTTCTTCTGTAACCTGAGAAATGAAAAAGGAATTTTCAGAGGACAGTTACTCCTGAAATTAGTTAGCCAAAATACCTTCTTGAAATACCTGTTTTTGACTGACTATGAAGGGAACCTGGCAAACTATTTAAATTAGATAATTATATTTTAGACAGAATTAAATTGGTGTTATTAATCACTACTTATATGTCAAGACATATTCAGAGAAAGCCTAGAATAAGTGATCATAATCTAGACATTCATGGTGATCTTGCTTTGGATAAGGAATCTGTTGTAACATTTACTGGAAAGGGAAAATTAAATTTGGTACCTGCGTGGCCTGTTTTCATTGTGTTTAAAACTTGACAGGTACTTGCAGCAACTGAGTTCACACAAGTCTTGAATTCAGTTATTTCTGCTGTATTTCAATTTTACATCAGTTTATTCATATTATGGCATGTCATTCTTGTTTTCAAACAGCATCCACTGAAATATCTATATATATATATACACACTTTCAACATATATGGGAGCTGCAATATATAGTTTTAATGTTCTGTGTAAATACAGTGCTCAAAATTATATTTCTACCTTACGAACACTGTTATGAAACATATATTGAAATATATTTTTGATATATTTAAATATACCTTAAAATATCTTAAATCTTTTGATCTTAATGAGGTTCAGCAAGTCCAAGTGCAAGGTGTTGCATCTGGGTCAGGGCAATCCTATATATGAATACAAACTGGGAGAAGACCACACTGAGAACAGCCCTGCAAAGAAAGACTTGGGAGTTCTAATGGACAAAAAGCTCAACGTGAGTCAGCACTGCATGCCTGCAGTCCAGAATATCTACTGTGTCCTGAGCTGTATCAACAGAGGCATGGCCAACAGGTCATGGGAGGTGTCCTTCTACTCCACCCTGGTGAGGCCCCGCCTGGAGTACTGCATCCAGATTTGGGGCCCCCAGCACAAGAAGAATGTGGATCTGTTAAAGCAGGTCCAATGGAGGACTAGGAAAGTTGATCAGAGGGATGGAGCACCTCTACCATAAAGAGAGAGCTGGGGCTGTTCAGCCTGAAGAGAAGGCTCCAGGGAGACCTCATTGTAGCTTTTCAGTACTTAAACGGGGCTTATGAAAAAGGTGGAGAACAACTTTTTCCTCAGTCAGATAATGACAGGATAAGAGGAAATACTTTTAAATCAAATGAGTGGAGATTTATATTGGACGTTAGGAGGAAATTCTTCACTCAGAGGGTGGCGAGGCACTGGAATGAGCTGCCCAGAGAAGCTGTGGATGCCCCATGCCTGTAGGTGTTCAAGAGCAGGTTGGATGAGGCCCTGAGCAACCTCATTGAGTGGGTGGCATCCCTGCCAATGGCAGGGGGATCAGAACCCAATGATCTTTAAGGTCTTGTTCAACCCAAGCTGTTCTGTTCTAAAATTATGTGATTTATTCTCATATATATTAAAAAAAAAAAAAAGCCTGTAAGCCCTATTGGCCTATTATTAAGATTATTTTTGAATAATTGAAAAATGTGATATTCTTTTTTTTGATACAATTTTACTGAATACTTGTACTGAACATCATAATTCATCACTTCATTCTATATACAAGAAATTTCACAGTATCACAGTATCACAGATTTCTAGGTTGGAAGAGACCTCAAGATCATCGAGTCCAACCTCCAACCTAACACTAAGTACTCCACTAAACCATATCGCTAAGCTCTACATCTAAACGTCTTTTAAAGACCTCCAGGGATGGTGACCACCACCTCCCTGGGCAGCCCATTCCAATGCTTAATAACCCTTTCGGTAAAGAAGTACTTCCTAACATCCAACCTAAAACTCCCCTGTCACAACTTTCGCCCATTCCCCCTCGTCCTGTCACCAGGCACATAGGAGAACAGACCAACCCCCACCTCTTTACAGCCTCCTTTAAGGTAACTGTAGAGAGCAATAAGGTCACCCCTGAGCCTCCTCTTCTCCAGGCTGAACAAGCCCAGCTCCCTCAGCCGCTCCTCGAAATTTGATCATGTTTGTAACAAAACACCCATTTTAAACCTATTGTATATCTTCTCATTTCTACCTATAGTGTGATTCTTTTTTATATGACTATCAACGGCAAAATTCACTTGGTGTGTTCCTTGTTAATCTAGATAAATACTGTTTACCAGTCTGGGAACAATTTGAATTTAGGCAAAAATTAAGGTATTTTTAATGTTAACAGACCATTTCATTCAGAAAGTGATTTCAAGTCTGCTTTCTACCTGTGATGGAGCTAGAAGTGGGTATGTTCCTGTGCTGATCAAAGCAGATGAATTTCAAACTTCATCTGACTCACAGATACTTTCCATTTATCATGAGAGCTTTGTTCTAACACTGGCTGGGAGTCCATAATCCTACACCAAAGATACACACAATGAAACAGTTGATGTTTATTAGTGGAAAACTTGAAAGAAAAACAACCAAAATAAACATATGATCCCCAGTGCATTTTTCCTTGAGAACAGCTGTTGGGGGGGGGGGGGGGGGGGGGGGAGCAGTAACTTCGCATGGATTAAAACTCTTGTGCGCCTTCACACTATTTTCTGACATTGGTCCTGGTGTCAGATTTTTCCTGGTGCCTTTAGAAGGGCAGAAATACAAAGAAGTTTTAATCAAGACATGCTGTTCCAATGAAGTATAATTTAAGACAGCTATTTCAGAATTTTATTTTTTCCCCCCCTTTTTTTTTTCCCTCTTAGCCCTCTTTGTCACATAAGAAAGTACCAGGGTTGACAGTGATCTGCACTTATCTTCGCATGTGTTGCCATGTGTACAAGAAATATGCCCTGCAATGACATTTTAATTTGCCTCAGATACATTTTTAAGTGAATCTTTTGATTGTTCTCACTTTCATTACTTTAGCTTGAAACACAATGAAGAAGCCTATCCTGGTTTCAGCTAGAATAGAGTTAATTTTCCTCCTAGTATGGTGCTCTGTTTTGGATTAGGATGAGAAAAGTGCTGATAACACACTGATGTTTTAATTGTTGCAGAGCAGTGCTTCCACTAAGCCAAGGACTTTCCAGCTTCTTTCTCTGTCCTGCCAGCGAGCAGGCTAGGTGTGCAGCAGGAGCTGGGAGGGGACAGACCCAGGACAGCTGACCCAAACTGGCCAAAGGGGTATTCTGTACCATATGGCGTCATGCTGAACAATTAACATGGGATGGCTGGCCGGGGTGGGGGGACCAGCTACTTGGGGATAGGCTGGGCATCGGTCAGTGGGTGGTGAGCAATTGCACTGTACATCACTTGTTCTGTGAACATTATTATTAGTAGTACGATTATCATTATTATTATTGTTTTCCTTTCTTTTCTGTCCTAATAAACTGTCTCTGTCTCAACCCACAGGCTTCATTTTCCTGATTCTCTCCCCCACACTGGAGAAGGACCGGGGAAGGTGAGCGAATGGCTGTGTGGTGCTTACCTGCCAGCTGGGTTAAACCACAACAAACCAAATTTATGGGATAAATAAATCTGGAAGCTACACAACAGGACCTCACTTAAAGTGTTCTTCAGCATTCATTCCATGGGACTACATTAGAGCTAATGTGAAGCAAAAACTCAAAAATTCCTATAGTGTGCATACTGGTTTCTTTGAACTGCTTGTACTGTATTTCTGCCTAACGTAAATTTAATTAGTAATGATTAAAAATCAAAATTACTTGATATTGTTATAACCTAAACTCCTGAAGATTGGATATCTCCATCAATTTGTTGCACAACTTTTATGTTTATGAGGGCAAAAGAAAAAAAAATTCACATGCACTGTCAATCTCATTGAACTCAACCATCTAGTCAAAGAACCAATCTCAACACAGATTCAATTAAAACACATTAAAAAAAAAGACCCCACTATAATGGACACAGTACAGCAAAATTCAATGTGAACATGCTATCTTTTTTAGTTGTCCCCAAGAAGAAGCAAAGGTATTTTTAATATCTCATCAGCATCCTGAGTTCTTCACAACAGAAAGCATGATGTTGGGATTTTTTTTTTACCCCTCTTTTTTTTTTTGGTTGGAATTTACAGAGCTGATAGTTAATTTTTTTTTCCTTCACAATCTAGGATCCAATTAAGGTTATTTTAAGTTTTTGTTTGTTTGGTTTTTTTAAGTGTTCTGCACTTTTCTCTTTCTTTACTGGTTCATACTTGCACGTCTTCCAAGTTTTCTATGTATGGTGTGTTTTACATATGTTGGATATCTGTTCTTTCATTCTTGTTTGCTTTGTTATCCCTAAGAACAGTATTATTCAGGACCCAATGATATATTATTTTGATGACAAGTTATTGATAATTAGTGAAGGGGGTTTTTTGTTTGTTTTTCACAGCCTAAGTGTCTCTAGTATCACCCTATGCCTATTCTTTCTAGGTCTTTGCTATCATCTCATGACTGTACTCCCCCATTCTGCATTTTTTTTTCCTAGGGTCTTTGGCAATTCATTCTATGGACTATGACTAATTTTTATTACCTATGAACTACAAAAAAAAAATAACGTCATAGTAACAGTGTCATTATACTACACAATTATATCAAGGTTAGCTAAAACTAAAACAGATTAAGTAATACTTACATGGTGGATAAGCAGTTGTTTTTGTTAAATGAGATAAAAAGAATGAAGTCACCTCCTCCAGCTGCTCTAGCCCAGCATTGCTCCTGCCCAGCTGCCAGGGCCTAGATCGGTTCCCAGGGTTTCAGGGTCTCTGCTCAGGCTAAGGGACACAGCTGCTGCTTTCCCCTTTGCTGGTTCAACAAGTAGCAAAACTGAGCATATACCCAAAGATAGAGGCAGGGAGCAGAAGACTCCACTCACTCTGGTAGCTTATGCCATGACTTTACTCACTCCATTTGCTGGCACCACTAGCTAGGGGCACCCACATATCCAGTCTGACTCCAGTAATTGGCACCCAATCCACTTATGCCAGTCAACCCAGGAATTAGCAGACTAGGCTTAAAGCCTGTAAGACCATTTCAGGTCCAGGGAGCTATGGTCCCTCTGGGTACTGACACTAGGACAATCACTCCAGTAGCTGGCACCACAGCACACAGGGCTCAACACCCAGTCTGACTCCAGCACCTGTCACCAATTCCACTCACACACACAGGTCCCACCAGTGATGGATGCTGAGACTCCTGCACTTGATACTGTAACTGGCACCACACCTGCCTCCCCAGCCTGCCTCCAGGAGCTGTAACCAATCCTTGCTCACACGTACACTGGTCTCGCCAGTAGCTGTTACACAGTCCTTACAGCACACATGCACATAAAAGAGAGGGTGCAAATACACAGAAAGAGTTAACAAATGATTTGATGAGAAAATATAAGATAGGACAGACTGCAGCGATCAAGAACTGGCCTTAGCCAGACAAGCATACTGACCAGCCCCATTTTACACACAACCAGCTCTTCCATATCCTTTTATGCTTATCTACTGCCTTTGTTCCCTCTGGGTTTACAGAGCTCTGCAGTTTCCTGCACACTCCCAGTTCACCCTACTGCCCCAATTTATAATCTTGTCAGATGCAAAGTCCTGATTAATCTTCCTGGAAGCACCACCTGCAGCTTGTTAGCACCCTGGGAGGTTTGTTTCCTGCCATTTTCTCCAGTTTTACTTTGTCAGGTGTGTGTCTCAGCATTTTGCTTATTGCTTCCCTTTTTTTACTTCTTATCATCCTAATCCAGAAATCCTTAATCAGTCAATTGTGCTTGAGTCAACATCTCCACATTCTGTTTCTTTCCTTACCTATTAGTATTATTGACCAGGTTGGTATCTGATTGTCTCCTAACAAAGAAGTCCTCAGCCAGATAAGCCTGTTGGAATAAACATTCCTACATTCTCACATGCCCTCTTTGATTAGCATGACTGACCAGACTTAGTTCCCATCACTGGTTCCATTTCTTCTTATCCTTTGTTAAATTGGAAAAGGTTCTTGAACAGATACCCTTAAAGGAGCAGATACTCTCCTTCTACATACCGTTATATTTTTTTCAGCTAAACAAATTAAAATAGAGCTCCAGACAAGCCTTATAACAAGTACAGACAAACAAACAAACAGAAAAAAAAAAAAAGAAAGGTCCAGTCCTGAAGTGTGAGAGAGCTAATACAAAGTCTATAAAACCATTATTAGAAGTGGTTCAAGATTATTTATGACTTTATGGTCTGCCTTGTACCCAGTTGTGTTTTGTAATATTGCTTCACATAGTCATATAAAAATAATAAGATTATGATAATGATATCCAGCATCTACCTACCAGACAGAATGAGATGGCTAGCACTCAGCTGTAAACACACATCTGAATGAGTTGAAAAAAAGCAGATCACAGAAATCGGAGTGATTTTGTTTTAGTCTATGGAATGGGAAACTTATTATTCAGACTAGACTGATCCTGACCCATGGATAAGTGTTTACAAATACCAGTGATACACACTGGAGTCTGGGGCACAGAGAAGATAACTCTTTTGTGTTTTGGCTTCCTTCAGCCTGGCTCCCCTGAGCCTCATTCTCTCAAACCTGGAAATTATGAATCGCTCATGGTATCATATGTCTAGTGATTTAGTAGTATGTTTGCTTAATACTTGTTTATCAGTTGTTAAAGATAGATTAACAATTAATCAAATGTAACAAATAAATGCTTATTTAACATCCTGAGGTTTGGTTGGTGTCTCAGTTGCCCAGACTTTTTTCATCACAGTGGTCCCCAATTCCCTGTATTGTCAACTTCAACAACAATAACTTTTCTTGAACAACAGGCTTACAAAATCTTATTCCCTGCTGTGCCATTCATGAGGGAATATGTAGCAAGAAATCATAAATAGTCATCACAACAGATAAGAATTAGAATCTAGGAAGTATTCTTCACTGTAGAAATAGTCTTCTAGGATCCTGCAGCAGAGATACAAAAATTGAATGATCACTGTATCAATAAGCCTATGTCCCATTAGAGATTTTCTTGTTTGGCCTTTCTATTACAGTTTTTATGATTCTTTTTCTTCTCAGCAGAAAGCTATGATTCCCCTGACTGCTACCAGAAAACAAATATCAGCTTTTGCACTTACGGGCAGGCAAAAATGTTTTGAAGAGGAAAGTGTCTAAAATATTGGGTCATAGAGCAACCCATGCTGATTAGAATTTTCTCTCATGTCTCATGACAAGCCTTTGCCAGAATGATGAATGTATGTGATATATGCAAGAATACTAGAATTTTGCAACTATCAGTTAGAGCTTATAACAGATGTAGAAAGGGAATAGTGAACTGAAAGCCCAAGTTTTTACTTCTTTCTTTTTCCTTTCTTCTTCAGGTAACTGATATATTACATCATCTTTCCAATATATCATGCCTATCTTAAAAAAAAAAAAAAAAAAAAAAAAAAAAAAGCCTCTTTATAGGAAATATCCTTGGAAGTTAATATATATTTTACTTGATTTATATTGATGATTTTTTTTTCAGTTTTAGAGAATAACAGGTTTTCTGATTCTGACTCTGCATGAAAATGGAAAACAAAGGGAAAAGAAATCTATAGGCACTCAAAATCTCTGCTGAAGGAAGGTGGAAATTAAGGCTGAGCAACATGAGGAAAAAGCTATCCAGTTGAAGCTTTGGGATGAGACACCCACACAATTTCTTTATTTTTTACGTATATTTACTTTTGTTTGCAGCTTGTTTTCTTTTGTGTGTGTGTGTGTGTGTGTGTGTGTTTTGTTTGTTTGCTTTAATGAGCAGAGAAAATGACTTCTTAGTTTTATAACTATCACAAAGTTTTCCTTTGTTCTCTGACAGAAGACATTGGAGTAACTGGTGAAATAATGAGGGTCTAAGGTATATATTAATAACAGTTACATAAAGACATATATATCTTCAATGTTTTCAGAATTGACTTGTTTGCAGGACTAGCAGGTATACTAATTTTGCTGATGATACTCGTCAACAGAGCTGTTGATTCCATCGAGGGTAGAGAGGTCTGGCAGAGAGATCTTGACACAGCAGAGTGCTGGGCAATCCCCAAAAATATGAAGTTCAACAAGAGCAAGTTCCATATTCTGCACCTGTCATGGGGCAACCCTGGCTATGCATCCAGGCTGGGGAACAAGAGGCTGGAGAGCTGCCCAGCAGAAAGGGATCTGAGGTTTCCAATCGATAGCAAGTTTAATATGAGTCAACAGTTTTTCCTGGCAGACAGGAATGCCAGTCATATCCTGGGATGCATCAAGCACAGCATTGCTAAACAATTAAGGGAAATGATTGTCCCCTTCTACTCTGTGCTGGTGTGGTCTCATCTTGAGTACTGTGTGCAGTTTTGAGAGCCACAAAATAAGAGAGACATAGAACCATTAGAGAGTGTTCAAAGGAGGGCTTCAAAAAATGGTGAAAGTTCTGGAGGGGATGCTGCATGAGGAGCTGCTGGAGTAACTTAGTTTGTTCAACTTAGAGAAGAGGAGACAGAGAGGTGACCTCATCACAGTCTACAACTTCCTCACGAGGGAGAGCATAGGGGCAGGTGTTGATCTCTTCTCTCTAATGACCAGCAATAGGACCCAAGAAAATGGTATTCAGGCATTCCAGGTCAGGCACTGGAATAGGCTTCCCACAGAAGCATTCTCAGCACTAAGCCTGTGGAAGTTCAAGAAGTATTTGGACAACACTCTCAGATATGTGGTTTGATTTTTAGGTGGTCCTGTGTGGAGCCAGGAGTTGGACTTGATGATCCTTGTAGGTCCCTTTCAACACAGAGTATTATATGATTCTGTGATTCTATAGAATATTAATTACAAAGATAATTAAAAAATGCAAATATGTTTGCCAAACAACAACATGGTCAAGGGGTTTTGACATAAAATTTCTTGATTTTAGGGACTGTGAGCATGCTGTAGAGTTCAAATACGCTAATGGCATATTCTAGTGTTAAATAAACTTGTTATAAATAGGGTTATCTGTACCCATACTTTAATTCCTAAAGAATTTCCAAGGTCACTCCTGATTCCAAACTAACTCTAGCACATGGTGTTTGGTGTAAAATTAACAGCCTGATGATACATCTCATATACTTTGCAGATTGCGATGTCAAAAGGCCTGTGATGAAAAAGTATTTATGATCATTGTTACACTGTGAAGGTTAACCTAGAAGTTCTGTACACATTAAGTGTCCCCAGGTGTCTCTTAAGCAGATCATCACCAGCATTCTGTAGCTAACCTCAAATGTTCCTGAAATCAAGTAGTTTGCCTGATCCGCTATTTTTCATTCAAGATTGTTTTGGATGCTCCTATACATAACAATGTGTGTTTAATGTAGTGAACACTGAACATTCTATCATTCTATTTCAGTGAATGGATTCCCTTTAAATAGTTTGTATTACCTGCAAGATATTCTAATCGCTCTCAAAAGAAAGAAAGAAAGAAAGAAAGAAAGAAAGAAAGAAAGAAAGAAAGAAAGAAAGAAAGAAAGAATTAACAAAATATTCCACTTGAAAACATAACTGATTTTATCCAAGGAAATATTTTTGTATAAAGACACTTTCTAATCTGTGCCAACAAACTTTAAAGGTATAATAATTCTTTGCCATTTACCAAGAACGTCAATGAACGTTAAAAACTTGAGGGTGATTGTTATATGAGAAACCAACCTTTTACAAAGAAGTTAAAGGTCAGAAACATATGTTTCAGGAATATCACACAAAATCTGAATAGGAAGAAAGTAAAGAGCTAAGAAAGACTTTGATTTTTTTTTTCCTTTATAAAGCAAAAAAAAAAAAAAAAGACACAAGAGAATTAAAAGTAAACAAAACAAACAAAGAAACAAAAAACCACTTCTATTAACTGAAATGTTTTCCCTGGCTTTGCCTGGCTTTCAATCATGGTATGTGGAAGTGGTAAGCATCAAGAGTCTTTTGTTTATGAATCCAATAAATTTACCAGTAAAATGAAATAGGACTATATACTCTTCATTTTCATTTTACATTGTTTTCATCACTGCTATGAATGCATGTCATTATTTCAGGACTGGCAAGAGTTCAGAGTTTATTAAAATACTGTCATGTTGTGTGTCACAGTATGTCCCCTTATGTGACTGGTACTATTTTAAAACCAAGAAAATAAAATTAGGGAACAAACAGTTAACATTAAGGAAGAGAAACATCCTGCACCTGGAGAAGAATGACCCCAGGCACAAATACATGCTGGGGACCACTAATCTGGAAAGCATCCTTTCAGAAAAGAACCTGGGGGCACTGGTGGACACCAAGAAGAACATATGTCAGCAGTGTGCCCTTGATGATAAGAAGGCTAATAGCATTGTTGGGAACATTACGCAAAGTATCTTGAGAAGGTTGATGAAGGTGATCCTTCCTCTATACTCAGCACTGGAGTGCTGAGTCCATTTCTGGGCTCCCCAGTATGAGAGAGACATGGAGATATGGCAGAAAGCCCTATGAAAGACCGTGAAGGTGATTGGGTTCTGTTTATCCTAGAGGAGAGAAGGCTCAGGGAGGATCTTATCAATGAATATAAATACCTGCAGGGAAAGTGCAAAGAGAATGGAGCCAGGCTCATTTCAGTGGTGCCCAGTGACAGGAAAGGGGGGAATGATTACAAACAAAAACACAGGAGATTCTGTCTGAACATCAGGAAATATTTATTTTCTGTGTGGGTGACTAAGCACTGGAACAGGTTACCTGCAGAGGCTGTGAAGTTTCCCTCCTTGGAGATCTTCAAAAGCCATCTGCTTGAACAGGGAGTTTGGGTCTGTATTTGTGATAACATTTTTAAAAGGTTGTATTGGGTTTGTGTGGCAAGGCTTTAATATCTGGGGGCTGCAGAGGTGGCCTCTGTGACGAGAGTCCAGAAGCTGCCTCATGTTAGATAAAGGCCAGTTGCAGCCAGTTCCAAAGGGCCCCACCGCTGTCCAGAGCCGAGCCAATAAGCAAAGGTGTTTGCACCTCTGTGAGAGCAGATTTAAGAAAAGGAGGAAAAAAAGAAGAAAAAAAAAAAAAAAACAAAAAACTGTTGTGGCGAAACATCAGCTGGGAGAGTGAGGAGTGTCCCCTGTTCGGATTGCTCAGAGAGCTGTTCATGAGTCACCCACAGTAAGATTAAGACACAAAAGAGGTCAAATGTTGTACTCCCATTTATTACTTTTGTATAAAAATATCAAGAGAAGTGAGAGTTAAGAAAGGAAGAGTGATAGAAAAGGTACCAAAATATAAGTGAAGGTGTTTTATAGCTTGCAAGAGACAGTCACCACCATGAAGCGGTGTCCCATTGGGCCGCTGTCTTCAAAGATGCGGTGGGGAGGGTTCCTCATGTCTTGAAAAGGCACTGTCTTTTTATAACGTCCCCTCATCTTTTTACCTGGTTTCCAAGGTAACAACTCATATCTAGTACATCAATATGCATGTTCTTATTTCCAATTGGTCGAGACTGCTGCCACTGGACAGGGAGACCCCCAATATCATATGCCTAGCACATACCGTACTGTCAGCCACCAGCCAATCAAGAAAAGATGTGCTAGCTATAGGGATAGGTTGGTCTGTGTTGCTAGGCAGGAAACTCTGCAAACAACGTTTGAGACAGAGCATAAATGCTATCTTCCACAGAGTGAGAAACAGCCCTGCAGACACCAAGGTCAGTGCAGAAGGAGGGCAGGAGGTGCTCCAGGTGCTGGAGCAGAAGTTCCCCTGCAGTCTGTGGAGAGGCCCCCGGTGGAGCAGGCTGTCTCCCTGCAGCCCATGGGTCCCACATGGCACAGATCTCCACATGGCAGCCCATGGAGGAGCCCATGATGGAGCAGGTGGATCTGGCCTGAAGGAGGCTGCAGCTCATGGAGAACTTCTGCCAGAGAAGACTCTGAGCCAGATCTGTAACCCATGGAGCTATGCAGGAGCAGGTGATCTGGCAGCACCTGCCACCTGTGGGGGACCAATGTTGGAGCAGTTTGCTCCTGATGGACCCCGTGGTATGGACGCATGCGAGAGCAGTTCTTGAAGATCTGCTGCCTGTGGGAAGCCCATGCAGGATCAGTTCAGGAAGGACAGCATCCTGTGGGAGGGACGCCATGCTGGAACAGGGGCAGAGAGTGACTGAGAAGGAGCAGCAGAGAGTAAGTGTTATAAACTAACAACAACCCCCATTCTTCTGTTCTCCTGTGCCACTTGGGGGGAGGAGATGGAAGAGGGTGGATAGAGGTTTTTTTAGTTCAAGGGGAGTTTTGTTAATTTAGCGGAGGAGAGTGGGTGGGGGGTGTTAATTTTTGTCTTTGTTCCTCCCTATCCTTACCTATTTTAATTGATTATTAAGTATATTAATTTTATCTATGATAAGTCTGTTCTGCACATGTTGGAAATTGGTAAGCAATTTCTCCATCTTTATCTCAACCTGCAAGGTTTTCCATCTTTTCTCCCTATGACCTGTTGAGGAACATGATAGAGAAGCTCTCACTGGCAGCCAGCCAAGGATAATCCACTACTTAGAATTAGAAAAACTGTCATTAACTGCATTATATTTCCTGTTTTTAATTCCAGTGCACTCTAAGACAAATTATCAAAGTTTTAGTACAAGTTATTTCTGCATATTTTGGAAAGACTTGGAATCAAATGGGATCATAGTTGAAAATGAATTGGACTTACATTAAATGAAGAGAGAACCTAGATCTACACTGTCCATTTTTGGAAAGGATATGCTCAGTTTTAGTGGAATCACTATGTTGCATGTATGAAATACAGGAGTAGGTACACAGCCTGAAATACTACCTAGCAATAAAGATGAAATGTCTACAGGATAAATTGAAAAATGTTATGATAACTTGGATTTTCATGGGTTTATGAGGAACTTTATTATTTCACCTATATCCCAATAAAGGTAAGTTATTTTATAACATTGGGTGGAAATTAAATTATCAGCTAGATGATAACTACATTTTAAATCTGATAATAATTAAACACTTGTCCATCTCTGTCACTAATTCATGATAAAGAAATTTAACTTTTTGTTCTGTATTGAAAGTGTGGTGTTTTTGCCCTGCTGGGCAGCTGAACTCCACCACAACTGCTCTCTTACTCCCCGTCCTCAAAGGGAAAAAGGGAGAAAATATGATGGAAAAGGGTTCAACCATTGAGATAAGGATAGGGAGATCACTCACCAATCACCATCATGGGTAAAACAGACTCAGCATAGAGAGATTAATATAATTTGTTGTTTATCACTAACAGACTAGAACAGTGAGAATCTAAAAGCAAAATAAAAACACCTTCCTTCCTTCCACCCTCTTCCACCTCCTCTCCCTGACTGACGTAGGGAAATGGGGAATGGGGAATGGGGAATGGGGAATGGGGAATGGGGGCTGCGGTCAGTCTATAGTGCTTCTCCTCCGCTGCTCCTTCACAATTACTCTCTTCCCCTGCTCCACGTGGATTCCCTCCCACAGGATGCTGTCCTTCCCAAATTGATCCTTCATGGGTGTCCCACAGGCAGCAGCTTGTCAAGAGATGCTCCAATATATGTCTGTACCAAAGGGTGCATCCATCAGTAGCAAACTGCTCCAACATGGGTCCCCTGCCCCTGCATGGCTCCTCTGCACAGGCTGATGGTCCAGCCCAGAGTCTGCTCCTGAAGGGGCTCTCCATGGGCCATAGCCTCCTTCAGGACAGATCCACCTGCTCCACCATGAGCTTCTCCACAGTGTGGAGATCAGCTCTGCCATGGTACCCCATGGGCTTCAGGGGGACAGCCTGCTCTGCTATGGGCTTCTCCACAGTCTGCAAAGGTTCTTCGTCTCCGGCACCTGGAGAACCTCCTGCCCTCCTTCTGCAATGACCTTGGTGTCTGCAGGGCTGGTTCTCACTCCTCTCTCTCCCAGGTGTTGTTGTGCAGCAGGTTTTTTTTTGTTTGTTTGTTTGTTTTTTTTTTTCTTAAATCTGTACAAACAGAAGTACAACCAGCGTCACTCATTGTCTTAGTTTTGGCATAAGCGGGTCCTTTGGAGCCAGTTGGAACTGGCTCTGATCTGACATGGGGCAGCTTCTGGACTTCTCACAGAAGCCACCCCTGCAGCCCCCCTGCTACTAAATCATTGTCATGTAAACCCAACAAAGCAAGGAATGTATTTTATACCAAATTTATTCACCACTTTATATTGGTTGTTTTAACTATTGGGCATTTTAGAAAAAGATTTTTTTAAACATATATATTATTCTGCACACGCTAATTTATTCAAGAATCTTCTATAGGACCAGTAAGATTACACAGATAGTGATTTAACATTCAGTTTTTGTTATAGTGGCACCTTTTATAATGCTCTCTGGGAACTCTTTTGCTTTTAAAACGCATATGTTGGTAAAAGATGATTCATATGACCTAGCTGTCTGAATTCTTAATGGTTTCCTTATAAAACTATGTGGCACTTTCTTTCTCTTTAAATAAATAAGGCTGTTCTGCAGTTTTAATATTGTGATGAAAGCAGTAAACAAGAATTATATTCTGAAGTATGGAATCTCTGTGAGTTTTGAATTGGTTAGTACAGTGAGAATGGAAAGACAAAATATACATTATTGAGCCTTCTACATTAATGCTACTATTTTCATTATGAGATTTTAGCAAATACTTTACGAGCTTTTCCACTCTGTGTTTTAGCTTTATGGTTGGAATATTTTACTAAAAACTTGAGTGACTCCATCTATGCTAGTGATGGGTATTCTCTAAATAGACACAAATAAAATTGATGTATTTTTCTGCTAAGCAATTTTGCTGTTGTTGCTGTTAATATATTGCTATTTATTTCTCTCTGTACTTTCCATGCTTTAAGATCTACTTCTAGAAAAAATCTGGCACATGAGACACAGAAATATACATACCTTTCATCTTCATTTACTTCTCCCACTCGGAGAGTCCCACTCGTACTCTCCCATATACTAGCAATAATCATAATTATGAACATTAACACAATCAGATATACAATTTTCATCTTGTTTCAATTCTTTAAGTCTTTGTCCCTTTCTGCTATTTTACTTCATGCTTGGGATGTGTCTGTTACTTTTTACTGTGGGTTATGAATGATTGTATTTGCAAAGGAAATGATCATCTGCCTCCTTGTATGCCTTCCAAATCTTTCAGAGCTTCACTTACATAATAAATAAAAAATAATAATAATAAATAAATAAAAAATCAGTCTTTTCAGCAGCAGTATGCCTCCCCTTTTCTCCCAAGTACCCCTAATAAAACATAACTTACCTACTACTTATGCCAAAAATGTTTACTGAGCTCACCAACTGCCAAACAAGCCAAGAAATGGAGGAAGAAATGCTCTTTGAAACCAAAACACCATTAAGTTTTGATTGATTTTTTTTTTCTGGTCACCTTTGATAATTCTTGTTTCTTCATTCTAATTGCAAGCAATGGAAAAAGAAGACACTAATTTGTATTTTATTGGGGTTAAACACTTATTCAGTGTTCTAAATACAGATCTTCAAGGGGTATGCCATTTCTTGGTTTCTGATATCATCAGAAAACAAACACAAACCAATAGCTTGATCCAGCACTATCCAGTGATTTCAATTACAAGTGCAGTTTAAGTATTGTATCTTCACAAAACAAGTGATAATAATAATAATAAAATCCACATGTTAAATGTTCAATATGTTTTCTGCATTATTTTAAAATATGATTAGTGCTCACTTTTTTTCCTCATGTTTCATTAAACACTTCTTACTAATGTAAGTAGAAAGTTAGGAGTAACACATAACATTACATATCACATTTCAGAATAATATAGCACTTTTCATTAAAATATGATCAATTCAATCATTAATTCATTAAAAGTAGTAATAGCTGTTCCACAGGAAGAAGAACAAGTAATAGCATACAAAGGATTGCTTGAACAAGAGCATTAGGGGAGTAGAATGTGATAATTGCATAAATAAAACATTTTAGTATTTTTTATATTACTTAGCATATAAAATGCATATTTAACAAACTTTCAGCAAAAATGAGTATCATTTGATACCCGTCCCTCTCAGATTCACTATCTTCTTTCCTTCCCTTCTCTTCCTTTCCTCTCCCCCTTCCCTTCCTTCCCTTCCCTTCCCTTCCCTTCCCTTCCCTTCCCTTCCCTTCCCTTCCCTTCCCTTCCCTTCCCTTCCCTTCCCTTCCCTTCCTTCCCTTCCCTTCCCTTCCCTTCCCTTCCCTTCCCTTCCCTTCCCTTCCCTTCCCTTCCCTTCCCTTCCCTTCCCTTCCCTTCCCTTCCCTTCCCTTCCCTTCCCTTCCCTTCCCTTCCCTTCCCTTCCCTTCCCTTCCCTTCCCTTCCCTTCCCTTCCCTTCCCTTCCCTTCCCTTCCCTTCCCTTCCCTTCCCTTCCCTTCCCTTCCCTTCCCTTCCCTTCCCTTCCCTTCCTTCCCTTCCCTTCCCTTCCCTTCCTTTCCTCTCCCCCTTCCCTTCCCTTCCCTTCCCTTCCCTTCCCTTCCCTTCCCTTCCCTTCCCTTCCCTTCCCTTCCCTTCCCTTCCCTTCCCTTCCCTTCCCTTCCCTTCCTTCCCTTCCCTTCCCTTCCCTTCCCTTCCCTTCCCTTCCCTTCCCTTCCCTTCCCTTCCTTCCCTTCCCTTCCCTTCCCTTCCCTTCCCTTCCCTTCCCTTCCCTTCCCTTCCCTTCCCTTCCCTTCCCTTCCCTTCCCTTCCCTTCCCCCTCCGCCTTCCCCTTTGTTTTCCACTTCCCCTCCTCTTTCCACTTCCCCTTCCACTTCCCCTTTTTTTCTCCTTCCCTTTCTCCTGTTTTCCCTTCCCTTTCTCCTGTTTTCCCTTCCCTTTCTCCTGTTTCCCTTCCTCTTCCCTTTCTCCCATTTCCCCTTCTTCTTCTCTTGTTTCATTAATATGGAAATTACTGCTGCAGTTTTGAATCATAATTCTGTTCCTAACATTCTAGTAATGTGTATAATTGTGAAAAATTACAAGCAATTTTGGTATTTCAAATCAAATGTTTTGTCTTATTATTATGTTATTCACTGAAAATCTTGACAAATACTGTAGTATGGAATGCAGCGTAAAGTGATTTAATAATATTGTGTAAGAGACAGGCAAACTATTAAATTTATTATGGAATGATTTATTAATTTGTTTTTATATTATATTGAATGACATATATATATAATGGAAAATGCTAACTATACGGTATTCGAAATAAAACATAAGATATTTATTTTAAAGAAAGTATATCCATAAAATTTCTAATTTTTCTCCTTAAATGTGTCATCTGTATATGTCTATCTATCTGTCTCTGTCTTGTCTTCTACCTGTCTTGTCCTTGTCTATCTATCCACCTACTTATCTACTTCTTCTTTTTACACATATACAAATCTACCAAACTAATTCATATAATTTGGGGTAATCTCCATATATATCTACTATACCTTTATTAATGGTAGTCATCTACCTTCATTAAGAGTAGAAAACTTCCTTTAAAATTCCAGTTAAAATATGAGTGATACACTTTGTATTCACTTTTTCATCACACATTCAGCACATATGTGATCTGTGAGAAAATAGCTCTGCCAGTTTACTTTTTTCATGGACAGTCTGTCACCTGAGTTAGTATAAGAATACATTAATATTTAATAGTGAAAAATGTTGCAAAGTCAACATTAAAGTACATGTCTCCTATTTTTGCTACAGTATGTTAAAAAACATGTTTCAAAGGATCTACATCGGTCCGCATTTCATCATAGGAGCTTACTTCTGAAAGTCTTTTGAAATTCTGTAGAAATTAATCTGTAGACTGACTTGTATTCATTATTTTTAAACAAAGCTAAATACAGGGGAAAGGCAGGATAAGTCACTATTGAGTTAGGATACTATTCAGAATATATGTCGTTTCTAGAGTCTCTTTCATTAACTATCTTACGCTGATCGTGCCTGCATCTGACTTATCAGTCACCGTAATTTCTTTGGCAACGAGGCATTTTTATGTATTTCCTAGTTTAGAAAGCTACTATTGCTTCATTTAAGTAAAGAAGACATCACTGAAAGAGTTTTTCTCACATACTGTTGTTAACACTGGATATTGCATGTTTAATATCATTAATCTTCATCTGTTCATATTATGATGAAGATTGTGTTTCTAAATGTTTTATCCAAATAGGAAAACAGATTTAAATTAGTATATTTTTAAAATAAAACTCTTTTGTTGAAGATTGCATAAGTTGAAAAAGTGGAGATAAAAGTTTGTGGAATTTTTATTTGCTTGCTTGTTTTTTGATGTCGGTGGTTTTCTGTATGCCAGCAGAAACTATTTTTTGGTTGGTTTTGTTTCCTTATTTTTTTCCTTTTTAGCTGTGATTATTATTATTATTATTATATATTAGAATTTAGAAATTCAAAAGGACAAGTCTTAATTTCTTAATGGAAGATGGACCGAGTGGAGACTAAATGCTCTGAAGGACAGTAGGAAAGAAAAAAACACTTTCAAAAGCTTCTCTCAATCTTCCACTGTCATCTTAAGCCAATCTGAGTTCAGATTTCATCTATTATTGAGTAATAAGTAAATAATAGCAAGGGAAGTCTGAAACATTTGATAATCTATGAAAAACAGGCTACTAGTCAAAGTAGCAGGCATAACCACAGTGGCAGGGTGCAGTCTGATGATCTACTGAGTGTGTTTGTGGAGGTTGATTACAGAATTTTTCTATTTAAAGAACACTCAGAAAAGATCAGTGTGATAACTCTATGTGTATAATTTATCTGAGCAAGATATTTTCAAGACATGAAGTCATAGGAAATGATGAAAAAGAAATTCAGAATGTAAATGATACTTTAAGAAACTGGTTATCTACTTGTATTCTACAAGGAAGTGCTCTGTCCCTTTTAGATTTATCTAGTTTTGTTCAGAGACAAGTTTTCATGGCACTTTCAAAAAGAACAGAAGAGGATGTGGCATTACCTCAAAGTTAAATGTACTAAATAGAAATAGAAATATCAGAGCTTTAGGCAAGAATGGTTTTTTTTGTTTGTTTGTTTGTTTTTTTGCTAAGTATTATAAACCCTACTCAACTGTGTAGCTTTCATTGAGTTTCTCTCAATACTTCTTGCAAAATTGACTATGTGAAATAACAAAATATTTTGTGGAACATTTGAGGATTTATCTGTGTCTGGACTTTCCTATTGAAATGTTTCTCTGTATTAACTTCCAGTTATCCAGATCATAAAACTTTAAGGAGCATATCACTCTTTTCCTCCGGACTTCATAACTAAGTTTTTTGTTTGCTTTTTTGTTAGTTTGTTTTTGATTCTTTTGTTTGTTTTGTTTTGTTTTTGCCTTCTTTTCCCTGGAAACAGAATATAGTAGAGAGTGGCTAATGCACAGTCAGCCTTAGGGACAACTCTTATGCTGAAAATAATGTAATCCATCCCCACCGAAGATTTATAAACTTTGGTAAAACCTTCCTAAGTTTTGTTGTTGTTGTTGTTGTTTTCTTTCAATAGGCTTTGGATGGTGTACCAAGCCCCACATCACAGCACACCAGATCAGAAAATGTAGAAATTTAAATATGCAACATGTTCAGAATAGGCAACAGTAGGGGTTCCTTGAATAAACCAAAGTTGTTGAGATAGACATAGAGCAATGAGCTGAATAAGAAAGTGGCTTGTAGGAGAACGTGAGAGATTTCGGTATCTCAGATCCTGTAATTTCAGTTGTGAGGTGTGGTGAGAAATTATTGTATAAGTATACATGCATACTTACATACATACGTATATATGACCTCAACCTTCCTTTTCATAAAGAAATAAAAGGAAGATCTTTTTGTATTGAAAAGCAGGTTCAATATAATGACTTTTGAACAATAAATGGTAATAAAGTAGGACCACGTCAACATGCTCTCATTGCTCTTGTCAATAACAAAAACAAATCTGAGATACTTAAAAAGCAAGCTCAGACTTCATCAGAAGCGATTCTGTTGAAAATTGTGATTGATGGCCAATATACATAAGGAAGTGTCTTTGTTGTCCTCCATGTTTGCTCCTGCTTTTTTCATGGCAATACTAAATGGGCTGAGTAAGGGTAGAAAGACTTAAAGTGTTTGCCTGAAAGACTCATGGAAGTCGCAGCATCTCATCAAAAAAACACCGTTTTGTTGTTACTTTTAAAAAATTCCAATATACAAAAAGTTTGATAGTACATAGCAGTGCAAAATTCAACACCACAGCCAAGAAGGTGCTAAGAACCAGTACAGGTTACTAAAGAAAATTTTAGTGCTAAAATATTGTATTTCATGTGAACAGGGAGTATCCAAGAATGTCATCTGAATCTTTAAAATCAGGAACTTTACAGGCAGTGTTTGACATAGTATCTGAGGAATCATCATTAAGACATCATCATACCTTTCCTGAATTAGAGGGGACATCAAAAACTAATCAGAATGTATTATTGAACTGTATGTACACTGTCTATAAAGACTATATTAAGGGAAGGCTCCCTACAGCTTTTACTCAGGAGTAATTTTTAAACTGAGGTTGTCACACCTAATCCCTGTCTGAGCCACACTTCAGCTGCATTGCTGCTACGTCCATGCTAGCCACATACCCTTTTGAATCAGATCTTTACCTTGATCAATGGTCCTTCCCTTCCCTTCCCTTCCCTTCCCTTCCCTTCCCTTCCCTTCCCTTCCCTTCCCTTCCCTTCCCTTCCCTTCCCTTCCCTTCCCTTCCCTTCCCTTCCCTTCCCTTCCCTTCCCTTCCCTTCCCTTCCCTTCCCTTCCCTTCCCTTCCCTTCCCTTCCCTTCCCTTCCCTTCCCTTCCCTTCCCTTCCCTTCCCTTCCCTTCCCTTCCCTTCCCTTCCCTTCCCTTCCCTTCCCTTCCCTTCCCTTCCCTTCCCTTCCCTTCCCTTCCCTTCCCTTCCCTTCCCTTCCCTTCCCTTCCCTTCCCTTCCCTTCCCTTCCCTTCCCTTCCCTTCCCTTCCCTTCCCTTCCCTTCCCTGCCCTTCCCTGCCCTTCCCTGCCCTGCCCTGCCCTGCCCTGCCCTGCCCTGCCCTGCCCTTCCCTGCCCTTCCCTGCCCTTCCCTGCCCTTCCCTGCCCTTCCCTGCCCTTCCCTGCCCTTCCCTGCCCTTCCTTGCCCTTCCCTGCCCTTCCTTTCCTTCCCCATCACCCTTTTTTATTTTTCTTTGTCTTTATTATTAAACTGTCCTTATCTCAGCTCATGAGTTCTTGCACCTTTCAATTTTTTCCCCCATCCTACTGCAGGGTGGGCAAACAGCAATGTGGTGTGGCACCACAAGTGTCACCACAAGTGTTCAGTCTTTTGAATGATAGACAATTTTGTTGCCTTTTTACTTTCTTTACTGACATTATGCTAGATGTGGATATACTGTACGAATCACTACAGATGGGAAATATAGGCATATTAAAGATGAATAATATAATAACAAATTTCAAAAATGTTATTATAAGTAACCTGGAGCAACCCAGTGAATTGGTAGCTCTTTTCATAAACAACCTGTCATGTAATACATTTTAAAATAACTTTACTGTAGCAGCAATTAATCAACACTTGCTGATTAAATTCTGTTAAAATCATACAACCTTATTTACAAAATAAATCCTAAATTGCTGCTACATTAAAGTTGTGTAAAAATCTATTCCATGATGCAACCTCACTTACACTTCAATGAAAGCAGGAGGAGTAATACAGACTGACTTTAGCTGATTAATGAAGAATGCCTGTGATACAGTAATTATCCACATGGCAAATGGAGACTGATGAAGAATTTATGTACCGTTTTCCTGGATGAATCGAATACTTAAGTCAAATGTTATATGTTTGTAGGAAAAAATAAATTGAAGACACATGAGTATTTTATACAGGCACATAGCTCTCAAAAAGATTTAAAATCTACTACATCACAGATGTTTCCTTTAAGTCAAAACAACATAATGTAAATTTTCAGTTAAAGGAAAAAAATCCTTTAAATTATTATCACAACACCCATGAAAATATAGGAATAATAAATTTTACTCTCTATACTGAAATGTGTGAAAGTGTATTTCAGAAACACAGTAGGTGCAGAACAACTCTGTGCTCTGTTAGGGCTGTTGATAGACAACGAACTAGAAATCTACCCTGAACTTCAGCACAAAGTCTCTGTGCTTCTTGCAAGAACAGATGGGCATCTCTTTTTTTATAGGAAACTGCCAGATGCTGGTAAGAAAAACATACCTTTGTAAAAGCTAATCCATTGTGAAAAATTAGCCATTTACATGTGTTGCCTTCTTTTTCTGATTTCCAATGTACAACAATAAATATTCCTGTTTTCTTAGCATTAGTTCTATATGAATAACCTGTACTGTTCTTGTTTTGTATGGTATTTTTCTCTTAGACCTCCATTGTGTTATATGCATACACACACACACACAGAGGTCTACTACAGAGTTTTCTGTAGAGATCACCACCAGCTGAAAAGCATTAGACTTGCCGCTAGCTGGAATATACTGCTGCAAAAAAGAAATGGAATATTCTCTGGGTTTTCAAATTTAGAGTAAGCATTAGCTGGCACTCTGAATCACAGTAGTCAGTCACAGAGTATCACTCTTCCTGTCCTCATCCCAATTAGTATTTGGTGACATATAGCAAGTGTTCATAGGTTCAATGGCCTTTCCTGCCCTTTCCTGTGAACAAATGGATAGGGCTCCCCTTGTCACTGTACTGACAATCTAATCGTAAATTATGTCTTTAGGACTCTAATCTACCCCACTGGGCCCTAATCTTGATCAATCTAGACAGTCATAAAATAAAAGAGGTGTTATAAATGCCTGAAATAACAGATCTCTGTCAGTTCCATAGAAGAGAAATAAAAATAATTAAGATCACTGGCATTTGTCACTAGTGGGCAGAATATTACCACCAATGTGAACTAATTGCTTCAACATTTATTAGCAAATCTACAAGGGGAAAAAAAAAAGTTTCTTCTAATACAAGAACATTCTACTTCAGAGTAATCTCAAATAAATAAATGTGATAATCTTTTCCAATAGTTAGTAACTCAAAGAATGGCACATTGCAACAAAATGTTTTACTTCATTTAGTCACTGTCCACAAGAAATTATGACCAATTTACAATCCAAAAATATGCCCACTATTACTTAAAAGCATAACTTAGACATTAAACACACAGATTTCCATGAAGGTGGCTTACCTTGACCCATACCTTATTCACAGTTTACTACTGCGACTTTAGAAAGAAAGAGACTGAGAAACAGAGGAACAATTTTAATGCCGTGTTGAGCTTGCTCTGAACTATGTGGTGATAAATCTGATAGTCAGCTAAACAATGGGCAAGATGAAGCAGCTCTATTCCTTCCAAGATACCTGGACACACTAAAGGTTATGGAATGGAGGGGTACAGAAAGTAAATAAATAAAAATAAAAATTAAAAAAAAATAAGTTTCATCTCGGAGTTATGTCTGTACATGAAATGTCTGTTTATAAGTAGTAAAAAAAGCACCAGTTTGTTTCTTGCTGAAAAAGAATTAAAATTTTCTCTATGATGTTGGAGAGAAAGGAAGTAACCATGGTCTGACAGGATTTGTTCTTTCATAAACGTTTGCAATGACTGAAGCAAGAAGTTCATGATTTGCCTCACATTACGAGGCAGAAAACAGTCTATGTGAACTTCTGACCCACCAGGTTTATCATCATAAAGTCATAATCTGTGCCTCAATATTAGCTTGGATCTCTCATGGTATTACTTATGATGCATGAAATACTGACCTCCAATAAAATTGAAATAAAAATTTCTAATGATTTCAATGAGGAAAGGTTTTCAGCTCTAATGGTTGAGCTATATGTTTCTGTCAGGTAGTGTCAGTATAGGGATTAGAAGTTGGAAGTTTTTTGAAATTCAGAATTCTCTGTAGCTTGCATAATATATGACACTAGAAACTGTAAAATCATTGATTTTTCTAACAAAGTTCTCTTAATTAATTTTGAAGCATTATCATTACTTTTATTTTTTGCATAGAAAATTAATTTTACATTATCCATATTTTATAGTTAATAGGAAATTAAATTAGCTGTATATTTAATTTTAAAGTCTGTAATAAAATAAATTATATGTTTTAAGAACATATATAGTGGGAATATTTCTATAATTCATACAAAATACATACATACAATTTCTTCATGATACATAATTATTTGTGGAACTTCTGCCATTTAATAAATTGCATTTCATACATTTTATGGATAATCTATTCCATTTTTACATGTTGAAGTGCACATTAAACTTCAAATTTCATTGGCAAAATTTGTTATATCTACCATTTAACGATATTTTTTAAGCATGATACAAAATATTAAAAGGTTTTGAAGAACACTGTGATCCAATTACTGATACAAATTATCTGAATTATTTAGAGTTGAAAATAAAATAGAAACAAGCATAATTATGAGTGGTATTTCATTTGTTTCCTGGAGTAAAAATCTGAGTGCAATCCAAAGCATTTGGCTGAGCACCAGAATTTATTCAGTATTTTGCTCCAGCCATATTGTAGCAAAGTGAGGGTGCCAGATTCCTGCTCAAGATCCCTCCTGATAATTTATGTTCTGAGCAACATTACATCATGACTAAACTAGCAGAAAAATGGTATATCTAAATATTCTGTACATATGCTTGAATAACTTCCAAGGTTCATAACCTTCATCTGGAATCCGGAGCACAGAGAGTTTTATTTCTCTTGAAGGCAAATAACTTTCTGTAATTCCCAGAAGACGGACTCTGCTCTCCATAACAGTGTGTTGGCTTGGATGCTCTGCCAGGAATTACATATTTGAATTGTTTCACCAACCTTTGAACATCTAATATGTAGGCACCTGTATCTGAAATAGTCACCTAGATTCTCTTTATAATCACTGAAGATAAATAGGAAATTCTATTCTTCCTTCAATCTGTTTTAGACAAATACCTCAGGAGGCAGTGAATCCTTGCCTATTAATCTTCTAAAACACATATTTGAAACTTCTGGGTCCTCATTACTCCTGGGGGATAAGTAATGCATTGCTTTGATTGATTTTGGTGAAACACTGCATCTCTTTAAAGACTATCTCATTCTTGAGATTTATCTTGGGGATTTATAAAAAAAAATATTTTTACTGAGATTTGGGATGAGGTGGTCATTTTTGCTTCTTCCCCTCTTTCTTTGTCCCCTCTTCAACACATTGGATAACAGAGATAATTTGTTTATCACTTTTTTTTTCTTTTTTTTTTTTTTTCCTCTTTATGGAGAGATGTTTCATCAGCTGGAAGGTCTTTATATCCATATACCTAAATTAAATCTACTGTTGATAAACAGAAACAACCTATTTATTTGGGCAGCCAGTTGTGTCTGTTTTCAGAAACAAGCAGTTTATTTAAAAATAAATAAATAATAAAAGTCAGAAAATCTCCCAAAATATCAGTAAGCAAAATATTATTCATATTTATTTTTCTATGATTGGTAAAACTAATATTCAGTGCACAAATAAGGAGTTAAACTCTGGAATATTTTAGTTTTCTACATATTTCTTTTTTAATGTCCTTCAGACAAAATAACTGTTAATTTTCCACTGAAATTTGAACATGTTTTCTGGACATCTTAATAATAATGATTATAATAATAATAATAAAGTGAAATCTATAAAAGTGAAATGTATACACGGACATTTTAAAACTTAACAATGGCTGTTAACTTACAAGATAGTGTGAAAAACTGCTTTAAAAATTGAAGTGCATGAATGGAAGAAATTAATCATAAGACAGTCACATATCTAGTGTCTGATTTTTCTTTTGGTATCCGTTTACTTAAAAATTTTAGATATATCACAGTTGTCTAAATCAGATGTGGTATTTGTGTTTTAGATGTACAAAACTGGCAAATGAGTGCTACTCAAAGTAAACAGCTTTGTCCTGAGTTGGCAGGGCTAAATTTCCAAAGCATTACACAATAATGTGCCATTTATCAAAGCCAAAAAAAAAAAAAAAAGTGCTTCAGAAGCACAATCAGCCCATCTCATTAAAGATTGCTGCAAATTATGTAGAGTTTTGCAAATCTGAGTATGTGACATAAGTTCTACCTATCTAAAAATGCACGAAGAATTCATTCCCTGTGTTTATATTGGTTATGTAACTATAATTGACACCAATAACTCTACAGCTTATTTATCCTTCTGAAAAAGTATCTCCTAACACTATTGTCTTTAATGTGTATCTAGAAAACATGAGAAAACATTGTGAAAACATCACTGGAAAGATTAACATGTCAAAAAGAGAATTTGATAGTGTCAAGATGAGTCCCATACCCCATGACTTACAGTTACCATAACAGCATTTGTGTTGTATTACCACGTAAGGTACTAATATTAAGATTAGGGTCAAAGCGTTTGGCAAAGTAAAACACCATCGCTGCAAAAGATTACAACACAGGTAAGAAGCAAATGCAACACTCTACTGTAACAGAAAAATGAAGGAATAGGCAGCCTCATAGAAAATGCCTGTGTTGTAATTTTGGTAGTTCTTTGTGGTCAAGAGATGCTGAAACAAGCAGATCACAGTAAAATAAAAGCTTTATATAAAGAGTGGCCACAACAAGGGAAAATATTCCTTCAAAAACTGGCTAGAAGGTTTTATGGTGATAAAGCAAGCCTTCTCCCTGAATATTGACAGGATTTTTTGTTGTTGTTGTTTTTGTTTTTCAGGTAATCCTAGAAAAAACAAACAAACAAAAAAACATGTGTTGTGTATAAATGATGATGCAATGTCTATTAGTAATGTTAATATTACTGATAAAATTACAGGATTGTGTTTTCTTACTATTACTTAACAAACAGTACAATATTCATCAAAAATCTAAGTGATGATTGCTTTTCAAAAAGTGCTAAATATTAGGCAGCAGATGACTACATGTAGATATAGCAAAGATAACCAAGTAGAATTTTTAAATATGGGGATATTTCAAAATCATAGAATCATAGAATGGTTCAGGTTGAAAGGGACATTAAAGATCATCAAGTTCTAATCCCCATGCCATGGGCAGGGATGCCACCCACTACAGAAGGTTGTCCTGAGCCTCTGAACATGTCCAGGGATGGGACATCCACAACTTCTCTGGGCAGCCTATTCCAGTGCATCACCACCCTCTGAGTGAAGAATTTCTTCTTTAAACCTAATCTAATTCTCCCCTCTTAGTTTAAATCCATTCCCCCTTGTCCTCTCATTTTCTGCCTGAGCAAAAAGTTGCTCTCCATCTTTTTTATAATCCCCCTTTAAGTATTGAAAATCTGCAATAAGGTCACCCCACAATCTTTTCTTCTTCAGGCTGAACAGCTCCAGTTCTCTTAGCCTTACTTAATAGCAGAGGTGCTCCAGCCTTCTGATCAACTTTCATAGTCCTCCATTGGACCTGTTTTAACAGATCCACATATTTCTCGTGCTGGTGACCCCAAATCTAGATGCAGTACTCCAAGTGGGGCCTATCAAGGGCAGATTAGAGGGGTAAAATCACCTCCTTTGACCTGCTGGCTACTTCTCTTTTGATGCAGCCCAGGATGTAGTTGGTCTTCTGGGCTGCAAGCACACACTTCTGGCTCATGTCGAGCTTTTTGTCCACCAGAACCCCCAAGTCCTTCTCTGCAAGGCTGCTCTCAATGAGTTTTTCCACCCAGTCTGTACTCATGTTCAGGATTGCCCCGACCCAGGTGCAGCACCTAGACTTGTTGAACTTCATGAGGTTCACATGGGCCCACTTGTCAAGGTTGTCCAGGTCCCTTTGGATGGCATTCCTTCTTTATGTATTATCAACTGCACCACTCAGCTTGGTGTCATCTGCAAACTTGCTGAGCATGCACTCAATCCCATTGTCTATGTCATTGATAAAAATATTAAACAGTACTGGTCCTAGGACAGACCCCTGTGGTACACCACTCATCCCCAGCCTCCACCTGGACATAGAGACATTGACCACCACTCTCTGGATGTGACCTTTAAGCCAATTCCTTCTCCACTGAATGGTCCACCCATCAAATCCGTATCTCTCAATTTTGGAGATCAAGATGTCATGTGGGACCATGTCAAAGGCCTTACAGAAGTCCAGGCAGATGACATCTGTTGGTCCTCCCTTGTCAGGTGATGCAGTCACTCCATTGTTGAAGGCCACCAGATTGGTCAGGCATTATTTACCCTTGGTGAGGCCATGCTGGCTATCTCCGATGACCTCTTGCACGTGCCTTGACATTCCTTCCAGGAGAATCTTTTCCATGATATTCTCAGACATAGAGGTGAAACTCACTGGTCTGTAGTTCCCTGGGTCCTCCTTCCTATCTTTTTTTAAAAATGGGATTGATGTTTCCATTTTTCCAGTCACCAGGGACTTCACCTGACTGCCAGGACTTTTCAAGTATGATGGAGAGAGGGTTGGCAACTCCATCAGCCAATTCCTTCAGGACCCTAGGATGCATGTCATCAGGTCCCATAGACTTGTACTTCTATTCTAAAATTTTAAGCAAACTCTTTGAAATTGCTGTTTTGAACATATAGATACTTAAATTTTGACTTTTATGGTTTGCTGTTCATATATTGGTATAATGGGAAAACAAACAAACAAAAAAACCCAACAACTTCAAATTATGTTTCGTTCATTGCTTAAATAACTACAAGTTATATGTAAAAATCCCTTCCTACGTGCTGTTGTGGTTTAAGCTAGCAGACAGCTAAATACCACAAACAAATCAAAACCAACCAAAACCAAACCAAACCAAACCAAAGTGAACCAAATAAACGAAGCAAGTAATGCAGAATGCAATTGCTCACCACACACCAACCAATGTGTAGCCAGTCACCAAGCAGTGGCAGACCCCCAACCAGCTCCCCCCAGTTTTATTGTTCAGCATGATGCCACACCCACTTTTCAATTTGGGTCAGCTACTCTGGTTGTGTCTGTTTACAGCTTCTTATGCGCTTCCAGCTTCCTTGCTGGCAGGGCAGCATGAGAAGCTGACAAATCCTTGACTTAGTATAAGCATTGTTCTGCAACAACTGAAAATATCAGTGTGTTATCAGCATTACTCTCATCATAAATCCGAACCACCAGATTCTAGGAAGAAAATTAACTCTTATTTCAGCCAAAACCAGGGCAATGCTTAGTTTAGCTTCACCAAAAGCATTCTAGGAAGGGAAAGCCTCTAGTCTGCCTCTGGCACCAAAAGGAAAGTGCCAACTTAGAATGTCAACAGTGAACTTATTAGAAGGCTTGTAACTAAGTACTTTCTTCAGTGGATTCTGCACTCCTGACATAGCAGAGAAAAGGAAGTAGCTTCTAGAATACTGACCTTTCTGTTGAATAGGCCAGCTGTCTGTAGATCTGTTTTTTATGACTTTTTAATGATAGTACAGTGGGGAAAACAGGTCATTAGATCTGAGTAATACCCCAAATAATTTATTATTTTAGAGAAAAGTAGAGCATAGCAGCTTTTCATCTTTTAGTTACAAATAATGTCAGTCTCTACCTTCTTTAAATTTTGTTTCATTAAACATATATTGCATATTAAACCATAACTGTAGTCTTTGCAAGAGGCAAATGTGGCATAATATCTGATTAATATACGCAGGTGTGGCTCTACTGAAATAAGTCTTTATTTAAGGCCTGAATTTGTCCTAGTTTGAATCACAGAATCACAGAATGGGCAGGATTGGAAGGGATCTCTGAAGATCATCCAGTCCAATCCCTCTGCTGAGCAGGATCACCTTGAGCACGTTGTGCAGGATGGCATCCAGGCAGGGTTTGGATAGCTCCAGAGAAGGAGACTCCACAAGCTCTCTGGGCAACCTGTTCCAGTGCTCTCTCACCGTCATAGTAAAGAAGTGCCTCCCTCATATTCAACCAGAACTTCCTGTGCTTCAGTTTGTGCCCATTGCCTCTCATCCTCTCGCTGGCACAACTGAAAAGAGACCGGCTCCATCCTCTTGACACCCTCTTCTCAGATATTTATATACATTAATAAGGTCTCCCCTCAGTCTTCTCTTTTCCAGGCTAAACAGACCCAGTTCTTTCAGCCCGTCCTGGTATGGCAGGTGCTCCAGCCCTCTAATCATCTTAGTAGCCCTTTTCTGGACTTGTACTATGTCTCTATTGTACTGTGTAGTTCTATGTCCCTCTTGTACTGAGGAGGCCAGAACTGAAAACAATACTCCATGTGAGGCCTCATCAGGGCTGAGTAGAGGGCAAGTAGAGGGTAGAACACCTCCCTTGACCTGCTGGCAACACTCTTCCAAATGCAGCCCAGGATACTCTTGGCCTTCTTGCTCACAAGGGCACGTTGCTCATGGTCACCCTCCTGTCCACCAGGACACCCAGGTTCTTCTTTGCAAAGCTGCTCTCCAGCAGGTCAGCCCCCAGTCTCTACTGGTGCTTGGGGTTATTCCTCCCTAGGTGCAGGACCGTGCACTTGCCTTTGTTGAAGTTCCTGAGGTTCCTTTCAGCTTAACCCTCCAGCCTGTCGAGGTCCCTCTGAATGGCAGCGCAGCCCTCTGGGGTCCTCCAAGCTTTGTGTCATCAGCAAACTTGCTGAGGGTGTGCTCTGTTCCATCGTCCAGGTCATTGATGGATAAGTTGAACAAGACTGGACTCAGTACTGACCCCTGGGGAACACAGCTAGCTACAGGCCTCCAACTAGATTCTGCACCACTAAGCACAACTCTGAGCGCTATCGTCCAGCCAATTGCCAATCTACCTCACCATCCACTCATCTAGGCCACACTTCCTAAGCTTGTCTATGAGGATGATATGGGAGACAGTGTCAAAAGCCTTGCTGAAGACAAGGTAGACCACATCCACTGTTCTCCCCTCATCTATCCAACTAGTCATCTCGTCATAGAAGGATATCAGATTGGGTAAGCATGATTTCCCCTTGGTGAATCCATGCTGACTGTTCCTGATCACCTTCTTATCCTCCACATGCTTGGAGATGACCTCCAGGATGAGCTGTTCTATCACCTTTCCAGGGATGGAGGTGAGGCTGACTGGCCTGTACTTGCCAGGGTCCTCCTTCTTGCCCGCTTTGAAGACTGGTGTGATATTGGCTCTCTTCTAGTCCTTAGGCACCTCTCTTGTTCTCCATGACCTTTCAAAGATAATGGAGAGTTGCATAGCAGTAACATGAGCCAGCTCCCTCAGCACCTGTGGGTGCATTCCGTCAGAGCCCATGGATTTATGGATGTCAAGTTTGCTTATGATCTCTGACCCGATCCTCTTTGACCAAAGGAAAATCCTTTCTCCGGACTTCGTCTCTTGTCTCCAGGGTCTGAGATTCTCGAGGGCTGATCTTAGAAGTAGAGATTGAAGCAAAAAATGACATTCAGCATAATTCAGAATAATTGTATGTATTAATGTATAACCATATTATCCTCAACATAAATTTATAACTATATTATCCTCATTCCTTTTCTCCCAGGAAGGCCTAAAATACAACAATTTCTTATATATATGAAATGCA
This sequence comes from Anser brachyrhynchus, assembly GCF_964034855.1. Classification (NCBI taxonomy): domain Eukaryota; kingdom Metazoa; phylum Chordata; class Aves; order Anseriformes; family Anatidae; genus Anser; species Anser brachyrhynchus. The sequence goes on from NC_137694.1 coordinate 164,173,875, forward strand.
GATTCATGTTTTTCTTATTTAGCCAATGTTTCAATTAAAGTTTGAAAATGACAGTTCCACAGAAGTAGAGAATCACTGACCAGTTGAGGCATCAGTATCTTGGTAAATTTTTAAGAGAAAATGTCAGTTGAGTGTTTTGCTAATCTATTTGAACTTTTATTTATATTACCTGTTAATTTGAATCATTTTTAAAATTATTATTTATTTATTTACATCAGAATTAATTTACCACAAATATCATCTGTGGAAAAAAAAAAAAAAAAAGATAAAAAGCAAGCTCTTCCAGCTTAGATAAACTGAGAGACTGAATGCAATTTAACTTTAAAATAATATAGTTTTTCAACTTCCATCAACAAAGAAGTATATCAGCCAAACTTTATTACCTCAAGTTTTGTTATTGCTTCAACCCTCGTTACAACAGCACATTTTCAAAATACATAATAGGATCACTGAATGGAATAGAAGCAAACCATAAAAATGCATAATAAAACCACAACACTAAAGCTGTGTTACTAACATCACAAGTAGTACAACATTACTCTGCAGATAATTTTGCAGCTATCAAATACAAGCATTTAAACAGTATAATCTGGTATTATTTTGCTTCAAGAATTAAGTTATTTACTGATAAATGTATTAATAGTAAGAGTTTAGTAATAACAGGACTATACAGGAATTGTGTTATCTTTTATTCTCATAACATAATAATAAAAAATAGAATCCCTTTATAAATCTTAATAACACTTTTTGGTGTGCATAGCAAACATATTTTTATCCTGCTTTACACAGGCACAATACTTGACCATTTTCATAACAGGTATTTTAGACGATAACTTTGATGTGATTGATCTGGATAGGCAAGGAGAATGGGAGGACTCTTCAGAATACAAAAAGCTATATTGATATGAAAATGCAGAGACAAAGAAAACACAGGCTAGTGATTTAAACTATGTATATCAATTAATTTATGATTCTTAAATGGCAAGAGTAATAAAAATATTAACTTATAAGTAATATTTTTTATAGTTTATGTAGCTGTGCTCTATTGATAAGTCTCAATTCAGCTGAGTCTGTTAGACAGATGCACCTTTATCAGACTTATATCAGTGTGCTGGCCTCTCAAATAAAATGTGTCAAATGAAAATGAATAGACTTTAATTTCTTCCAACACATAAGAAACATCTTGTGTTTCACATTCAACACCTTCAAAACAACTGTTTTTCTTTGACTGTGGCTTCAAAATTCAGATACACCACCATAAAATTTTCCAGGTATTTCTGATATCCACCTATTGCCAAAAAAAAAAAAAAAAAGCCTCCTGTGATTATTTACATGCATGTTATGAAATGTCACTAAAGGTTGCTGTTCAGAGATATAATATTTTAAGCTGGAGTTGAGAAGCGGGGTTAAAATTTTCCAGAATATGAAAATTTTCCAGAATATGAAAATATATTGCCATATACTTTCATATACTTTCATATACTTTTCATATACTTTCAGGCATATGGATTACCTTTATCCATGATCTTTATGTTTTGATACAAGAATATGGTTTATCTACAGGAGAAGAAATAGATACCTAAACAGTAGTGGCAGAAGGAAGTGATTGCTTAGTTTAAGGTGCTAAAGAGAAATTAAAACATAAAAAATATACAAATATAAAATATGGGTGTCTCTGGTTAATTTCTTAAGGAAAAAAAAATACCATCTTAATGCTATTTGAAAAGCCTTGTCAGCTTAACTGTGAAATTCAGTGTTTGTCAAAACATGCAAGAGAGATATTGAAGTTTGACTTCAAGATATCCCTAAAAACATTGTTATTTTACTCTGAACTGCAAATTTTAAGGTCTTAATTAAAGAGCTGTGGAGTAGGTGTGATACGTTGAATTAATTGATGAATTGCTTGTTTGATTAAAGTATGATTAAACCGATTTATTTTTATTTCATATTCTATAAATGATAAATGACTCTAAAACTAGTTCTGTAATTAAGTTACACATACAGTAAATGAAGAGATTAATGTTTAATTAACTAAGATCTTAACTATAACACTTGAGGCTCTATTCATTAAGGAAAATTTACAGCAGTTATGCTGGCCTAACAGTATTTTCATGGAACTTTTGTATCAAAGTTACTGTGTATGAAGAATTAAGTTAATTTCTGAAACAGCCAAAAGGCTTTTTCTTCACCGAGGAGAGTCACATATAGATTCTTACTTGTTGTAAATTATACCTGCATCTGTACTAATGAATATTTACTTATTTCCATCACAGAAGATTCTGATGCTAAGTACATTAGATAGTTATTGGATCAAATTAATCTTGACTATGACTCTACAACTACATTAGGAGCATGTTGAATTCATCTTCTATTGAGTAAAACTGAAAAAAAAAAAAAAAGTAAATTCTGGTGAAGATTTTTAAAAGTGGTTTCATTGTAGTTCAGAATGAAACCTAAGCATCCCTGTATTCTCTGTATTTGACTTTTAGTTGAACATTTCATTTTGGTATGGAGATTTTATATTTGGATATAGAGTGTTGAAACCATAAAAAATGAACAATTTGTTTTTGAAATTAAAAAAAAAAAAAAAAGATGAAGTCTGGAAAAGGACATCTTGTCATAATTATTTTTAGATATACTGTGACTCTATACATGTCATCGTATCAACTACAGAAAGCAACAAATAAGTGAAAGTGAATTCAGAGTGGAAAATGACAAAATTCCAGTAGAATTAACAGAAGATTTAAATATAACTTCAGATTCAGTGTTTAACAAGAAAAACAGATTTTAGAACCATAGACACATTAAAAAATAAAAATCTGAAAGCTCTTATCTGACTGAAATATACTGGAATATAGATCTTTTTATTTCCACAGTTGCTACATGAGGTTCAATAACACTGTAATCACATTAAAAATAGGCAAACACATAAGCAAATAATTTTAGTTGATAATATATAAATAATTTAGCTTTGCTTCATGATTCACAAGTATGTGTTCACAAGCATATGTTGGTGTTCTGATGGGAATATATATATATATAAAAAAGAAATCCCTAGCATTTTAAAGGGGGGGAAGATGGGAAGATGACTACCAAAACAGGAGGAAAAAAAAAAGGGGGGGGGGGGGAGGAGTGAAATAGAAGACAGGAGATTTTCTAGAGTGAAAGGAGGTATGTACAGCTTGTGGAAAAACGTGTACTGAAGGAAGGGAAAGAAAAACAGGGGAACATAAGAAATGATGTAGGAGAAAAACAAAGGACTCAAAAAAAAAAAAAAAACAGGTTAGATAAAGGTAGTTTTGGAAAAGGAGTGGAAATGTTCTCTGATACCTTGGGAAAGAGTTAGAGATGACTTATCTGGAAGAGTTATAGATGATGACCTAAGAGAAAGGAGCATTGTAACATTTGTCGGGTTGGTTTGGAGGTAGGCCTAGAATGAGCTGGAGAGGTGTAGTGGGTGTAGAGGTGTAGTAGGTGAGAGTTTGGAAACCAGAGATCCAAATTTGAATCTTCAAGGATGCATTGTGCTATATTGACTAAATAAATAAATAAATAATAATAAATAAAAATATGTGGAGAGAGATCTGTGTTGATGATCTGGCTCAGTTTAGAAATAAATACTGAGCCAACTGGCCTAAAGAAAAGAGCTCAGCAGAATGAATCTTAGTGAAGTAACCATCTGCAAAGCCAAGTCGCAGTACTTGTATGAAATATACAAAAACAAACAAACAAAAAAAATCTAAACTCTTTTTATCAGTTTTACTTGCTTTTTATTACTTAATAGTCTAAGCCTAGAGTTTTGTTTTTAAATTAATAAAGGGAAAAATAATATGCTACTGAAAATAGGCAGATATGTCTTGAAATTAATTTTTTTCCTTTAGTAAGCCACATAAAAGTTAAACATCTGTCTCTTCAGCAGTGTTTTATCTTGTTGCTTCTAAATTTTTTTCATGATTTCAGAATCCGGGGTATGAACTTAATACTAACTGTAAATCTTACAGTGAGGTCATGTCTTAACAATCCATTATTTCCATTCTCATTAGAAACAATATCTCAGTCACAACTGAGCAGAATCATGTATGCTCTGAGATCTCAGGGCAAATATGAAATCATCCCTGTCAGTGGTCCATATGTGAACATCAGTGCAAGGATATATAAAAATACTTCAACAATTGTATTTTTATACTTTCTACTTGAAAAGATAATGGCTTCCTTGCTGAAGGTAAGTATTCTGCTGGGTCCTGAACCTGGGGCACAACAACCCCAAGCAGCGCTACAGGCTGGGAGATGAGTGGTTGGAAAGCTGCCTGGCAGAGAAGGACCTGGGAGTACTGGTTGACAGTCAGCTGAATATGAGCCAGCAGTGTGCCCAGGTGGCCAAGAAGGCCAACAGCATCCTGGCTTGTTTAAGAAGCAGTGTGGCCAGCAGGGCTAGGGAAGTGATTGTCCCCCTGTACTTGGTTCTGGTGAGGCCGCACCTCGAGTACTGTGTTCAGTTTTGGGCCCCTCGCTACAAGAAGGACATGGAGGTGCTCGAGAGAGTCCAGAGAAGGGCGACAAAGCTGGTGAGGGGTCTGGAGAACAAGTCTTATGAGGAGCGGCTGAGGGAGCTGGGATTGCTCAGTCTGGAGGAGAGGAGGCTCTAGGGTGACCTTATCACTCTCTACAGGTACATTAAAGGAGGCTGTAGCGAGGTGGGATTGGTCTATTCTCCCACGTGCCTGGTGACAGGACAAGGGGGAATGGGCTAAAGTTGCACCAGGGGAGATTTATGTTGGATATTAGGAAGAATTTCTTTACTGAAGGGGTTGTTAGGCATTGGAATGGGCTGCCCAGGGAAGTAGTTGAGTCACCATCCCTGGAGGTCTTTAAAAGACGTTTAGATGTAGAGTTTAATGATATGGTTTAGTGGAGGACTTGTTAGTGTTAGGTCAGAGGTTGGACTAGGTGATCTTGGAGGTCTCTTCCAACCTAGACGATTTTGTGATTCTGTGATACTTTATGTTCAATACTTACGACATTGTTAAACTATTTCATACTAATGAGTCATTTCAATTCAGAGCTCACATATTTTTGGTATTAAAACTTGGCATGTGAATTTTACTAGCCTACAGAGTACATTATGTTTCCTCAGCTGAGCTGGAAAACAAAGATCTTACAGCAATATTAGCAAAACAAAAATTAGTTTTGTCACAGACTTACAAATTGCTATTGTAACATTTCCAAGCTCAGCAAGTAAATATATAATATTAAATCTTCCTCATCACATTACTATGAAATAAATTGACCATGAGCAACAACAACATCATGAAACTGATTATGGTAATGTATCCTTCCATTGTTTTGCGTTCGGAGTTATTTAGGGAAAAAAAAAAAAAAAAAAAGTTTAGATGAAGCTGTTAACTATGCTTGTGCTGGTATTTCAGTTTCAATATTTATATTTCAAGTACATAAATCTGTGATTATTTATTCAGGCAATTTTATAACCTTCAAATGGCTTCAAATCAGTAAAAAAAAAAAAAAAGGGAGAGAGAGAGAAAAGATACAAACTTTCCCCTTTTGGAAGGTGACAAAAGGAAGAGAAGTCTTGGGATTACTGCAAATTCTAAACTCACCACACCTTTGTAGCACTTATAAGATGGTTAAGAGAGGGCATTGGTGTTGATTTGACCTGCATAAATGTTAATAGATACATTACTTATTATTATATTGTGTTGTTTTTCATTGTTATTTGTTTATAGACCTCCTGACTTGGAGTTTAAATCCTTCTACTTTGCAAATATTCACACATACATTAAGTTCCTATTTGCATATTTTCATTGTATGTTTGGGTTGATTCTCAGGCTGGTTCAGTAGGCAATCTGAGTGATCTCTACCGTAGCTCTCTGTAGCAGATATAAATGGTCCACCCTTCTTCCCACAGAACCTTTACCTCCATATCCCACTGAAATGAGGACTGAAAGATTTTTCTTTGTTATTATAGGTACTGATGGGTTTCTTTGTGTTGTGCATATTGATCAAATTACCCCAAGCAAGTACAAGGTCTACTGTGAAGTTGTAATTCACCAGCGTCCAGAAGTGCACCTATCACCACTATTTAAACTACCTGTAGCTTTTCTAAGGTGTGTTTTTTCTCTCTCACTTGGGATTATTGTATCCCAATCAACAACAAAGGACTATACTTTCACAGAGCTGCTAATTCCCTTGATGTCATACCTCACTAATACTTACGGCTTACCAAAACTTTGCAGCAGTACTTAAAAAAAAAAAAAAAGAAAAAAAAAAAACAACTTTGCTAGGGAACTTGAGAGTTAGGTGGCTATGTTTCAGCTCTTTTGGCATGTTTTTACACTTCTGTGGCTAGAAACGCGATGTGCAGAGCTTCAGTGAATAATGAAGTTCTGACTGCATCCTTGCTAATAGATGAGAACTGCCAGTATTTCACCTTCATCATACAGATTGTCACTAATATGATATAGAAGTAAATGATTTCAAAATACTGTAGACTGGAATAAACACAGAAAAACTCTAGATTTTTGAAAAACAAATCTACAACCAAAATGACAATATACATTCAGAAACAGATGTTGTTGTTTGGGCTGTTCTAATGCTGAAATTTCATCATAGACTATTTTTTTTGCAATCCTGTTTATATGAAGTTCTTCCTAAAAAGAACTGTGTAAACCACTGATTGAAAAGAACACACATTGAACAGAAAACTCATTTCATCTGACAACCTAGATTTATTTTACAAAAAGAATGGACAGTGTATCAGAAGAAAGTGTACACTTCATGAAATGAAATATGTTTTTATATGTAAAACAAGCAAACAAACAAACAAACAAAAACCAAAACACATTTAAAAATGTATTTCCTTCTGAGAGCACTTACTGGCTGTACTAATCATTTTCATAAGCACTTTAGGTATTTAAGGATACCCATAGAAACAAATAGCAATTCATTCTGATTTACAACAAACATCATATGTCTTCTACAAAAAATTGTACCTGCCATTCTCCAGGATGGAAGTAACAGTACAATAAGTCAATAGAGAAAAGCTCAAACTGTTTCAAAAATATTGTGAATTTTTTGATTATATTTTTCCTGGTGAATGTCATGCATTACAATTAATAATAATAAAAACAACAATAATAATTTCTACTACTACTACTACTACTACTACTAAAAGAAAGGGGGGGACAGTGGCTAGGTCAAATCCCTAACAGTGGAAGATTCATTAAGCAATATATTTAAATGGACATGTCTCTACTAAAAGTGACTTACTCCTTACATTTTCATTTTCACTAAATAGAATTTGACTAACGTATTCATCAATGCCATAAATTAAACCAGGAAAATAAAATGAAAATCTAGGTATTTGCACTCAGTCATTCACAGTTCTCCACATATATTGAAGAAACTACACAGAACTTTTTATCTGTATTACAAAAAAATATTACAAACAAGCAAAAAAAAAAAAAAGCTATTCAGTGAGGATTCATAGCTAGTACACAAATTCAGTGCTATGTTTTACTCAAGTTTTGAGTGATTTTGGTTAATTTCTATACCCTTTGCCCTTTAACACAAATTAAAAAGAAACAAAAACAAAACAAAATTCATATGAACTAGCTCATGTTCAAAGCAACATGTTTAAGAATATAGCTGAAGAATGGCCATAGAAAGTCAATATTAAATATTCAGTTTCATGTGCAGTGTCTGATAGAAACATTGCTGATTAAGAGTGGTAGGAACAGGACATATAAAGTGATGTTTTCTTAGATGTGTACATTCTTTCAGACTGTAGTGATTTGTGACTCAAGGTCACCCTGACACGGAGGTGATTTATTTCTATTTAATAGATCTTAAAACATTTTTCTTTAAAAATCTCTCCAAACCATCTTTTGAACACACATAAAACTCTAGCACTCAAAATGTCCTATGACAAACAGCTCAATAGCTTAGCTATGCTTTTTGTTAAGAACTATTTGCTCTTGTTTGTTCTGAACCTGGCACCACAGATCATTCACTGGAAAAGAGAGTAAACAAATCTTTCCCACTTGCATAGACTGGAGGGGCCCTGCCACTGGCCAGGCACAATTGCAAAGGGACAACTGGATTTACCTGTGTGGATCCAATGGCCTGGCACACCGGAATTGCAGGAGTACAACGCTCTAGTGGACTGCGACACACACTGTACCCTAATGCCATCAGACTACCAAGGGGCAGGACTCATCTGTATCCTTGGAGTGACAGGGGGATCCCAACAATTAACTGTAGTGGAGGCTGAAATGATCTTAACAGGGAATGAGTGGCAAAAGCACCCTATTGTGACTGGCTCGGAGGCTCCATGCATTCTTTGCATAGACTATCTCAGGAGAATTAGTCTAGGAGGTAGTCTTCAGGGACCCAAAATGGTATCAGTGGGCTTTTGGCATAGCTGCCTTAAGTACAGGGAACACTAAGCTGTTGACCCTCCCTGGTCTCTCAGAAGATCCTTCTACTGTGGGATTGCTGAGGGCTGAAGAACAGCAGGTACTAATTGCTATCACAACTGCACACTGGTGGCAATATCGCACCAAGACTCCCTGATTCCCATCCATGAGTTGGTTCATTGTCTGAAAAGCTGAGGAGTGATCACCGAGACTCACTCACCGTTTAACTGTCCCATATGGCCAATGTGAAAGTCTAATGGAGAGTGGAGGCTAATGGTGGACTATCTTCTGAATGAAGTCAAGCCACCAGAGTGCTGCAGTGCCAGACATGCTAGAACATCAATACAAATTATAGTCAAAGGCAGCCAAGTGATATTCCACAACTGATATCACTAATATATTTTTCTCCATTCCTTTGGCAGCATAGTGCAGGCGACAGTTTGCTTTCTCTTGGAGGGGCATTCAGTACACCTTGAATCGACTGCTCCAGGGGTGGAAACACAGCCCTACCATTCGACATGGACTGATCCAGACTGCACTGGAACAGGGGGAAGCTCCTGAACACCTGCAGTACATTGATGACATCCTTCTGAGGGGCAACACAGCAGAAGAAGTTTTTGAGAAAGGGAAGAAATAATCCAAATTCTCCTGAAATTTGGTTTTGCCATTAAACAGAGTAAGGTCAAGAGACCTGCACAGGAAATCCAGTTCTTGGGGGTAAAATGTTAGGGCAGATGTCACCATATTCCAGTGGATGTGATCAACAAAATAACTGTTGTGTCTCCAACAACTAGCAAAAAGGAAACACAAGCTTTCCTAGGCCTTGTGGGATTCTGGAGAATGCATGTTCCAGGCTATAATCAGCTTATGAGTCCTCTATATGATGTGAATTGAAAGAGGAACTATTTTGAGTGCAGCCCTGAGCAACAACAAACCTTTGAACAAATCAAACAAAAAATAGGTCATGCAGTAGCCCATGGTTCTGTCCATACCAGACCAGTTGTGCAAAACGTACTTTACACTGCAACTGGGGAGCATGGCCTCACCTGGAGCCTCTGGCAGAAAACCTCAGGAGAAACTCGAGGTTGACCTCTGGGGTTCTGGAGCCAGGGCTATTGAGGATCAGAAGCCAATTACCACCCAACTGAAAAGGAGATACTAACAGCACATGAGGACATTCGAGCTGCTTCAGAAGTTGTAGGTACAGAAGCACGGCTCCTCTTGGCACCACAGCTACCTGTGTTACATTGGATGTTCAAAGGCAAAATCCCTACTATACACCATGCAACTGATGATACGTTGAACTAGTGCGTAGCAGTGGGCTTAATGGGGAAACACAACTGCCTGGAAATCCTGGAAGAGATCATGGACTGGCTGGAAGGCAGGGATTTCAGAGTATCGACCAAAGAGGTAACTTGTTCTGAAGAGGCACTACCATATAATGAGTTGCCAGAAGACAGAAAGCAGTATGTGTTTTTTGCTGACAGATCCTGTCGCGTGGTAGGGAGCCATCAGAAGTGGAAAGCTGCTGTGTGCAGTCACACACGATGAGTTTTGAAAGCCATAGAAGGGAAAGGTGAGTCAAGTCAGTATGCAGAAGTGAAAGCCATCCAACTGGCCCTAAAAATTGCTGAAAGATTAAAAATGGCCAGTACTTTATCTCCACACTGACTCATGGATGATGGCAAATGCTCTGTGGGGGTGGCTATAGCAACGGAAATCGAACAACTGGCAGCACAGATGTAAACCTGTCTGGACTGCTACACTGTGGCAAGATATTGCTGCCCAGGTAGAAAACCTGGCTGTAAAGGTATGTCATGTGGATGCTCACATACCCAAGTCATGTCACTGAAGAAGATTGGAAGAGGTGGACTGAGCTTCAAAAACTGAAGTGGCTCAGGTGGACCTGGACTGGGGATGTAAGGGTGAGCTGTTTGTAGTTCGATGGGCCCATGAAACATCAGGACATCTGGGGAGACTTAAACTGACCAAAGGGATATTCCATACCATATGATGGTACACTCAGCAATAAAAGGTGGGAAAGGGGAAGGAGAAGAGGGCTCCCGTTATGAAGATGTCTGTCCTCCCAAACAACCTCTATGTGTATTGAGGCCCTGCTTCCTGGGATGTGGACGAACACTGCTCATTGATGGGAAGTAGAAAGTAATTTATTTTCTCTCTCTATGTGTTTCCACATTGCCTTTTGTTTGTTTGTTTGTTTGTTTCCCTCTTCCCTTTAATGAAATTATCCTTATCTCAACCCGTGAGTTTTTTTTTTTTCTTTCCAGCATATTTTCTTTGCCCCCTCTTCTTCTAGGGAGGGGGAGTGAGAGAGCAGTTGTGGTATTGTTCAGATGCCCGGCAAGGTAAAACCACCACACTATTCACCCTTCATTTCTCTAGGGTGTCCTACGACATATCAGGAAGTGCAAAAACATTTTCAGAGTTTGTTGGAGGACAAAATCATAAAAATTATAGCCTGCAGATTTGCCTTTATATATTTCCATATTCTTAAATGGCTTTACATCTGGTCACATGTATAAAGTTGATTGCCTGATTTATCTGTTTATTTATTTTTCTCTTGTTTCTTGGTAATCATTTTCAGTTCTTTTAGTTACATGCCAGTCTTCATACATAGCTTTAACCTCTATGGAAGACAGTCATAAAACTGTATATTTCTTTATTTTCTTGTACATTGTTAATAATAACTTAGATCAATAGGATATTTCAAAGTTACTTAAAACAAAAACAGCATCACACATAGTAATTGTGCATCATGCTTTCTTTATTGTTTGATTCTTAATGTGCAAATGCAAAGTTCAATTCAGAAGAAAGATTCCACAGAGAATGTTAAAACATATGTTTTCCAGGGGAGGAAATAATGTGAACATATATTTGGAAGATGCAGTTCACATAGCAATTGCAAATATATACATATATATATATATATGCACATATATATATAATAAAAAGACTAGTTTTTTGTCTTACAAAAATACTCTGAAGTCAATATAGTTATAGAAATTTACACTTCCTTAACTTTTATGCTTTTATATTTTGCAGTAAAATGAGATAAGCAGACGCTTGTATGTACTGGCATTCAGATTATCAACCTGCTTGCTTTATGAAATACTCATCTCTTAGTGTTGTTTTTGCAGGTGTTCTCTTGTGTCCAAAATGAATTATGTCCACAAATACCACATACCTTCTTTATAAACATGGCTACAAAAATATACATGTTCTGAAGGTGGCAAATATATATATAAATCATGTGATGCTGCAACAATAATAGTTTGTGAATTTGTGAACAATTTGTTGTTCTAAACATGTATTGTTTGTGCTTGTTTTTCTCTGCATGTGAAAGTGGATGTACTTAAGAGAGACCTACCATTATGCTATTCATGTTTGGAGCTCTAAGAAAATGAAAGCAATCACTTGCATGATTCATCAGTGCCTCTATAATTTGTCCAAGATATCCAGAGATTCTTTGACTGACATTTGCTTAAGTCCTCTGACATAACTCCAAGATGATTTCATATGTATCACAGTAAAAGTTTAAAACAATATGACAACTCCAGAAGATATTTTTGCTACTTGTTATAATTCATGGTGGATATATTGTGCATAGTGTTATTTCATCTTATGATGAATAAGAGTTACAGTAATTTTTATCTGAAAACCCTGAGGTCTTTGTCTGGAAGCCTTAAACATATTTTTTAATCTGGTGACTAAAAAGACTATCTATTACCTCAGATCAAATAGGGATTTGTGTGACTTGAGATGATTAATATTTCTCCCATTTATTAACACATTTATTTTTGTAAATGTGTGATGCAGATTGGACAATGAGCATTTATGGAAAAGAAATAGCTAATTAAAAGCACGTTATTGTTCTGAGGCAGATTGATATAAATATATGTAATTTCAAAGATTCTGTCATTTATTCCAGTCAAAGTGCTGTCTCCCCTGTGTATACATCACTTTCACTTCAGTGTTTTGGTTTGTTTTTTCTTCTTCTTTTGCCTAATTGCCCCTTCTCAGTAGTCCGTGTTCTGGGGTGTGCATGACATTTCCCACAGTATTTATGCCTTGTGAGCTCTCTTTTATCATAAGAGGCAAGGATCTTTTCAACTCCACATTAATAAATATTAAAAACATTTGTTAATGAAATATTGAAGTATACCAAGGGCTATTTTGTAACATGTTGTGTATAATATGTGAGAATATGTATGAGTATGTGTTACATACTCTCATATTTTTCTTATTTTATCAGTAATGAAATATTTCATACAGACTCTAATACAAAACAAAAATGGCTGTGATATACTCTGTAATTAATTAATATCACCTGCCAAGGCAGTTCTTTGCACCATAATGATTGTTTCAATATTTCCATCGTTATTTTTATTTTCCACTCTTTTTATCCATCTCTTGATAAATCACACTTAACGTGGACGGACATATAATAACGTCAGTATCTAGTTGAGTAAACTGAAGATCTGGATATCTGACATGTATGAAAGTGTAACTTACTAATTTTTCACCTCTTCCATGATCTAGAGTATAAGTCCAATTCACAGAATCACAGAATAGTTGAGTTTGGAAGGGACCTCTGGAAGTCATGTGGTCCAACCCACGGGCTAAGCAGAGTCATCTAGAGCACGTTGAACAAATCGCATCCAGGTGAGTTTTGAATATCTCTGGAGAAGGAGACTCCATGACTTCTCTGGGCAACCTTATTCCAGTGCTCTGTCACCCTTGTAGTAAAGAAGCGATTTTTTGTTTACTATTATAGAATCATAGAATCATAGAATATCCCGAGTTGGAAGGGACCCATAAGGATCATCAAGTCCAACTCCTGGCACCGCACAGGTCTACACAATATTTTAGACCACGTGACTAAGTGCACAGTCCAAATGCTTCTTAAACTCCAAGAGGCTTGGTGCAGTGACTACTTCCCTGGGGAGCCTGTTCCAGTGTGCCACCACCCTCTCGGTGAAGAACCTCTTCCTGATGTCCAGCTTAAACCTCCCCTGCCTCAGCTTGACACCATTCCCACAGGTCCTATCACTGGTGACTAAAGAGAATATGTCACCTGCCTCTCCAGTCCTCCTCACAAGGAAGTTGTAGACTGTGATGAGGTCTCCCCTCAGCCTTCTCTTCTCCAGGCTGAACAGGCCAAGTGACCCCAGCTGCTCCTCGTATGTCTTCCCCTCTAGGCCCTTCACCATCTTCGTCACCCTCCTCTGGTCACTCTCCAACAGTTTTACGTCATTTTTGTACTGTGGTGCCCAGAACTGCACACAGTACTCGAGGTGAGGTCGCACCAGCACAGAGTAGAGCGGGACAATCACTTCCCTTGACCAACTAGCAATGCCGTACTTGATGCATTCCAGGATACGGTTGGCCTTCCTGGCTGCCAGGGCACACTGCTGGCTCATATTCAACTTGCTGTCAACCACAACCCCCAGATCCCTCTCTGCGGGGCTGCTCTCCAGTGTCTCGTCGCCCAGTCTGTACGTATAGCCAGGGTTGCCCCATCCCAGGTGCAGGACCCGGCACTTGCTCTTGTTAAACTTCACGTGGTTGGTGATCGCCCAGCTCTCCAAGCTGTCCAGATCTCTCTGCAAGGCCTTTCCACCCTCTTCTGAGTCCACAACTCCTCCAAGTTTGGTGTTGTCAGCAAATTTGCTCAAAACACCTTCTAGTCCTACATCCAAATCGCTTATAAAAACATTGAAGAGGACTGGCCCTAAAATGGAGCCTTGAGGGACCCCACTAGTGACCATCCACCAGCCTGATGTGGCCCCATCAACCGCAACCCTTTGAGCCCTGCCCAGCCAATTGCCTGCCTGCCTGCCTGCCTGCGTCAGCCAATTGCTCACGCATCATATGATGTTTCTGTTTAGTTGTATGCTGGACATTTTGTCCAGTAGGATCCTATGGGAAACCGTGTCAAAAGCTTTGCTGAAGTCCAAAAAGATCACATCAGCTGATTTCCCTTGATTGATTAGATGTGTGATCTTATCATAAAAGGAAATCAGATTTGATAGGCAGGACCTACCCCTCATGAACCCATGTTGGCTGGGACCAATGACTGCATTGTCCCCCAGGTGCGCTTCAATAACTTTAAGGATAATCTTCTCCATAATTTCACCAGGCACTGACGTGAGACTGACAGGCCTGTAATTGCTAGGGTCTTCTTTCTTATCCTTCTTGAAAATTGGCACAACATTTGCCAGCTTCCAGTCCAATGGGACCTCTCCAGATTCCCAAGACCGTCGAAAAATAATTGAGAGACATCCCCCGATGACGTCAGCCAGCTCTTTAAGCACCCTGGGAAGAATACCATCCGGCCCCTTGGACTTGTATGGATCCAGGTGGAGCAGCAAATCCCGCACAGATTCAGGGTTGGTTGGGAGTTTATCATTCCCACCGTCATGGTCCTCCAGCTCAGGGCACCCTGTGTCCCGAAGCCCATCATCAGCGTTGAAGACAGAGGCGAGGAAGGCGTTAAACGTCTCTGCTTTGCCTATTTGTCTGTGAGGAGACCTTCCCCATAAAGTAGCGGACCTATGTTTTCTTTGGTTCTCCTTTTTCTGTTCACATATTTAAAAAAAAAAATATTATTGTCTCCCACAGACATGGCCAGCTTCAACTCTAGTTGGGCTTTGGCCACAGGAATTTTCTCCCTACAAACACGAACAGCATCCCTGTATTCCTTCCATGTCACCTGACCCTCCTTCCAGCAGCCGTATACTTTTTTTGCCTAAGCTCCAGTAGAAGATCCCTGGTCAGCCAGGCCGGCCTTCTGCCCCGCCTGCCTGCCTTCCGATATTTTGGAATTGCCTGATCTTGTGCTTTTAGGAGGCAGTGCTTAAAGACTGACCAGCACTGATGGACGCCAATGCCTTCAAAAGCAGTTTCCCAGGGGACCTTGCTGACTAGTTCCCTGAGAAGCCCGAAGTCTGCTTTCCCCATATCCAGGGCTGAAGTGTTGGTGGCAGTTTTCCTTCTGTCACCACAAATTTTAAACTCAACCACTTCATGGTCACTATGACCGAGATGGCCGCCAATTGCCACGTCTCCCACAAGACCCTCTCTGTTCTCCAGCAACAGATCTAGGAGGGCGCCTTTCCTAGTTGGCTCCCTTAGCACCTGCACCAAGAAGTTATCATCTAGGTGCTTTATGAACCTTCTGGACTTGCTTGTGTCAGCCATATGGTGATCCCAGTTGACGTCTGGCGAGTTGAAGTCCCCCATAAGGACAAGGGGAGTTGATCTCGAGGCATCTCTTAGTTCTGCAAAAAATAATTCATCGGCATTGTTGTCCTGGCCAGGTGGTCTGTAATAGACTCTCCCAACGACATCCCCTTTATTTGTTCGTCCCTTAATCCTTACCCAGAAGCTCTCAACTTTTCCATCGCTAGCTTGAAGTTCCACACAGTCTAGACCATGCTTCAGTCCAGCCCTGCAGTCCAGCCCTGCCACCTCGCCTACCCTGCCTGTCCCTCTTGAAGAGCCTGTAACCATCTATTGCAACACACCAGCCACAGGACTCATCCCACCAGGTTTCACTTATGCCAATGATGTCATAGCTGTGGGACTGGGCCAAGACTTCTAGCTCATCCATTTTATTCCTCATACTGCGTGTGTTTGTGTAGAAGCACTTCAAATGCACTGGGACTGTTTAGCCTAGAGGAAGGAAAGTTCAGGATGGATCTTATCAATGTATACAGATACCTGAGGGAGGATGTAAAGAGAATGGAGCCAGCTTCATTTCAGTGGTGCCCGGTGACAGGACAAGACACACAAACTGAAATACAGATTCCATCTGGACATCAGGAAACCCTTATTTTCTGTGTGGATGACTGAACACTGGAAAAGGTTGCCCAGAGAGGCTGTGAAGTCTCCATTCTTAGAGATATTTAAAAGCCATCTAGACATGGTCCTGGGCAACCTGCTCTAGGTGGGCTCCTCCACTGGCGGCAGTCTGGAGATATGCTGTGCTGTGGTACACCATGGGTTGCAGGGGGACAGCCTGCTCCACCAGGGGCCTCTCCACAGGCCACGGGAAACTTCTGCTCCAGCACCTGGATCACCTTCTCGCCCTCCTTCTTCACTGACCTTGGGGTCTGCAAGGCTGTTTCTCACTCACCTCTCTCCCAGCTGCAGTTGCCCAGCAGTTTTTTCCCTTTCTTAAATCAGCTGTCACAGAGGTGCAAACAACATCACTTATTGCCTCAGCTCTGGCCAGCGATAGGTCCCTTTTGGAACCTGCTGGATCTGGCTCTGATCTAACATTGGGCAGCTTCTGGACTCCTCGCAGAGGCTGCCCCTGCAGCCTCCGCTACCAAATCCTTGTCTTGTAAACCCAATACACTATTTTATTCACATATTCATATATATGAACCAATAAATAAATAAATAAATAATCTGTGCTATTTCTTCTTCTTTGCTATTAACTTTGTTTAAATTGTTAGTATAGACAGAAAGATAGCTGAATGCATAAAAAGTTAGTTTGGAAAAGTCTCAGAGACACTTTGGAGGTCTTTATAAAATCTATGATTTGATTTTGAAGTGAGTGAAGAGCAAGGGGAATTGGGCTATAAGGTGAGATTGATGTTGCTGTATTTTATTTACACCTGGGAGAATATAAAACCCTTCAATTCTGTAATGGAAAGCGTGTAAACACAAGAAATTTTGGACTTCGGTGGTGAAAATAGTTATAATGACAATCAGATATGATAAAACAGTCAAATCACAAAATGTAATGTAAGATAAGAGAAGAAGAAGGGCTGGATGAAAAGTTCTGCTGGGGCTGAATCAAAGCAGTTACATTCATGTGTCATTCAGATGATAAGGGATATCTCACGTAACAAGAAAAATGAGGTTAAGAATTTAAGACTGAAAATAAAAATCAGGGTACATCTTCACTGTTCAACGAGCTAAAGCTTAGCCTCTGTCTATAAAAGATCCACATCTGTAGGGCAATACCCACATTGTACCAAAAACTCATGTGTCAGCACTAAAATTTGCAGAGCTGAAATATCCTGTCCTACAGCTATGCACTTGCCAGTAATAATCTGTTCAGTCCTTAAAAGTGTACTATGAAGGATAAGTTTTCCTTACTGGACAACCACTCTGAAATTATTCTTAGCTAATGCAATCTGCTCACATCTGTATCCTGTTCCACTTACATCTTCTCTCTATGAATGCTGAAGAGTGGAAGCCATTATGAGAGCCAGTCGTATTTCAGACTGAGAAGAACAACACAAAACAGAACTTGTCAGAGAATCACAGATGAGTTGCAGCACTTTTTGTTGCCTGAGAGAGGTGGCAGCATGACTTAACTGAAATCACATACAAATTTACTAAGGTCAGACATAAATGAAGGAAAAGAATCCTTTGGTATTTTCTTTCAGTTCTGAAGCAGGATTGAAAACATAAAACTTTGTAGCTGCTTTCTCCTGCCTGCCTCACATGCCTGAAACTGCATCTAGAAACTCTAGTTAGCTTCTCAGTACTGTCAGAGCTCTAACTCAGCACCAGGTGCTGCCAGATGAGAATCAGACTTCTGTTTTTCCTGCTACACAATTGTAGTTAAACAGATTGATTGAATGTGTCAATTGTTGGGCCAATGATTTGCAAAATAAATGTTCCCTATAGCTGTGGGCTGTGAAAAGACCTCTTAACTATGATGTATTTATCAAGGGTGTGCAGTCTGACTGAGTGTTTTACATGAATGTGAAGATTGGAGAAGACATTAGTAACTCATTAAGAACATTTTTATCAGTCAAGGAAGAAGAATAAGAAGCTCCATGATGGCAACTACAGCTGTATGGCAATGCATTTTTAAGTAAAACATGTATTTACAAAAGTTTCTTTCTATTGGTTCATTCCTGAAATGATAACAGTGCTTATCAGAACAGGATGTGGATTTGGCTGAGTAAAATCAAGTTGACAGCTAATAGGAAATAAGTGATAGCTTTGTACTAATACCATTCTGTTTGAATTGTAACCATCATTTTATATGAAATCAGTGAACTGGATCAGTGTACCTGTGTGTCTGGGTGTTTTTTTTCATCAATTTTACCATCATGAGAGTCTGAGATTTTAGAAGCTATGCTTCATAATTTCTGCTTTTTATTGTTGCTTTCCCTTAATACCTATAAAGGAAAAGGACAAAAAGAGCATAATCTTAACCATAAAAATCTATTAATCTAATCTTATAGTCATCTAGTTTCCCTCTCTATTTGGACAAGAAAGATAAGCACTGTCAGAGAATGGTAAATTCCCCTTTGAGACAGGCATATCAGACAGCTCTGAGGAATCCTTCTCTGATGGTATTCCTAGTTATAAAGAGTCTAAATGATAAGTTCAGCTGAGATCCCTAATATGGAATGACAGTATCTGTTCAGGGTTTCAGAAATGATGTGAAAGTCTAGCACTGCTCCTGCTAGAATTTAAACAACTAAACTAAAGACAAATTCAGATATCTGAAAATGAGAAATAAAAATATACACCCAAAATGTGATAGGAATTATTTTTTTTCAGGCTAATAATTCACTTTCACCTGAGGAAGTGGGTTGGTACATGCTTCTGCTTACAAGTTTCCATTCGTTGAACTTCATCAACAAGATAATTATCCCTTAGTAGTGCCTCAACTTATAGCAGACATGGAGGATGAAAAAGACTGAAAGTGGACTGGATATTGACAGAATTTTAGCCACCTACTGTGGGGAAGGAAAAGATCTTTGAAGAAGTGATTAGACGACACTACTCTACTCCCGCTCTACTCTGTGCTGCTGTGGCCTCACCTCGAGTACTGTGTGCAGTTCTGGGCACCACAGTACAAAAATGATGTAAAACTGTTGGCGAGTGTCCAGAGGAGGGCGACGAAGATGGTGAAGAGCCTAGAGGGGAAGACATACGAGGAGCAGCTGGGGTCACTTGGCCTGTACAGCCTGGAGAAGAGGAGGCTGAGGGGAGACCTCATTGTGGTCTACAGCTTCCTCACGAGGGGGAGTGGAGGAGAAGGTGCCGATCTATTCTCTTTAGTCACCAGTGATAGGACCTGTGGGAATGGTGTCAAGCTGAGGCAGGGGAGGTTTAGGCTAGGCATCAGGAAGAGGTTCTTTACTGACAGGATGGTCACATACTGGAACAGGTTCCCCAGGGAAGTAGTCACTGCACCAAGCTTGTCTGAATTTAAGAAGCATTTGGACTGTGCACTTAGTCACATGGTCTGAATTTTTGTGTAGACCTGTGTGGTGCCAGGAGTTGGACTTGATGATCCTTATGGGTCCCTTCGAACTCGGGATATTCTGTGATTCTATGATTCTAGGACACCAAGTTAGGTGAATGAGTCGATCTGCTCGAGGGTAGGAAGGCTCTGCAGGAGGATCTGGATAGGCTGGACTGATGGGCTGAGGCCAACTCTATGAAGTTCAACAAGGCCAAGTGCCGGGTCCTGAACCTGGGGCGCAACAACCCCAAGCAGCGCTACAGGCTGGGAGATGAGTGGTTGGAAAGCTGCCTAGCAGAGAATTACCTGGGAGTACTGGTTGACAGTCAGCTGAATATGAGCCAGCAGTGTGCTGAGGTGGCCAAGAAGGCCAACAGCATCCTGGCTTGTATAAGAAGCAGTGTGGCCAGCAGGGCTAGGGAAGTGATTATTCCCATGTACTCGGCTCTGGTGAGGCCGTGCCTTGAGTACTGTGTTCAGTTTTGGGCCCCTCGGAACAAGAAGGACATGGAGGTGCTCGAGAGAGTCCAGAGAAGGGCAACGAAGCTGGTGAGGGGTCTGGAGAACAAGTCTTATGAGGAGCGGCTGAGGGAGCTGGGATTGTTCAGTCTGGAGAAGAGGAGGCTCTAGGGCGACCTCATCGCTCTCTATAGGTACATTAAAGGAGGCTGTAGAGAGGTGGGGTTGGTCTATTCTCCCACGTGCCCAGTGATAGGACAAGGGGGAATGGGCTGAAGTTGCGCCAGGGGAGGTTTAGGTTGGATGTTAGGAAGAACTTCTTTACTGAAAGGGTTGTTAGGCATTGGAATGGGCTGCCCAGGGAAGTAGTTGAGTCACCATTCCTGAAGGTCTTTAAAAGACGTTTAGATGTAGAGCTTAGTGATATGGTTTAGTGGAGGACTTTTTAGTGTTAGGTCAGAGGTTGGACTTGGTGATTTTGGAGGTCTCTTCCAACCTAGATGATTCTGTGATTCTGTGACTTAAATCAATTACACAGAAAAGCATAAGAATATATTGTAAGCAAAATGAAACATAAAAACTCAAAAGAAATATAAAAAATGCATAGAATAGTGTTATGGCAGAACACAAATAAGAATGTGTGAATTTAGAGAGAGGATTAAGAGGAACAAAACCACAATTCAAGAATCATGAGAACAGAAACTCATACGTACATAGATGAAAGAGAGGAGACAGTTCATCCACATGCTAGAAAGTACGGGAAACTCACTAGAAGAAAGAAAGTTGTCCTTTGCAGTACTGAGCTAGGAAGAAGCTAGGAAAAAAAATAAAAAATAAAAAATAACACAAACATTTTGGAGGTCAAATTATCTCACTTAAATTTATGCATTTAACTCCCGTTAGTTTCAATACAAACTGCCTGTGAATAGCAAAAGTTAGAATACTATGTTTATGCAGTAGGGAATAATTTTAAAAGTTAAATGTAAACACATAAATGGTCATAAAATATAAGTTGGTTATATGTTAAGTACACATATGCATACACAAAGGAGACAAATCATTGTATTTTTACATTTGTCTGGATGAGTTATGACAATAAGCATGCTTTCATTGTAATTTATGTCTCTAAGTCCAGTTACTTTCTTTCCTAATAAGAGTGATCTTATCTTCTGGGTCATTTATCCTTCATGAGCTCATAACTTCAAGGTGAATTGATTTCAGTTAAAGAGAACAAATATATTGCTTTCAGATATGTTTTATAAATGTTATCTGGTATTTTGTCAGTGTTTTAAAAGCCAAGTTATAAATAAAATGGCAAAGGTTGTTTTAACCAATAAGAACAACATGCTTCCACTTTATTAGACACATACAAAACATAAAGGCAACTCAGCCATTGGAGAAGCTAAGGTTCTGTATCTTTATGAAATAATAGCAAAGAAAAGAGAAGAAAGAAATTTTGTGTTTGGAAGAATTTATTTCAAAGAAAAACTACAGGAATATTTACTGGGAACTAGGTGATGTTATCTAAATTCACTCACAATTGTAGCATTCATTGAAAGTGTGATGAATGAAGTTTATGACAGAAGTTAATGCTTATCACCATATAAGCAAATATTATCCATACATATAATAATTTTGTTCTCTCATTTTGTCTTTTAAATAGAAATCAAATAAAACTTTTATCCTGAGTGGTAAATCATGACAAGTGATGACTCCTTGATGGCAAGAGAGGAAAAATTAAAATGGAGAATGAGACTGGAACAACAAAAACAGGATATACATTAGGAGCCTATTTCCATTTTAAACACCGTTAGCTTTTCTTACCAGTGCCAGTACATTTCTTTATTCTTACATTTTGAGTCCAAATTCCTAATGGCATATATTTGTGGTAATGAAGAAACTGTTAGATATATATACACTCATATGCACAGAAACGGTACAAAGGAAAATATGAGAATTACCATGGGGTTCTTTTTTCTTGGAATACAAAACTTTTGAATCTGTAAATTCTGGATATACTAATAATATGTCTGTTAGAAATCAACTTCAAGGTGGGAATGGTGCAGTTGAAAGGACTATTTAGTCAAAATAAATAATAACAACAACAACAAAAATTCCCCGGGATAACAGCAACAGAGATCCAGAGCTCTTCCTTGCTGAAAACCAACCACAGAATTCTGTTTTCTGTATATTAACAGAGTAAGTAAGTAAGAGTCACTTCTTTTGGTTTTGTATGTAGTTAGTGGGCTACACAAGATTTTCCAGAGGAATAAATATCTAATTTATGTTAGGTGTCTGTTTGTTGGGACAGACGGACAAAACAAATCAACAACCCTCATCACCACTACCACCACCAAAATAAAAAACAAAAAAAAACACCACCACCACCAAAAACAACCAAAAAAACACCAAAGCAAAAGTTTCTTCATGTTATGTAGCTCTAAAAGTATTTAGCTAATGAAGGTGAGTAGAATTTAGTCCTTCTACTGAACTCTGACAAATTTAGGCATAACAACAAACATCCATAACTATTTAAATGAGTTCCAGTAAACGACTATTCCCAGTCTGAGTGCCGCAAGTAAAATTATTTGTATACTATCAATAACATATATGATATAATTTTGCTTCCAAAATCTTAAGCTTTATCTCTACTGACTGAATTAATTCGTTATGAAAAGACGATATAATATTTCTTGGAAATGGTTTGCGTATTTGCTTTCACCTAAGGTTTATAATAGCTGTATAGAAGGACTCTGAAATGTTGTGTTTGCATCTTTCTGGAAAATTCTATGCAGTGTTCAATGTTTGGAAAAAAATAAAAATAAAAGGAAGAAAAGATAAAAAAGAATATTGTTATCACAAGCACTGCTTTTTACTGAATATGCTGAATTGCAACAAAAGAAAATGAGGCTTGTTTCTCACATCATAAAATCCTCTTCTATAATATTCACACTTTGATTATAGGATTGCTATTCTCCATTTAGTGCATGTAATTTTGTCTGTGGGGTGCTGTTTAACTTGTGATAGAATAAGAAAGTAGGCAGTACTTTGCATACAATAATTTAAGGTGGAAAAATTTTCAGTGGAAAAATGTTTCTCCTATTTTTACCTTAGTAACTTCTTTGTGTATGTTGATAACACTGCTTGGTTTTAAGGGAGAGTTAAGAAAATAAACATGTTACTATCTGGGAAGTACCCATGTCTTGTAACAAAGACCTCTACATAAAAAAAAAAAAAAAAAAAAAAAAAAGGATTAGTACAATTATATATATATATATTTTTTTTTCCCAGAAAAAATACCAGTATGCATACATGTGTTTTAGATATATAGGTAGATAAACAGATAGACAGACAGAAAGAAAATGGCACAGAGCCCAGAATGAAGCAATGACATGACAGAAAAATAACTTGCAGCTAGTACATGAACCAGTATTGCAAACTTTTGCTTTTTTTTTTTTTTTTTGCCTTTTTTTTTTTTCTGGTCCTCTCCTAATGACAGAATGCTTGATTTTTCACTCTTAATGTATTTATTATTTTATTTTATTTTATTTTATTTTATTTTAATTTATTTTATTTTATTTTATTTTATTTCATTTTATTTCATTTCATTTCATTTCATTTCATTTCATTTCATTTCATTTCATTTTTCCCTGTGCAACCAGTATTTAAGACAGCTGCATGATGTACAATAGCTATTCTTTGATGCAGATGTTCCTATGGTAGAGAATGAATGGGAATCCTATCTGAAAAATTCTGAAAAACGAATCACTGCATTTCTTCAAGAACCACTCAGAAGTAGCATTGGCTTTTCTTCATGCTTTTTAACTGATTTTTTAATGCATTTGTGAATAAAGTATAATATTTGTGTATGGAAACTTATTAGGTCAGCTAAGATATGAAAAAAAAAATAATAAAAATCCATCCTGATGCATAAAAATAATCTCCAATACTCCTGGTTTATGAAAGCAGAGCTTTTATTATTTTATAAAGAGACATGATAAACTCTCCTGTAACAGGAAGTGTTCTCACAAAGAGTAGTCAAGCTCGTGCACATTTGCTGTTGATGGGCAGCTGGCATTTGTTCTAGCTATCTGATGATCACCTCTCAAAAATTTCAGTATTTCCTTACTTTATTTAAATAATTTGATAGATGATTATAAAGTAATAAAATAACAAAACTTAATTCCCAACAATATATATAGTGTGTGTATATATATACACACACTATATATATATACATATATACATATATATACATACTTACATATATATATATATATATTATGAGGAGTATGGACTAATACTTCTCTTCTCTGCTTATGGTTGCCTCCAGCAACAAAGGAGAGAAGGCAGCCAGCGCCACCTTATAGGGGTTCAGTGGAAGGAAGCCTCTAGATCCTTGTATGTGTGCAGAAGTAGAAACACATTCAAATAGCTATCATACTGTTGCCAGCAGTTGGACTTGATGATCCTTATGGGTCCCTTCCAACTCGGGATATTCTATGACTCTATGATTCTATATTTTTACAGCTGTGTAATTTTAAAATATTAACATGGAATTAACATGATATTGTATCAAATGTAGATAAAAGTAAAATAAGAATGCTATTATGTAATAAAAGTTAAAGGATTTGAAGTATACTTAATGAAGCATAGCATGAGGATGGAATTAAACGGAACCAAACCAAACAAAAATCCCCAGTATTTGAATATATACACACAATATTCATTATCATTATATTATTATTATTATTGTTGTTGTTGTTGTTGTTGTTGCTGTTGCTATTATTGCTATTATTACTATTATTATTTTTTAACTACTGTATTAAGGTTTATGTGGCAAAGTTTTGGTAGCAGGGGTGCAGCAGGGGTGGCATCTGTGAGGAGTCCAGAAGCTGCCCCATGTCAGATCAGAAACAGCTCCAGCTGGCTCCAACAGTGACCTGCTACTGGCCTTAGCCGAGCCTGTGAGTGATTCTGGTTCAGACTCTGAGAGAGCATATTTAATAAAGTAAATATCTTCTCTGCAAGAGCAGCTGGGAGAGAGAAGTAAAACAAAATGTGAGAGAACCAGCCCTGCAGACCCAAGGTCAGTGCAGCAGGAGGGCAGGAGGTGCTCCAGGCACGCAGCAGCAGTTCCCCTGCGGCCTGTGGAGAGGCCCCTGGTGGAGCAGGCTGTCCCCCTGCAGCCCATGGGTCCCACATGGAGCAGATCTCCACGCTGCAGCCCGTGGAGGAGCCCCCGGTGGAGCAGGTGGATGTGGCCTGGAGGAGGCTGCGGCCCATGGAAAGCCCCAGAAGGAGCAGGCCCCAGGCCGGAGCTGCAGACCATGGAGACAAGCCCATGCAGGAGCATGGGGTCTGGGGGGAGCTGCTGTCCATGGGGGATTCGTGCTGGAGTAGTTTGCTCCTGACGGATGGACCCCGTGGTACAGACCCACACTGGAGAAGCTCCTGAAGAGTTGCTGCATGTGGGAAGCCCACGCAGGATCAGTTTGGGAAGGGAGGGACCCCACGTGGAGCAGGGCAGAGTGTGACCGTGAAGGAGTGGCAGAGATGAAGTGCTATGGAATGACCGCAGCCCCCATTCCCCCCTTCCCCCTGTGCTGCTCAGCGGGAGGAGGTGGAAGAGGATGAATGGTGGAAGGTGTTTTTAGTTTGCTTTTAGTTTCTCACTTCTCTAGTCTGATAGTCATAGGCAACAAATTATATTAATCTCCCTATGCAGAGTCTGTTTTACCTGTGATGGTGATTGCTGAGTGATCTCCCTGTTCTTATTTCAACCCTTTAGACCTTTTCATCGTATTTTCTTCCCCATTTCCTTTGAGGAGGGGTAGTAAGAGAGTGGTTGTGGTGGAGCCCAGCTGCCCAGCTGGGTAAAACCACAACTATTTGTAAGAAAATAAAAGTAAAAATAAAAATAAATAAAAATAAAAATAAATAAAAAAGGTATTAATGAAACATTTGAAAAGAGATCAAAGGAATTAGTCCTCACTCCACAATCCACCTATAGTTTTGTATATATCTGTTTACTGCAGCTAACTTCTTGCAGTCTTCTTCCTGTAAAGTCCTTCTGATCCATGTGAGAAATTGAATGAAGTATGAAGGGAGAAAGTGAAGTGATTTTTCTGGCCTTTACTTATTTATTTATTTTAAATGGATCTATCTCCATCTTTAGACAGTATTAAATAACTTACGACAGATAAACCATACTTGGGCACACTAAACAAAGAAAGGAACGTATTTACTGTTTTATTTGTTATTTTTATTTTTGAAACATACTGTCTTGTGTCAAGTACAGTCTGTTCCCAATCAATATTGTTGTATCCCTGCTCCTTCCCCCTGAGACCGGCATTGCAAGGTTGTATTAGATATGTTGTACAATTTAACTCTTCATTAAAATTAGAGATATATTAGAGATATATTCATGGAAGACTGAAGATATGAGCAACATATATTTCAACAAATAGAGGATGTAAGTTTTGATAAGTGAATATTCTTTTAAGGCACAATTCATCTTGCCTTTTTTTTTTCTTCTTTTTTTTTTTTTTTTGATTCTTCTTTAAAATTAGATGAACCACGCTCTAGAAATGACTATTTATCTCAACTGTTTGTAAGTGAATTTAGGGTAGTGTAACAGAGGTACAGACATCTATATGCATTCAGATGAGCTCTGCATTATACAACTACACTGAAAGAGTGAAAGCCACTGATAGAAGTGTTCAAGGAGTTTACAGTTGAAAATACCTATTTTTAAACATGAATTTGCTATTTCTGTAATATACATTCAGAGAATTGTATTTTATTGATTTGGAACCTGAATTTATTTTCTGTTTCTTTTAAAATTAAGCATGAATATTTTCAGTTAATAATGTTTAACGATTTTACTTCCCTTCAAAACCCATGTTTGGTGCTTTGGAAACTGGAGAATATATTATGTAATCCTTTATTGAAGTTTTGAGTTTTTAGCATGAAATACTTCAGTTGGAGGTAACATTTGTCTTCAATATTTTACTTCATTTTTTCTCCATAGAATTCAGGATTTCAGGATGAAATCTTAATATAAACTGGATTCATCTAAGAGTTCAATAGCCCTGACTCTGTATACAAAAATAAATGATACTATAACTTTTTATTCAAATTTAAAATAAATGAATACAGTGTTTAATAATAATAATAATAATAATAATAATAATAATAAAGATTCCTAACAGAATTAAACCTTGAAAGTAATATATATATATGTGTGTGTGTATATATTTCTGCTTTCAAATATCAGGCCACTAACAAAAGCTTAATATTCCAATAAACTCCAGATGTCTTTGATCCATCTATATATTCCTTCTACAATCTTATCACACTTTCCCTCAGCCTCATACTTCGAAAAGAGTTCACTCTTTTGATTGCTCACATCTGAGTTTCTGACAATATCTCATATTTAGCACTAAACTCATATTTTATTTTATTTTATTTTATTTTATTTTATTTTATTTTATTTTATTTATTTTATTTTATTTTATTTTATTTTATTTTATTTTATTTTATTTTATTTTATTTTAATTTTATTTTATTATTATTATTATTATTATTATTATTATTATTATTATTATTATTTGTTTCCTTCTAGCAACAAGTCAGCACTTCTTTCTATATTTTCCAAACGCTGAGTGGTCTCCCACATCTCTGATGTTGTGTGGTCAGGAATTTAACCTGTGACTTATTTATCCAAGTTAGGACTTAAGTTCTAGCTTGAAAGGTAAAATTAAAGAAAACAAAAAGATGAGTAACTTTCTTCCCCCCTCCATCTCTGCTGTTAAATTCATCACCTAGCACTGCTCATAAAATAAAACAAAATACATAAGGCCTCTCATCCCTAAATACACATAAGAAAACAGCATACAGAACACATTTCTGTTCTACAAATTCCTCCTCAAAATTCACAGCTTTTGACTACATCTCCAAGGTGACCTGTATATGTATTCATTAAAGACGGAGTACAAGGCACATCGGATGAAAATTCTTTACCTTCAACATCCCCTCTTTATCTACCCTAGATACAACAATTGTACTGAAAATTGTATTTTATCGATTTGGAACCTGAATTTATTTTCTGTTTCTTTTAAAATTAAACATGAATACTTTCAGTTAATGTTTTACCATTTTGCTTCTTCTCAAAACCCATGTAAAGAAAGTAAATCCTAAGTAAAGAAAGTTTTCTTCATCTGGTAAAAATCCTGTATGATAATAAATAGCATTGTTTCAATAACCATAAAAATATTTCAAATAAAATACATTAGAGAAAAAAAAAAAAAAAGACAATTGCATGTGGTAGATTATGGAGAATAATAAATATAAATCAGAGATTGATGAGGGTAGCGCTCTGATATATAATTGTTTTTTCTCTAACTCAGAGCATTTTTTTAAAGAATAAAGAAAATATTTGTGTTATGAAATAGATTCTGTGACACAGAGCTTCCTATCTTATAGAGGTTAGATTCAAAGGCTAGAACACATACCGCGTGATTCATCATTGCACAGTTTTTCTGAGTCAGCTTGTAGCTTCCTCAGTAAGAATAGAATCATACAATTGCAGAATGACTAAGGCTGGAAAAGAACCTCTGGAAGTTATCTCGTTCACCCTATCTGCTCAAGAAGGGCAAAAGCTATTTGCCCAGTACCATGCCCAGATGACTTTTGAAGATTTTTAAGGAGAGAGATTTCTCTATACTGGTACCTTATAGGCACCGGGCACAGCTAACAGCAAACTACTGTGATGTTTCCACTTCATTTTATGCATTTGTATTTGTCTTCCTTTATTTATCAATCAATTTGTTTCTGTTCACCATCATTTCCCTTTTTGTGTAGCTTTGTTTTGCTGGTTTCTTAATTAGCAACAGACTCTCTTCTTAGCTGATCAAAATGTCCCCTTTTAAAACAAAAATACATTCTAAGAGGTAAAAAATCGCATACTTTTTTTTGTCTTGTGCTGTTTAAAAGTAGTTGCATTCTAAGCAACATCAGTCTAATTATTGAGAATGTCTCATAAATAATAGACTAGATTATGTAGCAAATGTAAAAGTGAATTAAAAAGGTTTGTGACAATTTCTTCTTCAAGCATACCAAAAGGAAAAAAAAAAAAAAAGGCAATTTTTAAAATATATGCCTGTTTACTTAATAGATTAGTAGAAAATAGTAGAAAAGCCTCCAAATACATAACTCAAGTGTCCAGGTTCCAGTTAGGACAGAGTTAATTTTTCCTCATAGTAGCTGGTAGGGTGCTATGTTTTGGATTAGGATGAGAAGAGCGCTGATAACATGCTGATGTTTTAATTGTTGCAGAGCAGTGTTTACACCAGGCCAAGGACTTTTCAGCTTCTCTCTCTGTCCTGCCAGCGAGCAGGCTAGGGGTGCAGCAGGAGCTGGGAGGGGACAGACCCAGGACAGCTGACCCAAACTGGCCAAAGGGGTATTCCATACCATCTGACGTCATGCTAAACAATATATAGGGGTGGCTAGCTGGGGTGGGGGGCTGGCTGCTCGGGGATAGGCTGGGCATCGGTCAGCGGGTGGTGAGCAATTGCATTGTGCATCACTTGTTTCTTACACATTATTATTATTAATACTATTATCATTATCACTATTATTATTATTATTATTGTTATTATTATATTCCTGTCTTAATAAACTGTCTTTATCTCAACTCACCGGCTTCACTTTCCCGTTTCTCTCCCCCTTCCCAGAGAGGGAGGGGGGAGGGTGAGCGAACGGCTGTGTGGTGTTTAGCTGCCGGCCGGGTTAAACCACAACATCAAGTAATTGTGTTATAGGAAGAATACAGTGGAGAAAAAGGGCAATATGTTTAGTTTGTTTAGACACAGACACTCACATACACACAGAAGCAGACATTGTCCTCTATTTTTCTATTCTCCCTGTAGTTCAAATACTAAATAAATAAATAAATAAGGAAAAAAAAAAAGAGAGAAAAAGAAATTTATTTATTTTTGTAAGCTTGGATCCTGAGTAGGCCTTGGCCATAGGAATATGCTATAAAGTTTGGTATCAAAACTTTGGTATCAAAACTGGTATCAAAATAAAATGTTTGTTCTTTCATTAAAAATGTCTTCTGGATTTTTTTTTTTTTTTTAATACTTTTAGATGTAAGAAAACTAATAGAATAACTATCTTGTAAGAGACAAAGGATATCAAGCTCTGACAGGCTGAATAGAATTCAATTGACAATGCAAAATTGAACTTAAGGAGATGCCAAACAACAACCGCTATTTTTATGGAAAATAAACTAGCTAACAAAAGACAGTCTTAAGCAGATGTGTCACTAACGAAAAGCTTTAATACTGGTTTACAAATGCAGTAAAGACTCAGGGTCCTCATGGAATAATTCTGACACGGATAATAAGATTAATTGTTAATTATCTAAATAGAAAGACACAAGTGATATGTATATGGTAACAACCAAAAATTATCAAAATTATTTTTTATCTTAGAAATTGATATGTATATTTTCTTACTAGAGTTTGCATTAACTTAATGAAAAATGCGTTGTTAGTGATGCTTAAAGAAATAAAAGCTTCTCTAAAGAAAATTAATAACAACCATTTCAAAAATAAGTTATTCTGTTCATTTTAGGCAGTCATTGCAAAACTGTAAACACAGACGTAAACTCAGATTTTCAGCTTTCTCTGAATTCCATTTGGAAAAAAAAATGGTTAAGGACAAAAAGATAAGATCTCAAGGTTCTTATATTTATACTGATTTATAAGTTGCAGCCATTTGTTACTGAAGGACAGCTTTTCGTGTATTTCACATTAGGGAACCATCAGAAGAGAGAGAACAGCAATAACATATAAACAGTTTTTTTGTTTGTTTGTTTGTTTGTTTGTTTGTTTGTTTTTAACCTTCAGTGCTTCTGTTTCCTTCTGACTTTTCCAATCACAAACTAGAGACATTTTTCAGCTCTTAGTTTTAGAGCCCATGTATCTGTATCATGTCCTGGCTTCAGGAAATACATCAAATGCTCTTAGAGAGTACTCTACAGCAACTCATAGAGTAATTCTCCTGGCATGTGAGAAATATGAATTTAAATGACCAAAGAAGGCCTTGAATGAGGGTATATCAATCTTTCTAGACACATGCTCTGACAGTCACCACCCATCCCACTTTACTATTCAGCAATTTTACTCTGTCCTGAATATATCTAACAAATAAGACCACACAAAGTTCTTAGACACAAGTATTTTTGTTTTTAAATTGCTTTGGACAACCTGTAGCTGCCTTGAAGCCTGCTTGGCTAAAATTCTGGTCCTAGTGGTTGGGGGTGGGGAATGATTTAATGATGAAAAGAAATTTTCCCACAAGCTATGGGTTTTACAACTCATTTTACTATGAGAGTACTTTCTAGATTGTTTATTTTCTGTACTTTTTGATGGATCTTAACTTCTTGAACCCTTTCCAAGCTTCATATTTGTGAGTTCAGTACTGTAAACTTACTACTGTAAGATTTTTCTTTTATCTCTAGAAAAATTCTGCAGTGTTATGGAGGTCAATATTATACAGTCAGAGGTAAGCATCATATTTGCTTGTGTTCCCATCTCTAAGATTATATTTCTTTAAATATTTCCTAAATGTATTCAGGACCATTTTATATCTGTTCTTTATTGTGCCAATATTTTCTTTATTTTACATGTCTCTTTGCTAGCCTTTCCAGATGTTTGTGTCATTGATATATTTATAGAAATATACTGAGATATTGAAATACTGAGATATGGAAATACACTGAGATATAGAAATACACTGAGATATTTATAGAAAGCTGTCACATCCCATTCAGATTTGGCTTTGCCATACTAAACTAGATAATCTCCTGTAATGTCCTGTTGTAAAAAGGGGCTCTCCATTCCTGTTGTCACTCTACAAATTCTTGTCTATTTGTTTCACTCTGAAATCATGTTTCTAGACCACAACTATGTCCAAAATTATACAAGTGATGTTCCAGATGATTCATTCATTCCATGTGTCTTTTTAGTGGGACTGAAACATTCCCAGTTCTACTAATAAACCTCTCTGATACATACAAGAATGGCAGTTTCCTTTTTAAGAGGTCACTCTTCAGTTTCTTCTTTCTCCCTTTATTTTGTCTATTTTTTTTTCTAGCTTTTCAGAGACAGTCTCTTGCATAGACTATTACAATTGTGTTGTCATTTGCACCCTCGATTAATTCAATTTTTTTCTCCATTATAGTGATTCACACTAATGATAGATATCAGTGGTGTCTGGCTAACATTTTAAATACTTAAAAATCCTCTTATGCTTTAATGTATTTGGTGATTGGAGAAATTAATTGTTTTCCTGGGGATGTTTATCAACATTGTCCAACAAAGGTCATGTGATGAAGAAATTAATGTTGTTGGGTTTTTTTTTCTTCTTTTTCAAAAAAAAAAAAACCACAAAGACATTGGCATAATTTTCTGATTAAATGCCAGTAGGATGACTTTTTCCTTGTAGATAGTCAAAACTATTCAGATTTCACCTCACCATGTAAGTAAGGAAGTGTAAAGGAACAAAAAAAATAGGTAAAAAAAAAAAAAAAAAGGTTTTCGTAAGATAAACCTTGCTGTCATGATTTTAGCTGGGGTTAGTGCTAATTGTCATCTTAGGTGTTCACACAAATTTTATTTTATTTTATTTTTTTTGGAGCAAAACAGTGACAATAAAACACCAATGTTTTTAGTTGTTGCAGAGCAGTGCTTGCAACAAAAGCCAAGGACTTTTCTACTTCTCATGCTGCCCTGACAGCAAACAGGCTAGGGGTGCACAAGCAGCTGGGGACACAGCCAGGACAAGTGACCCAGACTGACCAAAGAGATATTCCATGTCATATGATAAAATGCTCAGCAATAAACGTTGGGGTAAAGAAGGAGGAAGAGGAGGAATATTCAGAGTGATGGTGTTTGTCATCCCAAAAAACAGTTACATGCGATGAGTCCAGCTTTCCTGGATGGACCTGACATCTGCCTGCTGTTGGAAAATAATGAATGAAAGCCTTATTTTCCTTTGCTTGCACGTGTGGCTTTTGCTTTAAAGTGTCTTTATCTCAACCCATGAGTTCTCACATTTTTACCTTTCCAGTTCTTTCACCCATCCCACCTGGGGAGAGTGAGCAAGCAGCTATGTGGTACTTAGCTGCCTGTCAGGGCTAAACCACAACACCTGCGTTTGAGAAAGATCCCAAAACAACTTTCAAGTATACACTTCTACAGGAAGAAAAAAAAAAAGAAAAAAGAAAAAAAAAGAGTACTAAATGTAAACTACTGTAAGAAAAACACTTTCAGTAGTTTTTTGTAGGTCACAGAGTACTTTGAAATGTTTTTCCAGCTTTTCTGTGCAGTGTGCTGCTGACATGGCATCAAGTCAGTTGTCTGCTTCAGAAACCTCAGCAGTTCTATTTTTTTGTTTTGTTTTACTGGAATAAATAAGACTGTGTGCTGTGGCAGTAGATGGGAAGTTAGCATAATAATTTCTGAACCTTTAAACAATGAATGTGACAAATGAACTCAATGCTACATATCAACCGTATGTTAGCCTTTGCAGTTTGTCAAGATCCTTTTTTTTTTTTTTTGTCTGTTACTATATTGAAACAGACCTCAGTGATGCCATAGGCAAAATAAGTTTTTGTGTAATAACAGTTTGTTTTAAAGTGCTTCAAAACTAAAGAGAAAAGAAAATAAACCAAGACAGATTATTTGGGATAGCAGCAGCTATTTGATAAACACTGTATATATATGTAGATTTTGACATTCTAGTCTAATTTAAAACTTCACTAGTGTTACAGTAATAAACAATAGCAATAATTCTATATGATTCAGTTTACATTTTTTTTTGTTTGTTTCTTCCTGAAAGATTTTGGTTAAAACTTATAAAGAATAAATATCTTTTGGTTAAGTCACAATATGCATAAAAATATTAATTTTAATAACCCAAATTTCTGAAATTGTCAGAACAATAGAGAGAGAAGAATTGCTATATTTTATAATAGTTACCTATGATTAGGACAATACCAAAAATATGTTTTCAATGGTACTTATCCATATAATAATAACCTTATTAATCACCTTAAAATGTATTATAGTTATATATATAAGGGCAAATTAATTTATTTGCATTAAGACAATGAATGTCTTTGATCTAGAGTACACATGATTAAATATATTTAAGATGTTTTCTTCAGAGGCTTTCTTCTCTAGGCTCAAAAAACAAAGTGATTTCAGCCACATATATCTAAACCCTTCACCATATTTGTTGCCCTCCTTTGGACACTCAAAAAAAAAAAAAAAAAGTTTTGTTCAATAACATTATATCATTGTAATTGTCTTAAAAATGCTCTTACTTGAATATCATGGAATTTAATAGAATAATACAATATCCCAAGTTGGACAGATCCTCACAAGGATCATCAAGTCCAACACCTGGCTCCACATAGGTTCACCCAAAAATAAGATGATATGTCTTAGAATATTGTACAAATGGTTCTTGAATTCCAACAGGCTTGGCGCTATGATCACTTCTGTAAGGAACCTGTTCCAGTGCCCGACCACCCTCTTAGTGAAGAACCTTTTCCTTATACCACCCTGAACCTCCTCTGATGCAGCTTCAACTTGCCATTGACCAAAATCCCCAGATCCCTTTCTGCTGGGCTGTTCTCCAGTAGGTGGAGTAGAGCAAGTGCCACTGTTCTTTTCTCTCTGGTGAACAGAGATAGGACCCAAAGGAATGGCATGAAGCTGCATCTGGAAGGGTTCAGAATGGTTATTAGGAAAAGGTTCTTCGCTGAGAGGGTGGTTGGACACTAGAACAGTTCCCCAAGGAAGTGGTCATAGCACCAAGCCTTATGGGGTTCAAGAAGTGTTTGGACAATGTTCTCAGACATATAGTTTGATTTTTGGGTGGTCCGGTGTGGAGCCAGGACTTGGACTTGATGATCCTTGTGAGGATCCGTCCAACTTGGGATATTGTATGATTCTATGATTCTAAGCTTAGCAAGGACTAGGTTGAGTATATTTTTACATTGCAGGAAAACAGGTTTCCAATCCCCAATCCCATAACCTAGGAACATAGATCTCATGATGACATGACAGTTCTGTTTAATGGCACTGGCTTTCATGCCTGGCTTCCTGCAAACACTGCTAAATCAGTATTTATCAGGAGATAACACATGACTCTCCAAAAAAACAGTTTGAAGACTCTTAATCCAAATAAATTGTTGCTTTTATTTGTTAAGAACATATATATATATATATAGAAAGAGAGAGAACAAAAAAATCAAATACAAATGGAACCATAAGAAAATATAGAAAATTTGTATTTGTATACAGTACTGGCCTACATTTGGGGACAAAAAAAAATAAAAAAAAAAATACACATCAGTCACATTGTTTTACTTCGTAGAAATTTATATCCCAGTAAGCAAGATCAGAAAGACCATCTAAATGGTGAATAAAAATATTTTAACAGCTGAAATACATTATTTCTCAGTATCATAATGTATTAGAGAAAATAGGAGAAAAAAGATCATATGCATAAGTTCAAAACAAACAAACAAACAAAATAATAAAAAAAAAAAACTTAACAGAACAGAATAGATATTGTTACCAATAAGTACTGTTGCATGAGAGACCTAAATCTTATTGCTGTATTTTAATATAGGAGCCGTTAAAACAAAACTTCTTTTATTACACATAGGCAGAATGTATTCTTTACATAGATTGATTTCATATCCCTTATGGGATATCAGGAGGATTTAGTTATTTTCCGTCAGAATAGTAATTGCTCAATCCTATCATATGTATAGTCACTGTTGGTTGTCATTTTAGGAAAGAAATTCAATGGAGTGTCTTCACTATAGATGTTGGTACAATCACTTCCATCTTGGTGTTATAAGTGTCTTGTAGCTTGAAAAGCACATGACAGGAAATAAATTAAGTCACTTCGTTTACCCTACCTAGTAAAAGTCCATTTATTTTTTATGAACTAGTCAGTTGTGCTGAATATTTTAGTGCCACATTTCTGTTTCATTAATTTTATGTTAATAGAAGTTTTAACTTTTAAAAGATGTTGATACTTATACATGGAAGTTACTAGCTGAAAACAAAGAAACCAAAAAAAATCTTATTGGTTATCAGATTTTCTGTCTCAGAATAGATCCACACTGGAGATGGGAAAGAGTTCCTTATCACTATTTTGCTATCAGAGATGTTTTGATTTTTTTTAATAATAATATATTGCTATCAATTAAATCATCACACAAATGATTTTTTTTTTCTGTATATCAAAAAGTGACACTAAGAAAGTACCAAAGAACATGTATGTGCTGGGTCCTGCACTTTGGTCATAACAACTCTATGCAATGCAACAGGCTTGGGGCAGAGTGGATGGAAAGTTGTGCAGAGGAAAATGATCTGGGAGTGTTGGTTGACACTTGCCTGAACATGAGCCGGCAGTGTGCCCAGACGGCCAAGAAGGCCAACAGCATCCTGGCTTGTATCAGGAATAGTGTAGCCAGCAGGACCAGGGAGGTGATCATCCCCCTGTACTCTGTTCTGGTGAAGCTGCACCTCGAGTACTGTGTTCAGTTTGGGGCCCCTCACTTCAAGAAAGACATCAAGGCCCTGGAGCGTGTCCACAGAAGGGCTACAAAGCTGGTGAAGGGTCTAGAAGACAAGTCTTATGAGGAGAGGCTGAGGGAACTGCTGTTGTTTATTCTGGAGAAGAGGATGCTCAGGGGAGACCTTCTTGCTCTTTACAACTACCTGAAAGGAAGTTGTGGGGAGCTGGGAGTCAGCCTCTCTTCACAGATAACCAGCAGTAAGACTAGAGGGAATGGCCTCAGGTTGCACCAGGGGAGGTTTAGGTTGGGAATTAGAAGATATTTATTTTCAGAAAGAGTAATCAGTCATTGGATCAGGTTGCCCAGGGATGTGGTGGAGTCACCGTCCTTGGGGGTGTTTAAAGAAAGGTTGGATGTGGTGCTTAGGGACATGGTTTAGTGGGTGACATTGGTGGTAGGGGTATGGTTGGACCAGGTGATCTTAGAGGTCTTTTCCAACCTTAATGATTCTATGATTCTTTGTTCTTCGTATTGCCACTCCACCTCACAGACCTAAATTTGGGGCAGTGAAAATATTGTGAGGAAGAACAGTGAAATAGCAGGTTTCATCAGTAGTCTCTGTAAACCAGACTTCATATATTGTCTTACATCCCAGTCATAGTACATTCTCCAGAGTGTTGGAGATGTTCAATTTAAGACACTAGTTTATTTCCTACAGAAACTTAACTGCATTGGAGATGTTACACCAGGTATATTTGACAAGACTTAATTTTCTTAAAGCCATATTTTTAAAAATACTATTTCTAAAACTCTCTAGTTTTTTGTTGTTTCATCCCATATGATCTCTTCTGTAATTTTGGTCTGGTTGCTGTCAATCTATTGTGTGGTAAGTAAATTTAGATTTCCTGACCATCTTTTTTTTTTTTTTTTTAAATATATTTTAATTAATTCTCAAAGTAGACTTCTGATTCATCCTCACCAAGTTGTATGACATTTCAGAACTTTCATCTAGCCTTTTGCAAACTTTTAGATATTTCTAACAGGTCTTGCAAGTTACATGTTTCAGAAACATTTTTAAAAGAATATATTCAACTTAAAACATTTTACCATCCTCTTTAATTGCAGAAAGAATAATTTTATCTTTGCATGTTAAAGTATATATTATAGTATATAATAGTATAGTATATATTATATATATATATTATATTCCTATATGGAATATAGGAAAGATACATTTGTCACTATCTGATTTATGACTATAAACATCATTATTAGTCCTATTTTAATGACCTCAAATGTTTGTTTGCTTGTTTGTGTGTGTGTTTAAATATGTTGTCCCTGCATTAACTGCAAGACTTTTTTTAATGATATTTTGCTTCCTTAATCAATTCTTTTTTTTTTTTTTTAACTGAACCTAACTGCTAGAGTTCAGTACAATATTATAGTTCTAATCTATATGAAATTAATTAACAGGTTTGACAATCTGAATTTGAAGCTTCCTATACTTTCATTATTAATTACATATAAATGTAATCTAAAATGCAAGATGAAAGTGCTGGAGAGAAGTTGAAGCCCACCTGGCTTGACTATATTTATCTTCATTATTATTCAGTGAACAGCCACAGTATATCCTGAAAGCTCTTTCATTTGTAGCTTATTTGTAAATCTTTTCCTGATATCAGCTTCATCTTGAAAGGAAACTATTATTTGACTTGGGAATACAGGGGAATTACCTTGAGCTTTATTAAGGTCTTTGTTAAGACATGAAACTTAAGGGATGCAAGAAAATCAGTTACATATTATTCTTCTAAAAATACAGAAGAAGTTTCATCCTAATATTTCTTCAAGTATTATAAGGCTGGATGATGACAGGGAAAATCATGTATCTGTGAGATCATCTCCAAACTAAGAGCTCTATTGTAAATAAATTATATGCAGAAGGCATATATTGACTCTAACAGTAACTTGGGGGAAAAAACAAAAACTAAACAAAACAAGAGATGTAAATAAAAGGGAAATTGGTAAGCAAGGAAGCAGTGACAGAAATCTTTAATATGAGTGTATTCCTCTGGGGGTCCTCTCTAATGCAGCAGGTGGTTGCCTCATAATACTTTCCAGATAATAATTACGGAGTTTTTTCCAGGAACTTGACAGAAGTTTTTGTTCCTCTGTGTGTTGCCCATAATGATGCTATTAGAGCTGACTGAAGGATGCTTTATTCAGGTGCAGAAATTACACTCTGATTTGATGCTAAGCTTTGTGAAAGTTCATGAAAATAACAGCAAAAGAAAAAATGCATGAGACCAGTAGCAGAAAAATACTGATACAACAGCTCAGTCAAAA
Source organism: Anser brachyrhynchus (assembly GCF_964034855.1). NCBI lineage: Eukaryota > Metazoa > Chordata > Aves > Anseriformes > Anatidae > Anser > Anser brachyrhynchus. Next base: position 164,212,975 of record NC_137694.1, read on the forward strand.
GGATATGCAGTTGCAAGTGAAAGATTGTAGGGTTGAAAGTGAAGACCTACAAGCATACAGGTGGAACCCCTTTTTATTGCAAAACTTAAGGTGCTTAGGACACTGTGCAACACAAGAAACATAAGGGCAGATATGCTAATTGCAGGATTAAATTCTTTCTTAGAATCATAAGATAAAATCAATAGAAGTGTAGGAAATCCTGGTTAAATTTGGGAATCACCCATATAGTCACTCATAAAGAGAATTTAATTCTCTGTGATTGTGGCAAAGGAGATAAATGATCATTCTGGAACCATAGCACCTGCAGTGCAAGCTTGCCTAAATCTCAGCAATATCTTACGTGTGGTGTAACCACAAGAATGACAAAGAAATCCGCACCATGCACAACACCAATATTTAATAAATAAATTTAATAATTTCAAAGATCTATATGCAAAAGCCTGAATACAGAAAGAAGAAATCACAACATGGAAGAGATGAAACAGTTGCCTATTCAAGCAGGACTGAGAGTGGTCAAGTGTGAGAGTGTGGCCGTGGGGGTTGACAAGCCCCATGGCTGGTGATAACATCGGACTCTTAACAATGAAGCCATCAGGACTGTAAAGAGTTTAGAAGGAACAAAGAAGGGTGATTCAGGAGACACCTTGCTTGTTCTTGACTGCTTGTTCTCCAGTCGTTAAGACATGGAAGTTTCTGGGTGTTTGCTGTTGCCGGGCAAAGTTGTTGACCAATGAAGAGTTAGTGGAAAAGTACTGCTGTAGAACAATTGGTATAATTGGTGTACTGTCCTCAGTAAAGTTAGATGAAGTTATGCCCTCAATAAAGTGGTAACAGTTACTGATCCTAAAAGAACCCTGGTGTCGGTGGGGTCACTACACCACAGTCAAGGTCTTCTCTTTTGACATAAAGTTTTCATGCAGAGCACAAGCGCTAAGACAATAAAAGACACTAAATACTACACATAAGTAAGAAAAATTCCAAGTACACTGCACTGAGATTTGAGAGCCACTGTCTGCCTCTTATGTGGACATTTCATGCGCTGACTGGGACATATTGTCTTTTTGACCTCCCATGGCTTGCAGCTCAGTTGAATAGCATCAATTGGACTGGCTTATTTTCTCTAATGAGTTTAGATCTTTGTTTCTCTTTTAAGAAACAGTGACATATGAAAACAGTGTTTTCACAAATAAAACGACTTTAAAAATAAAATAATTATGTAATTACTGTACGTTTTCTCCCAGAATTAACTTTGTCATTTGTCTGCAGAATTACTGAATAAACTAACAAGAGACAGTGCTGTAACTAAAAAATAAAAAAATGAATGTTTCTGTTTTCACAGAAACAGTGAAACTAGATACTTGATAAAAATGAAGAATAGCAAACAATAAAGGACATACTTGACTGGTGCAATTTGAAAGACAGTATCAGTCACACCTCTAAATGTTCATTATTCATTTCTGCAAAAAAAGTATGCAAAAAATAGTCCTCATTACTTATTTAGATATTGTGAGCCTTTGTGGTAATGTTGATTCACAGATTGATATCTTTTGGTTATTGTTGCATTATTATTGTTGTACTATCAGCATTTACATCCAAGAGATAGACATATGCTTTCATTTTCAACATTTTCTCCAAGTAAAGTTCTGTTCTATCTATATTTCACATTTTGTTTTATTTTTCTTATGCTAAAAGGTACTCACTGGTTACTTTATTCACACTACCATAAATTATAATGAAGATGTAATTTTTTTCTGAGAAACAGAAAAATGAAAAAAACTGTTTTTTTTTTTTTGTTTGTTTTTCAAAATAAACTTAGGCCCAAGTATGTTTATAAAATAACCAGGAACAAAAAAACAACAAACTTAGTAGGAATTGCAAACATATGGAAGACAGTGTGGAACTCCTTACCTGATTGTCTAGCCTACAAACTGTCCTCGGTCAGCTCCCTTTGGTAATTTAATCTGTAGAAATAATTAAACATTCATGAAAGGAGACTTCACTGGCTTACCAAATTTTAAATCATAGTTCTGCCTATGGACTGTGAACAGTTATTCACTTTACAGTGCAATCCTTTTGGGACATATAATAAATAAATAAATATATATATATATATAATTTATATATTATCAAATAACCTGACCTCAGCCTTAAATCACATTCTGGAAGAGCTTATCTCACTCATACACACACAAAAGTAGGTCAAGCTTGTGATTTAGAATCAGATCCACATTGTAAAGCATAAATTATGTCTTTCTTTAGAATAAAAACCCTTTGTGTAAATATATGCATTAATACAGTTACATATACATATACTACATAAAATATACATATATACTTGCACAAAGGATTTATTTATATATATATATAAACACAGAGGGTCTTTTAGTCCTAATGTATATATGAACACATCTAATGTATATCTGTATGTCTTTCTGTACTTCTGTACCGTATTTCTTTCTTCTAGGCATCTCTTTTTCTTCATTTCACTACGTAAAATTACAGTTTTACATAACCATTCTGCATTTTCCTTCCACAGAATATCAGCCACAGTGCAAGAGATACTGAACATTAAATCTCTTATTAATAACATCAATTTACGTACAAATATATTTTCTTACCAAACCTCTCAAGTTAGAAATAATCAGTCCAGATCATGTTTACAAAAAAATATTTATGTTTGCTTGTTAATATTTTTTCCAAGCTTGCATCTTCTTCTAAGGATATAACAATTAACATAACACAGCATCTCATAGCATTTTTTAGGCTGGAGAACAGCAAACAACAGGATTCAGAAAAGGTGTTCTTATTGAAAATATATTCCCACCTACTGTAATAATGCCTATTTCACTGTTTCCCACAAAGCTGGTGGACTGAACTAAGTGATCCTATCACCCTTTCCTATCTCCAATCACAGAATTTGGGCTCTTCCTCTTGTTAGGAAAATGGTGTAACAATGTGATACAACATGTAATAGAAGTTTTAGTCTGACACCACATTCTCTGCATGTCACCCAGTTTTGAGAAAGTACCCAGTGCACTTGCCCCACCGTTGTTCTGAAATGTTCACTGAAACTGCCTCAAAATTGATGATACATTTTATGATTGCTAATTTTAAGATGGAGTATCATCATTAGCATAAGAGAGTCCTATCTGTTAACTCCCGATTAAGAAGAGAATAGTTCAGTTAGAAGGGATTTACAAAGATTATCAAGTCCAACTGCATGACATCTTCAGATCTAACCAACAGTTATAGCATATTATTGTGGCCGTTGTCCAGGTGTCTCTTGAACACTGACAAGGATGAGGCATCAACCACTTCACTAGGAAGCCTGTTCCAGTGTTTGACTGTCTTTGCAGTTAAGAAATTTCTCATTATGTCTGAGCAACCTGATCCAGTGTGTGGTGTCCTTGCCTATGGCAGGAGTGTTGGAACTAGATGATCTTTGAGGTCCCTTCCAACCTGAGCCATTCTATGATTCTATGAAAATCTGAACCTCCCTGGATGCAGCTTTGTGCCATTCTCACACATTCTGTCATCGATTAGTAGGGAGAAGACACCAGCACCTCCCTCTCTGCTTTCCCTCTTCAGGAATTTGTAGACAGCAATGTGGTGGCCTCTTAGCCTCCTCTTCTAACCGGACAAACCAAATGTCCTCAGCCTTTCCTCATAGGACATGCCTTCCAACCATTTTATCAGCTTTGTTGCCCTCCTCTTGACACTTTCAAGTATCTTAACATCCTTTTCGTATTGTGGAGACTAGAACCACACATAGTATTCAAGGTGAGGCTACACCAATGCTAAATACAAAGGGAGAACAAGTGACTAGTTGTGTTGTGTTTAATGCATTCCAAAATGTAGTTTGTCCTCTTGGCTGCCAGGGCATACTGCTGACTCATGTTGAGCTTGCTATCAACCAACATCCCTCGATCCCTTTCTGCAGACTTGCTCGTCTCCCAGTTTGTACCTGTGTCTAGCATTACTCTGCTCCAGGTGCAGAACCTGCCATTTATCTTTGTTGAACTTCATGCCATTGATGATTGCCCAGCATTCCAATCTATCTAGATCCCTCTGTAAGGCTTTTCGTCCCTCCAGAAAGTAAACAGCATCTTCCAGTTTAATAACTTCAGCAAACGTGCTAAGAATGTATTCAAATCCTGCATCCAGATCATTAATAAAAGTGTTTAACAGAGCTGGCCCTAGAATTGAGTCCTGAGGAATGCTACTAGTGACTGGCTAGTTAGCAGGACGCTCCCCAGACTCCCAAGACTTTAGGTGAATTACTGAGAGGAGTCCAGCTATAACATTTGCTAACTCCTTCAGTACTCTGGCGTAAATACCATCCTGCCCCACGGACTTATGAATATTCAACTGATATAATTGCTCTGTTACCATTTCTGTGGCCACAAATGGAAAGTCATTGCTCCAGCATGAGGGTGCTCCTAAACAGCTTTCTTGACCTTCTTAATATTCTAATTATGTGGAATTTAAACTTATTATTTTAACGTTTAACAAGTACAGAGTAGAAATAATCTATTTCACAATTTTTTTCATGTGTATATTTTCTCATGTAACAATATACATCTAATATGCTTCAATACAATTTATTTTTTATTTTTTTACTAGAGACCATATTTTGCTAGAGGCAAATTTCTAATCTAAATACTACTTGGAAAAAAAAATCCATTAGTTTTAATCTTAATACACTCTTCACTATTTGGTTTAGTTATTCCCCGAGGTTTTGAAAGAAAATATACTATTATCTAATAGATTTTGGCATCATAAGCTTTAAGAAAAATCTTCATTAACATGCTTATCACAAGTATTAAATTATTTCATGGGAGATGGAACAAATCAATATACTGCTGAAACCTCCCCAGAGATGTATGGTTCAGTTATGTCTATAATAAACAGCCAGGCATGTATTCCAAATCATCTAGAATGATGATAACCTTGGTTAACACAGCTAATATCTTTATTCAAAAGGTAGAAAGGTTTGTTTTTATTGTTTGCTGTTTCCTTAATTAATTTTATATATGTGAACAAAGCTTCTGAGTGCTAATGATGTGTGGTTGGTATGGTACAAAGAAAGAATTTACCTCTACTTCATCCTTTCATGCTAAGACACTGTTCACTTCCTTATCCAGATTCAGTGGTCTCTAACAGAGTCATTGGGGAATTATTTTGACTTTGCATCATAAATAATGGAGTGAAAGAGGGTCTATGAGAGTTATGGCAGTATATTTGTAGGGAATCTGAAAAAAAAATAAATTGAAAAAAAATATATATTAGCTTGTTATTCAATACCTATACTAGGTATTCAAAATAGTAATTTTCTGTCCTGACTCTGAATATTGCAATGAATATTGAGAGTTAAGCTTCTGGAGAGAGAGAAAAAATAAAAAGAAAAGAAAATATTAAAGGGTACTAGTGTGTACTATGTGTACAAAGATATATATATATGGAAAAATGTGTTGGGGTATAAAGAATTAATAAATTAAAAGATTGAAACATGAAACTCAATATCACTGGTATAGACCTTCACTCTTCACTTGTTATAAGTAAGGTGAAAACACATATCTACAATTTGTTTATTATTTTCCACAGAGAAGCTACATGATGTAAGGAAAAGTATTGTGTTTTCTGTTTGTTTGTTTGTTTGTTTTGTTTTTCTACTAAAATGTCAGGAGATTGAACTAAGATGTTTTATACTCTTTATCCCTCCATTCTCCATTACTGCACCCTTTCTACATTTCAAGAAAATATTTCTGTCTCTCTCTTTTTTTTTTTTTTTCCGTTGTCTGGAGCTGCATCAAAAGAAGTGTAGTTGACAGGTTGAAGGAGGTGAGTCTCACCCTCTGCTCTGCTCTTATAAGACACCACCTAGAGTACTGCATTCAGTTCTGGGGCCCGCAGCACAAGAAAGACTTGGACCTGTTAGAGTGACTCCAGAGGAGAGCCATAAAGATGATCAGGGGGCTGGAGCATCTCTCCTATGAAGAAAGGCTAAGATACTTGGGGTTGTTTATCCCAAAGACAAGAAGGCTCCAGGGAGACCTTACAGTGCCCTTCCAGTATCTAAAGTGGGACTACAAGAAAGCTGGAGAGGGACTTTTTGTGAGGGAGAGTAGTGATAAGACAAGAGAAAATGGTTTTAAACTAAAAGAAGGTAGGTTTAGATTAGATATTAAGAAGGTATTCTTCACAATGAGTATGGAGAGTCAGAGAAGTTCTGGATGCCCTGTTCCTGGAAGTGTTCCAGGCTGGGTTGAATAAGGAAACCTTATCTAGTGGAAGGTGTCCCTGCCCATGGCAGAGGAGTTGGAGCTAGATATCTTTAAGGTCCAACCCAAGCCATTCTATGATTCTATGTACAGCCCGGAAGACATAGATTACAATTTAGCACAGCCCAATGTATCCTAAATAAAACAGAGAGTGGATTTGGAATGAAAATTATTACTTGGGGGGGTGAGGGGGGGAGGGAGGAGAAGCTTCAAGCTGGCCTTCTGGATAATTTCAAAGGTCTTCATGTCTCTGTATCTATCTGTGATCTCTGATAACAGCTAACAGAAAATTTTAAATTTATTCAAGGATTTTTCTGAGTCAGATTATTTTTCTAGGTCTTATAGTTCTCTCTCTTTTTTTTTTTTTTCCTAACTGTCTGATCAATTACAAAACTCAGTGGCAAACTTCAGCAGATATAGTATTCTGTAGCAAATAATTCCTTAGCTTTGCTACTTGTGGTGGTGGATTGTACAACGAAATGGTCATTCAGATTATGGGGTCTGAAGTGTGCATGCAAGAAGGGGGGTTGTTGACATTGTTCCAATTAGTAAGTAAAAATAAAATAAATTAATAAAAGAAAAAAAGAAATAACTCTTTCTTTGATGATTTTTCTCTGTAAGATTAAAAAAAAAAAAAAAAAAAACCCTTTCCTTTCTCCTATTCTTATAATTATCAGGTCTTCAGTTAATTTCTGATTAAAATGTTTTCCAGTTGAGGACATATTTTCAAAAATTCAGTTATAATTTTGGACAGATGTAGCTACTGTGTTCAGTCTTTTCCCAGGTGCTTACTCTTGGGTTTGTTTCAACCCTTGACATCTTATATTTGATATGTAACGTAGAATGTCACTTTTGTTTTTCTTTATCATTCATCATTCCATTTGTCACTCATTTTACACAGGGTGTTTCTGAGAAGAGGTGAGGTGTTTCAAAAATGTTTAAGCAACATTTCTATGTATGAAACAATCTCTAAATCAAACCATCTTCTACAGACCTTAGCCTTTTCCTTCACTCTTTCAATTTCTTTATTTTTACACATATGGTGGATACTGTCTCTGTATTACTTTTTAAGCAAAATGTATTAGACAGTGCTTCAAATTTATCCCATACTTATAACAATAGAAATATTATTATAATTCTGCTACATTGGAGTATTTGTTCATTAAATGACAATGAGATTATCTGAATGAGCTAAAATTTGGCAACTAAATATAAGACGTGCACACCAGTCACAGAAAACCACTTTGTATAATTAAAAAAAATTCTTGCAAAAACATGTAGGATATTGAAATCATTTGTATCTCTTGCTGTTTAAAGCTGATTAGTCATCTGTATAATTGCTTCTGACCTACGAAATAGGAAGTAAAATCATTTAACTCACTTTAGATCACCAAGGAATAGGATTTATTTCATATTTATATCAGAAAGGTAGGCAGAAAAGCAGTGAGATAGATCCCTTTGCATGTATTAATATTTTTTTGTTTATATACTATATTGCAACTGCACTCTTAGACATGAGAAACTAGTTAAATAGTAGGATCTCTTGCCATTGATTGTAACTGGAACACAATGGGTGACTGTGTCAGGGACCAGAGTGCACCCTCCTCATCCCACCCAAGTGTTCGGCTGTTAATGCCTCAGGCAAGTGTTGGTTTGGTACAGCTGTGTGAACTGAGATTGGGCTGATGGGAAGCAGCAATGCGAGAAATGTCTGGGAGATGTGGGGCCTGACTCCAACTCCTTCAAGTGCTGCTTTTAAGCTCAGGATCTCGCAATGGGTCCTGGCTGTAGTCAGACTGAAGACATGCCATGTGCCTTGTCAATACTGACCCACAGGCACAATTATACACTTGTATTTGGACCTTCCTGGTCACTGCAGACTGGGCCAGGCCATCACATGTCTGACCACAGTCACTGTCCCTGTCCTGGCCCTGCTCTCCTGACTGTGGGACTGCACCCCTTGGTGAGTTACTGTCACACCCACCTCTCTCTCTCTCAGCTCTTGACTTCACCACTCCTTGACACTTTCACTCATATATATATATACACACACATACACACATATATTATTATTATTATTATTTTATTTATTTATTTATTTATTTATTTATTTATTTATTTATTTATTTATTTATTTATTTATTTTTAATGTATGTTTCATACATACGTATCCACCAATTGTGTCAAAAAGTTGTCTTCAGTGCTCTGCAGGAACATCCTGGACTGTTTGTGCCTAGCTATGTCGTCTTTCCAGAAGATGCCAGGGTGGTTGAAGTCCCCCATGAGAACCAGGGCTTGTTATTGTGAGGCTACTTCCAGCTGTCTGTTGAAGGTTTCATCTACTTCCTCTTCCTGATCAGGTGGCCTGTAGCAAACACCCAAAACAGTGTCAGCCATGGAAGCCTGACCTTTAATCCTTACTGATAAGCTCTCAACTTGCTCTTTATCCACCCCTAGGCAGAGCTCAATGCATTCCAGTTGTTCTCTCACATAAAGAGCAACACCACAACCTCGCCTTCCTGGCTCGTCTTTCCTAAAAACATGTATCTGCCCATGACAGTCATCCCACCATGTTTCTGTAAATGCAATGAGATAAAAGCCCTGCAACTGCACACAGGTCTCTAATTCTTCTTCTTTTCCCCCATGCTACACACATTGGTGTACAGGTATTACAGAGAGGTATTCAAGTCTGCCAATATTCCAGGAGGGGTGCAAGAGGACACCCCATAGCATGTTAAAAGACTATGCTGAGAGCAATGGGTGCTGGGACATTCAAACACTGGGTACACATTCAGCAAAAGCCACCTGGTTAATCAACACTAGGGGATCTGCCAGCTGAGCTGGTCCTGGCCAATCAAAACTGTTATGTACTGTAGAAGGAGATAAAGTTCCTGTAGTGCACATAAAAAAAACATGCTGGGGAAGACAGTCTAGGTTATTCTAGCCTTGGGGAAAGGAAAGCCCATCCATGGGATGGCTTTTGTTCAAGGACCTGGGTGAACTTGGTGGGTAATGCAGAAGGATGGGTAAGTCTGGACTAGATGGTGTTTGTCACTCATACATTCTGTGATGTTTATGTATTTTACTTCTATTATCCCATTCTTATCCCATTCTCATTACGTCCATACCCCTTTCTACATTTTTTATTCTATTCCTCTGTTGAAGATGAAAAAAATTAAAAACTAGAAAACTAAGCATAATTAAGTCTAATTGAATATACAAAAATGTTGTGTAACAGGCAGTGTGTTTTTGACTGGATTACTAGTTTGTTTTTAACCCCATATTCTTTTGTCAATATATATATCATATAGCCATTAAAATCTCTTCTCCACAGGGTTGCTGTCTGTCCACTCATCAAATAGACTGTATTCATGTTTGGGATTGCCCTGATCCAGATGCAGGACCTTGCACTAGGCTCTGCTGAACTACAAGAAGTTCACACAGGTCCACCCCTCAACCCTAACAAGTTTCTGTGTTGACCTTATGACACAGCCTGGTGTCATTGGCAACTTGCTGAGGGTGCATTCAATCACACTGTCCATGTCTCCAACAAAGACGTTAAATAATACTGGTCTTGATATTGACCCCTGAGCTATACCACTAGTCACTGGTCTCTGCCTGGATATTGAGGCATTGCCCACAACACCTTGAGTACAACCATCCAGCCAATTCCTTATCGACTGAGTAGTCCATCTGTCAGATCCATTTCTCTCAAGTTTGGAGACAAGAATGTCACGCAGGATAGTGTCAAAAGCTCTGCACAAGTCAAGATATATAGTGTCAGTTGCTCTTATCTTATCCACCAATGCTGTAACCCCACTGTAGAAGGCCAACAATTTGTGAGGCACATGTTGCCTGTCACTGATCACCTGTCTATCTATGTGTGCCTTAGAATACTTTCCAGGGTGATCTGCTCCATAATCTTGCCAGGCAAAGGTGAGACTCACTGGCCTGTATTTCCCCAGGTCTTCCTTTTTTTTCCCTTTGTGAAAATGGGGGTTATGTTTCCACTTTTCCAGTCTCTGGGAACTTCACTGGACTGCCATTACTTCTCAGATAAGATGGATAGTGACTTAGCAACTTCGTCTGCCAGTTCCCTCAGTATCCATGGGTGCATCTCAATAGATCCCATGGATTTGTTAGATGTCCTTGACCCTTAGATGGTCTTGAACCTGGTATTCTCCTACAGTGGGTGGTTCTTCATTCTCCGAGTCATTCTTTTACCTTCTGTGATTTGGGCAGGATGGCTAGAGCTCTTGCTGGTGAGGGCAAGTGTTTCATAGGCTTAAGTCCTGTAGATATTAAATTGGGTGGCAGACACTTACTAAATTTATGTTGTGGTTTAACCCAGCTAGCAGCTAAGCACCACACATCTGTTTGCTCACCCTCCCGCCTCCCTCTCTGGGATGGGGGAGAGAAACAGGAAAATGAAGCCTGTGGGTTGAGATCAAGTCAGTTTATTAAGACATGATGATGATGATGATGATTAATAATAATAATAATAATAATAATGTGTATGAAACAAGTGATGCACAATGCAATTGCTCACAACCCACTGACCGATGCCCAGCCTATCCCCGAGCAGCCCGGCCCCCCCACCCTGGCCAGCCACCCCTATATATTGTTTAGCATGACATCAGATGGTATGGAATACCCCTTTGGCCAGTTTGGGTCAGCTGTCCTGGGTCTGTCTGCTCCCAGCTCCTGCTGCACCCCCAGCCTGCCCGCTGGCAGGACAGAGCAAGAAGCTGAAAAGTCCTTGGCTTAGTGTAAACACTGCTCTGCAACAATTAAAACATCAGCCTGTTATCAACACTCTTCTCAGCCTAATCCAAAACATAGCACTATATCTGCTACTAGGAGGAAAAATAACTTTATCCTAGCTGAAACCAGGACAATGTAATAAATTTTATTTACTTTACTAAGTTTTTTAGGGAAGATTGGCATGCAGGACTCTTCCCACGTGTCTTCTACCAGACTTTTAAAAGAAAAAAAAAATCTAATTTGTCTTGTTTTTCATATCAAATTTTTGTATATACATTAATCTTTTACCCCTGTGAAACTGAGATTATAGCTCTGTGTGGAATGATTTCAATATCTGTCCAACTTTTTTTTTTCAGAAAGGACCTGTATTTCAGCATTATGGACACTACTTGAATTTCAAGACAGTCTTTTCATCCTCACTTCTCTGGCATGCTGATTCTTATTTTAATGATTGTTTTACATGTTCCTTTCTTGAAGTCTTTGTGTCAGCCATTCAAAGAATGAATAAAGTACAAATGAGTTACTTTTGAAAATTCAGCTCCCCTCAAACTAAAGGCAGAACTCACCTGCCTAAAAATAATCATCTAGAGTGCTTTGATATATCCTAAAGTATGCTACTTTGCCAAAAACAGGTCTCTGTAGGTCTTCCTTGGTTTTATTAGAATAATATTATTTGATCTTGAAATATGTTTTAAATTGGTATTTAGATGTCAAGGAACACAGAGGTGTGTTCTATGCTGATGAGGGCAGTAGATGACTTACAAGGTGTTACATGAATGGCTTGACAACTACTGTTTGAGATGAAGGTTTGATTCTTGTTTGGAAGCTTTTAACAGGACACAGTCCAACTGCTGTACTTCAAAATACATTTACACTTGAACCAATTTGTTTTGTTTTAATTATTATTTTTAACTTGATTACCTCAGAAATCTTTTATTTTTGTTTTGTTAAGGTATGTCTATGTGACTTCAATGCGATGGGCTATACAAACTCTCCCCTTGACTGATTTTTTTATATATATATATTTTTTTTTCCCACTACAAATCAATGAAATTTCAAGTAGTTTTTAAATTTATTTTGTCCTTAGGACACAGAGTGCAGAGTTCCCTCATTATCACTGTAAATATGTTAAGTTATGAAATTAGAAATTAATGAAATATATACTATATGAACATAGGGTTTACCCATTTTAATTACAGATTCTTTAATTATTATAATACACTGATTTCATTGCTTCTAGTCTTCTTACACTCTTTAAATTCAATTTATTTCTACTAATTATGTCAGTTGCAACACTATCAGTTCAACAACATCAAGATTTCATCCAAGGATTCTCAGTTAGGTACCAAATGGTGGACCAGCATGCTGAATGTGACTCTAGTGTGATAAAGTCACATTAGAGCATGCACAAACACTTTGTGTTAAACTATCAATACCTAACTAGTCTTTATACTGTCTGGTATATTATCTGCAGTACTACCTGGTAGTTAATTTGTTTTACAGGAAGGTCAGGTAAATTAGTAGAGCAGATCATAACACTTTCAGTGATTTCATGCTTACATGAATATAATAAATGAAATTGTCATGACCACAAAATACTACTAAGGAATTTTTTTCTCATAGTATTTCATTTTTGACAACTTCAATAAAACACATTTTGGAGGTTGTTGTGTCAGTGGCTCTCCAGACATTTAATTCCCAGGAATTTTCAGCTGGGAAATGGAGGCTCCATGTTGTTATTTGTGATGACTTTCTTAGAAACGTTCTTTCTGTGATAAATCACCACAGTTTCCCTCTGCAGGAAACACTACAGTACTTCATAGAAGTCTCAAATATCATATACTTTATGGAAGCCTCATAATGTACTTCTAGACATGTGTGACAGGTAAGTTCCTTGCTTTTCAGTCCAAATAGAAAAAAGCAAAAATCTAAAAGTAGAAAAATATATAAATAAATAAATAAAAAGTGTAGGTATTTGCTAAGCTCTCTTGCAAGCCTCTGGGTCTCATGCTACAGTGTGCCAGTATAATTTTTCTCTTCTGGAGCAGAAATTACAAATCTTTACTTCTCCTCGATTGGAACAATAATGACAGGATAACCATTTATTTATTTATTTATTGACCTTACAGAATCAATGCAGGCATGGGAAAGTGAAAGAGAATTCTGTGTTTTGCACTTCATTATCAGTGCAATTAAAAAAAAAAAAAAGAAAAGAAAGAAAAAAAGAAATTACAGGGAAATATCCTGCTTTAAATCAGTGAGAAGCTCCATCATTTTACCTTTTTTTCCCTTGTGCAGTCTTTGTGGAAATAACTAAGACAAGTGTAACTGTCATACCAAACTTTTATGACTGCTGAAAAGATTGTACAATACAGGAAGAATCAAAATTAGCTTATTGAATTAATGGGATTGATGTCTGCAAATGTAATTCAAATTAGATATTTAATCATATATGTTGCAAAAATGCATAAAATGCAATAAATGAAAATGCACAATATTATTTTAGGTTCATTTCTCCAAATACACACAAACTTAAAAAATCCAAGACATTTCAGCACCTCTGACTTTTTTAAGTTTATTTGTTCTTTTTTTTTCTTACTGTAAAAATGCCCTATTCTGCATTTTTTTTTTCCAAAAGTAAATGATTACTTTTCACAGTGCAACAAAATAGTTATCTAACAATCATTTGCTGTTATTTTGAAAGGAATAGACCTAACTATTATCAAGGAAAAAAATTATAATCCAGTATAATCTTTCATCTAATAGAATGGTATTTTGATATTGTAATATTTGCAGTGCAATTACCATTAAGTATTTCACTTTGTAATATAACTTATTCTGATTGAAATAGCTACTTGAAGTCTTCAGCTTGTAATAATGACAAAATAATTGATACATGCCTCTCATTTATTCCAGTTAAACCATAACTTCCCCCATATTTCTTGCTTTGCAGAAAAGAATACTAACAGAACTATCCAGATGCCTTTCAGCACATATATGTAGTTATTCTTTCTTACAATTCTTCAAGAAAACACCATAGTGAAACACTAAGATGGATTTCCAAGAGAGACTCTGTAATCCCTGTCATTGAGCACATTCAGAACTCAGCTGGATAACGCACTGAGCAACCTGACCTACTTTGACCTGTTTTTAGAAAGAAGCTCGACTAGATGGCCTTCAGAGGTCCCTTCCATCCTACATGACTCTGATTCTATAAACACTATTAATATTCTGGTACTACTGTTTACTAATGCTAGTGGTACTTTACTATTAAATCCTAATACTGAAAATAATTTACTGTTCAATGCTACTACTACTACAATACTGGTAATCTATAGCTATGAAAAATGTACTGTTGCATACACTCTGTGCAAACACAGGACTATCCTCTTCATAAATAGTAACTGGCTTAACAGGAGTACGAATGGGAATTATGAGGAAGAAATGAAACCATATCATCAACAAATAAGCAAAGGTAAAGCTCCAAATCAAGCTCATCATAGTTCTAATCATTTCTAGGAAGGAGGTAAGTTTTTGAATGCCCCTAACTGGAACAACAGTGTACATGAATTTCTACTTGTCTGCTAGGTCATAGTATACAAAATATTCAGAGCCTCAGGATATTCTGGTGACTTGTGATATGACCTTATTTGATGTTGCATAGTCATGAACTTCTGAATAACACTGTTCGCTTTTACACTTACATTCACACTTATAATAAACAAGGAGAAAATATACATATTTCAGTCTTGGGAATATATGCACAAAGGTGACTTGTCACCTCCTTCATTAGGAACACATAATCTGGGGCACTTTTTATCGCTATTTGTAAGCAATAGATATCATCAGTAGTAGACATGTAAAGCCTATTGATATAATATTAGGCTAACAACCCCTTTAGACTTCAGTTACTTTAACATGAAAGTCTGAAACTAGATAAACTTTAATTTTTTCTTGTTAGAAGAAACTAGTCATTACATACATTCAGACAAACATAATAATAATAATAATAAAGACCATACAAAAATCATCTGCTTGTAAAAGTTTCTAAGATATATTTCTTCCATAATGGATGTATTATAGAAGCTTATAGAAGCCTTGGGGTCAGGTTTCTTACAATTACAAATTGCAATTTCCTAACCAAGAGTTTTCACTGAGAGGAATATGCTTCCTGCTTTGGAGCTGATCTCTTTCAGTCCCTCCTTATCTAGCTACTCCATTTAGTAAAATAAATTAAGCCCAAGGTCTCTGAAATTCACTCATGTTAAGAATATAAATTACTGATAAAGCTAGTAAGTAAAGTTAGTAAATAAAATTCTTTCTTAAGCTACACATGGATTTAAATATTTACATAAAATGAGTTAGAGAAATAAATGAGCTAAGCCTTCACATTTTTTTTATACTTTCAGATGCTTCCAAATTCTCTTTTTCCTCTCAGGAAAAAAAGAGAACACCTTTAAATACAGCAGTGATCTACGTAACGCGCTGTTGATATCCCTCTTGTTTTACAGTTGTTTTAATTGTGTTACTGGAGCATTATAGCTCCATTCAGCATAGTAGGTGGCATTTCAAATGTCTAGGGTATGTCTAAAAATGACACAAAATACACATAAAATATGCATTCCAGTTGGTGTGTTTAGTTAATAAAATACGAAAGAATCATAATTTGATTTCTGGTATTCTTCTGAAAGGCAATATTTTCTTATAGGCTTAGCCAAAAAATCACTTACCAATCCAGGTTGTAGGTCCATTTAGGAGAACCAATGCATTTTTTGCTGTTTAATACCTAGAGTAGTAATACATCACAGAGTGCACCCTCAGCAAGTTTGCTGATGATAAAAAACTGGGAGGAGTGTCTGATACATCAGGGGTGGCTGATACATCAGGCCATGCTGCCCTTCAGAGGGACCTTGTCAGGTTGGAGAGTTGGGCAGTGAGGAACATCACGAAGTTCAACAAAAGCAAGTACAGGATCCTGCACCTAGGGTAGAATAACCCCATACACCAGAACAGGTCTGGGGCTGACCTGTTGGAAAGCAGCTCTATGGAGAACGACCTGGGAATCCTGATGGACAGCAGGTTAGTCATGAGACAGCAATGTGCCTTTGAGGCCAAGAAGATCAATGGTATCCTTGGGTGCATTAGAAAGAGTGTTGCCAGCAAGTCAAGGGAGGTGATCCTCCTCCTCTGTTCAGCCCTGGTGAGGCCACACCTGGAATATTGTGTCCATTTCTGTGCTTCCAGAAGGACAAGAGGGACATAGAACTACTGGAGCAAGTCCAGTGGAGGGCTTCTAAGATGGTTAGAGGAGTGGAGCACCTGTTGCATGAGGAGAGGCTGAGAGAACTGGGCCTGTTTAGCTTGGAGAAGATAAGACTGAGAGAGGATCTTGCCAGTGTGTATGCATCTTAAGGGAGGGTGTTGAGGATGGGGCCAGACTATGGACTCATTGGTGCCCAGCGACAGAACAAGAGGCAATAGGCACAAACTGAAATACAAGAAGTTCCATCTAAACAGGAGGAAAAACATCTTTACTGTGTGGGTGACAGAGCACTGGAATAAGGTTGCCCAGAGAGGCTGTGGAGTTTCCTTCTCTGGTGATATTCAAAACCTGATGGGATGTGATCCTGTTTAACATGTTCTAGGTGACCCTGCTTAGCAGGATTTTGGACTAGATGATCTCCAGAGGTCCCTTCCAACCTCAAGCATTCTGTAACTAAATAGGCTTTGTTTCAGTGCTTTTATTAACAAAATAAAGTCTACTACCAAAATAAGTATGTATTAAGCTCAGGACAACTCAATTATAATACAAATATCTGAAAATCTACTCATTTAAATCTCTTCAAATGTTTCATTGCCTCGCCTTAGTTGTAGTCACCTGTTATCAAACAGGTGTTTGCCAACATGACTAAATTTTACAATGGATTTTTATTTCCCCTGGATTTCGGCAGAGAGAGAAGACAGGAGTGGATCAGAAAGGACAGGATTAAGACAAAATGTATGAGATAACTTAGATTTTCACGTTTATACGGCATTTGATCTAACATTCTGTACTTAACAGTACAGTATTCATGACATAAATCAATGCAGACAGATAATAGAAGGGTGATTTTTTTCCTCAGATTTATTCATAGTAAGGACCTCTCAATGTACAAAACAATCATATAAAGTATCTTTCCTTTCAAAGCAGAAATGAAAGCAAATGAAACTACATAAATCACAAAAATCTACAGATTTTTTTTTAAAACAGAACTTACCAGAATTAAACAGTAAATATTGCCATTATTATTATTATTATTATTATTATTTCCGCTTAATGTATCTGGACAAAGTCCAGAGAGATTCTTCACTTACAGTGGGGCAATGGATATATCATTGTGTACAACAGGCTATGATAGCATAATAAACATTACCAAATAATAACTGTAACAAATTGCTCTACTGAATCATACTAATATTTCAAATAAGTCATTACTTGCCTCTCCAAATAAACAATTGCAGATACTTTACAGAATACAAGAAAACTTCAGCATCCTATTACGAGATCTCTTGCCTCCCAGGAAGAATGTTCTTCTAAATCCTGTCAGCTAAATGCTAGTTTAAAAGTAAATGACAATGGGTGTAGGGACTGAAGCTTACCTGTTATAAATGTAGATGTTCTCATGCTCTGTGGAAATGATGAAACATGCTCGGACACTTCTAAGATCTTTAATATTGGGGCAGTGAGATCCTTACGTACTGGTAACTTGTATAATACCTTGCATGTGAACAAGCTGTATGTGATCCACGTGATTAAATGTCACTCTATAAATGAGCATCACACCTGAGCTTCTGTTCCAGTCTAAGGGGTTTTAATTTAATTACTTATTTGTATACCAAGGTCTTATATCACCTAATAAATCCTAGTGTATCTTATATGGCATCTAACTGCTGTTCCAGAAAAGCACATTTCTATGTGTCTCCATGCCGATATCTCAGGAATACATCAAGCTATCTCTGATACTTTAGGATATTTGAAATAATAGTAGATACCTATGATGACTGAATATAGCCTGTAAACAATTCAGTCAGTAATGTCTGGGAGGCTAATCAGCTAATGAAATATATGTGATCTTTTAAAGCTGTGTTTTGTACTTCTCACCACTGATTTGGAAATTCATTCAGACACTTAAATGCTGGAAACTGATGCCAAGTTATGGTGATTGCAAGCTGGGACTTGGCCAGAGAGTCTTGTCAGGAGTGGCTGGAGACAAGCTACAGTGTGGGCCTAATATATACATCCAGGAGATGAGCTTCCAGCAGCTCTTGGCCCCGAGCCAGAGTCTGGAATGGTCACAGGCCAGAGACCTCCACAGTATCTCTGGAATTGGTTTTGGATCCAGTTGAGCCAAAACAGGGTATAGAGACCCTGAATACGGAGGTCCCAGGTGAGTTCCCTCAGGGAGTTTGGCCAAATGGTGTCTTCAGGGCCCTAACATACACATCCAGTGCCTGGCTTATTGATCTTTGTATGAATATGAAGAGATGGCTTTATTGAAATGCTTGGAACAAAATAAATGTGATGAATAGTGGCAACACGGTCACCAAAAATTTACCTGTATAACTCTTACAACATGGGTGCAGTCTCACTACTATAAAGAAGTGCTATATGGTTATGCATTCCCTTTCCTATTTTGTGACAACTATCAGGATGAGGAAATTTGTAGGTATATCTAAGTCCTTGGGCAGGTTTATATGGATATGGAAGGAATGAAACACATAGAAGTAAAAAAGCAGAATACCTTTCAGTTAATACAACCCCAGAGATAATTTCTTCATGCTAATGAAATTCTGCTCTTCCCATTAACCTAAATCAAGGCTAGAATCAGACGTGGCTCTCATAAATAAGATTATAAATTTTACCTACTGTAGAAGGAAACTTGTAAAATTTTTTCATACAGAAAATGCCTACACCTTATTCTTAGTAGTTATAATTATTTAGAAGATTGTTATTGTGTCACTGAAATGAGAAGGAGATTTCTGGTTGACTTCTCAGATTCTTCTTTAATTTTGAACTGTACTATTTTCCCAATAGTTTCCATTGCAGTCTCATAACATAATTCTTTGTCAGTTGCACTTATCATTAATGATGAGGGAAATCTTTAATGATCTTCTAATTCTGGTTTCATCTTTATATATGACCATTATGACAGCCTTCCAATAATCTTGGACTTAGAAAATAAAATCAGATTTAATCATGTTTCCATGTTTAAGTAGTACCTGGTCATATGTTGTTACTCTCTTGAAGCCAATGGAGAAATTTTATTTATTTATTTATTTTCCAGTGGAAGTAGAATTGTGCTCCATATAGAAATACACATAAAGAAATAAAGAGAAAAGATATACTTGGTGGGACAGTATTTCAGCTGATATAAACCAGTGTCATTTTATTTACTTTTTTTGTTGTTTAATTAATGAGTAGTTAGAAGAATATCAATATATTGCAATAAATATTTCCTTTAAGTCATTTCTTGAGTAAATACATCATAAAAGAAATTCAGTTACCATCATCAATAAGATATATTTTATATGTGAATTACAGTAAACACAGGAAGGAAAATAATCTGAATTATTCTAATAAGTCTGATTAATGCTATAAAGTTAAAAATAAATAAAATAAAATAGTATTAGTAAATTAATAATAATAATAAAAACTCTGAATCAATCGTGAAGAGAAATTTAATGTGGAAGACCTGTGTTATTTTATATGTCCCAATACAGCAACAAGGTATTTTAACAAACCTCAGCTCTGCAGGTCAGCTACTCTGAACTCTTAATTGAATATATAGTTTACGTACATTACTGTTCCTGTAGTATTCACTGGATTGTGATTTTTATAACTGTTCAAAATTCTTAAATTTAAAAACAACCTTGAAATACAGATAAGTACTTTTAAAGTAATTGGTTGAGAAGAGAAGACAAATAACATATCCAGAGTATATTATGTAGCTAAAGTAGAGGCCAGGTACAACCCATGAAAAGAGTAGTACACAAAACAAATTTTAAAATTTGCTAATTATGAACCCAAACATAAGCACACTAATAAACTCTAACCACATAAACACCTCAATACCTGGTAGTCTACTGAAAAGATTATTGTCTCTGTTAGCAACAGACCATAGGCCTTTTATTAGGTGTGCCTTATGCTGACTGTGTAAGGCCCTCATCCTTGCCTACTGTTATCAACTTGTTATGGGGACTAGCTGTGTGAGCTTGTTACCAGGTGTCTCTTGTCACAATATGTAATTCAAGTGAAGATAACAGCAAAAACCTTGAAAATATGGCCACAGGTTGAAAACAAAGGTTGCATGACTATTAACAACTCAGTGATTGACAGTTACTGGTCATTGTAAAAGTACGAAATGGTGACTTGGGAAAAGACTGTGTTTGCTTTAAGGAAACAAGCAACAGCCAAGCAAGGAGAAAACAAAACAAAATAAAAACTAAAGCAGCAATGAAACTAGACAAGCTACAAGATAAGGTACCTGCCTGTTAGTTCCACCTCATATTTTGTCTTCTCCCTTTGGAAACAAAAGACTAGGAAGTTTAAGTTTAGAAACTTAACTGTCTTGTAAAAAAATAAAGTTACAAAATCAGAGTAGGAGAGAGATGACAAACCTACTTCTGTCTGATTTATCCTTGACGAAGAGCTCTCAGGTCTGATCACCTTAGACTCTTCAATAAAGACTGTCCCAGATCTTAATCATCAGTGCTAACTAGACATCACTTTGGTGTGCTCACAAGTAATGTAGGATATAATTACTAAGGATTGACCACTTTGAATACATAATAATAATGAACTGTAATCTGTAAGAATTAATTAGCATGAATTGTATTGTTAATTAATGTCAGTCCAGCAAAGATTTGTTTTAAATTTTGAAACTGACCTGGTTTGTTAATCTTCTAAATGCTACAAACATAATGATCACCAATTCCTGAATTTATATATATATTATATATGTGCATATACAGCTACATTTATTCAGTTGCAATAGTATCTATATTCATTTCATCTACAGCAAATTGTATGAGGAAAAATGAATGAGGTAGGATAAAGTTCTTGTTGTTTTAGGTAATACATTGAAGACTGGCATTATAACATCCTTAGAGAAACAAGAAATTATTATTTCTGTAGCACCTGGATATGTACACTGGAAATTACTGAGATTGTGATGGTATTGCTCAAAAGCAAAAACTTAATGAAACCATAAAATGACAAAATTTGTTGTAGAAAAAGGAATCTTGAATACTTCTATACAATAGAAAAACAGGGCTCATCACCTTGAGTCAGGTGAGAAGGATGAAGATAATGTTTTACCCCATGTAGTGCATGCTCAGTATTACACAATGTGTGGCACAGACAGCACTATGCACTCTCTTATCAGCAGCTGCAGTTGCTTTCATCTTGGATAAAATTGTTGAGAATTTCGCTCTTTGATACAGCTGGATCAAAATTTCTTCCCTAAGGGATATCTTTATGTCAGATGTTCCTGAACCTGAATAACTGAAATTATTTTATAAATAATAGCAATTGTTCTTGAGAAATGTTTTACTTCTAACTTCCCTTCAATAAAGACTGCAAAAACAGGCTCCTCGCATGTCAGTTCTCAAGTTTGTCTAAAATTATCTAGGATCCAACTTGGATCCTGCCTGTTTGATGTTGGTATTTAAATGGAACGAGTTACTCCAGTTTTCCCAATATTGCTCTACTTAAGAACAAAGTTAGGGTTGAGAAATAAATGTTTATGTATCGTAATTTGATTTTGGTATTCTAATACACAGTTTCTGTCCTTTCATACCTAGATTCATCATAGAAACTGAGAGATCCCAAAAGCTTAATGTCGAACAGGATATGACAGGTGGTACTAATTCCAAAGTGACTCCAACCTTGGTTATCATAGAGCTCTTGAATCTGATATAAACAGCTTTGCTGCAAAATGCATTCTGTGGACTAATTAGAACTTTGTATCAGTGAGGGAATACTCAATAATCTGTGGAGAGAGAATCTACTCAGAATTCTGTCACTGGGTTTTCTGAAGTGGGAAAGAGAAGACTGTGATTTTCTGAAATAAATGGTTCTTAAGGGGTTGATTATCTTGTTAGATTTTGACTCATTTTGTGTCCTTCCAGCCTGAAGATATTTGAAATGTTTTCCTCTGCTTGCCAAGACAACACCATAACCACTAGGCTGTCATTTACTGAAGGAATAAATTTATCTCCTACTGAATTTGCTATGTTACAATGAAAATATTTTAGGTGCAAAAATAAGTAAGAAACAGAATGATCAAATGGGACAGAAACTACTATAGAACTACAATTCTGTAACCCTTCTCTCCCCACTCTATCTAGTACCAAAATGCAACCCTCTTCGTGTTCACTCAATCCTTCTAGACCAAGTCTTTCAGGTATAAATATGACAGGGAATATGGCAGGCTATCCAAGGGGGTTCTCCCAGTACTTAATTGGCTTGTCAGGTATTGGTTAGCTATATTACTGTCCCTCATTCCTTTCACTGGGAGATCCTACCCTCCTTTGTTCTTTACCTGACTTCCTGACTTTACTCCTCCTTTCTCTCTTCTCCCTCTCCCCCACCCGTTTGTTTTTTTTTTCCTCTCTGTTTTTCTACCTATCTTTTCTGCCTCTAATTTTCTCTTCCTCATTAGTCTCATTTCTGTTATTTTATCTTTCTCATTTCACACATACCCAAATGTCATTTCCAGTGACAGGACTAATTTGGTCTTACAGGATATTGCTGACAGTGTTGTCTAGATGCAAGCATCTCTGCTGGGCTCTGAACCCCAACACTGCACAGTAATTACCCAGTTCATAAATGCAACACAGTCTTGCTACCTTAGACACTCTTAAAGGTACAATGTTCTATTTTAACCTTGATTCCTTTACCAAGTTTTAATTAAGCACAAGTGTTTTCTTTTCTTATACACATTCTGTGTTTCTACAGTCAGCTATTGTGTTCATATGGAATTCTTGGTCTAGAATTGTTTTCAGTATTGTCTTGGCTCCGTGCAGAAGCCCTAGCTAGTTAAGAGTGCTCTGTTAGGACTTTTGTTCACAAATACAAAAGAAGTGAAAAGTTTTCGTACAAGCAACTAGAACTCAATAATCATTATGTCTAGGAAAAAATGTACTCATCCGTGTATTGTGATCTTCTTTACTCCTGGGAACGTATACATTGCATAGATAATTTCTACGTCAAACAACATAAATCTTACTTTATAGACGTTTGTATTTAGCAGGAAGACAGGACAACTTTTTCGCTTTCTCTTTTCCATTATAACCTCTGGACTGATATTCAAGACTGTCTTTTGCCACAGACTTCTGCAGTCTGAGGAAGGGACTACTGTAGCATTTCCTGCTTTGGACTGGTGATTTAATCACTACTATGTTTTTTTTTTAAAAAAAAAAAAAAAAAAAGTGGTCACTATCTTGTCATTATCTGCCAGTATAAAGTTTACATGAGAAATGCTAAAGGATTTCTAAGCTTTCTTGGGAATTTAAATAGAATTTTAATTTAGGGTACCAACAAGCTTAATCTGACAAATCTGAGTATGTGTTAAACATTTCAGTTGTCTAGGAAATTTTGCTCACCATATTGACAGATCAAGAGTCCCTGGGACAATTAGTCCCAGGTCTCTCAGCCTTTCCTCCTAGGAGAGATGCTTCAGTACCTTAATCATCTTTGTTACACTTCATTGTACTCTTACCACTATGTCCATATCTCTCTTTTACTGGGGAGCCTGGAACTGGACACACTAGTCCAGATGCGGTCTCTTCGGTGCTGAGTGCAGGGGAAGGATCATCTCCCTTGACCTTCTGGCAATACTTTGCCTATTGGAGCTCAGGACACCGTTAACCTTTATTGCAAGATGGGCACATTGCTGGGTCATGAGTCTCTCATTCTTGAAGAGTAAGTAATTTCAATACTGCTTAAACTTTAGTCTTGTATTTTACCCAGATTATGTGCTTAGTTCTGGTATGCATGTTAACTTCTCATCCTCAATGATATTTTACCTCAGATCTTGGATATGCTTTCCTTGCCCAACAGCTTTTTTTTTTTTTTTTTTTTAATATATATATATTATTTATTTATTTATAGAGATGTACATATGTTGTAGTTTAACCTGGCTGGCAGCTAAACACCACACAGCCGTTCGCTCACCCTCCCCCCTCCCTCTCTGGGATGGGGGAGAGAAACGGGAAAGTGAAGCCGGTGAGTTGAGATAAAGACAGTTTATTAAGACAGGAATTTTATAATAATAACAATAATAATAATAATAGTGATAATGATAATAGTATTGATAATAATAATGTGTAAGAAAACAAGTGATGCACAATGCAATTGCTCACCACCCGCTGACCGATGCCCAGCCTATCCCCGAGCAGCCCGGCCCCCCACCCCGGCCAGCCACCCCTATATATTGTTTAGCATGACGTCAGATGGTATGGAATACCCCTTTGGCCAGTTTGGGTCAGCTGTCCTGGGTCTGTCCCCTCCCAGCTCCTGCTGCACCCCCAGCCTGCTCGCTGGCAGGACAGAGCGAGAAGCCGAAAAGTCCTTGGCCTGGTGTAAACACTGCTCTGCAACAATTAAAACATCAGCATGTTATCAGCGCTCTTCTCATCCTAATCCAAAACATAGCACCCTACCAGCTACTATGAGGGAAAATTAACTCTGTCCTAACTGGAACCAGGACAACATATAATCTGAAACCTCTCTTGGGCAGACATCAGGGCAAAACGTTTCTTATGTCTCATAGCTAATGCATTTTTTTTTTTCCTAGCAAATAACCTTGCAGAAATTTCAGATTTTGTATTCTGATGAGCTGTACACACTACACTCCCAAACAGAACCCCATAACAGTTGAAATAGAGACTGCTACTGATCAAGTTAAATTATTTTTGAAGCTAGAACTTTCACATTGCCTCTCACATACCTTATGAAATCCTGCAGCTGGATTCTCTTAGGATATTTGCAAAATTGCACAATTTAAGACTCCTGTCTTTCAAATTTTATATTAGATTTCTTCCCTAGAAAGTACTTAACACAGTGCTTCACCAATTTATAGGACAGATAAGAAAATCATAAGTGCTTGGCTACACAGTAGAAAGAAAGCTATTCAGGCTAGTTTGGTCTCTGGTATAGTCCTTGACCTCTTTAATTCAAATATTTCCTCCAAATATTTGACAGCTATATTGTTAACCTTTTCAATTCATGCAGAGATTGTAGATCAGAATACTTACAGAGATTGTAGACCAGAACATTAGGCTTGAAACAGAAGTAGCAAATATACTGTACAAGATTGTTCCTATTTATTTATTCATTTATGTTTATTTGAGCATTCAGTCATAGAAATTGTCAAGGAAGTTACTTGAAATAGTTAACAGATGTGCTGCTAAAAGGGTCTATAAGAAGGACTTATATTTATTTATAGTTAATCATATCCATATAAATCTAATACGATTCTAATGATGCTCTGTATATAACTAAAAAGTAAGATGCTGTTTATGCTATATATTGATATTATTGATGCTATATATTGACTTATATAACCCCCAGTGTGACACATGACATGATGTGAAGGTTGGGTTGTTTCTTGGGAACCACAATTTAACCAGATCAGAAGAAATGTAGCATACATTTTGGACAGGGTTGCCTTATTCTATTTATTTATTTATTTCTTCTTTCTAGACAAATTGATAATACATTTTTGAAAACTGGTTGGAAGATACATTTTTTCATACTTTTTTTTTTTTAAAGCTTATTATTTTTCTACGTATTCTGTCCCTGTGAAATGATAAACAGAAGTTTCATCCAGATTCATTACCTTGCTCAATTATCCTTTGAACAACATTTTCATATAATTAACTTCTATTCAGGAAATTAGATAAGTTTGAGAGCAAGACTAAATGTGTGTCTCTCAAAAGAAGTGTGTGAAAGCAGGATGCATAGTTGTATAAATTCTGTGCATTGGAGAAACCATGTGTCTAAAAATAACTTTTTTTTTTTTTCTTTATAGATCAGAATTGAGCCCACAGTTCTTCAACTGGAAAAAAATATTTTACATTATATTGTTTTGTAAAGGATTTCTTTCAGAATAAATGAAAATAAACAGTCTAATTCTGCATTGTTGGAAGAAAACTACAAACACTGTGTTCTTAAAATATTTTGTGAATTTCTATTCTACAGGATAGCTCTTGTAGCATTATTGATTCATTATGGTCTAAAAAGAAAATCCACCCCCACCTTTCCCACTAAAAATTTCAATTTATTATTCCTTGTACCTTGAAGGTAAAAGCAAAAGATATTCACAGGAACCTTGGAGTAGTCCATATAACTATGTTATTAATTTAAATACACAAATATTTTATTTTCATATAGATTTTCTCTCTCATAAAAACACCAGAAGATTTATGAGCAAATGTAGTTGCCATGGGAAACAAAAAGACATACAGATATACTTAAGGTACTCAACCAGGGAGTTGTTTTGGCTTGGATTTATGCTGCTTAGGTAAAAGTGACACTGAATGGCTACTCCTTCACTTGAAAATAGCTCTTTTAGATCCACAAATGCATATGAAAATCACTCATTATTCCAGAGACAGTCTAAATGAAACCAATGGAATAAGTTTGTAATTGACTCTATGCAATTAACTTCTTTGCAAATTGTCCTGTTTGGCTGAATACAATGAACAATATGGTTTATATGAGACCCAATTTTGTGAGCTCTCTATTTGTATTTCTATGCTGTTCTATGACAATCTTGAGGTATGTGATAACGTGACATATAAATGTAATACTATATCATATCATACTGTATTTATTACATAAAGATGTCATTTATTGTCTAAAGTACCCATAAAAGTGGAAGTGTTAATAAAGGGGAAAAAATTACACTTTCTCAGATCTGGCACAAGAGTTAGAAAGACTTTTACTTCAAAATTTAGTTTGCTAGTAGAACAATTGTAAAATACTATTATACAATGGTTACACAAACTAACTAGAATCTGTGCCTGACTAATAAAAGCTGAAGTAAAAAATAAAGTTATTATTAACTACAAGTGTAAACTCTTAATATTAGATAACTTTATACAAGCTTAAGTACAGAGACAGGAGAGAACTAAACCGATAAACTTCAAGAAAATAGAGAAACAAGTGAGTTCTAAAATGAGATATATATATTTTTTTAAATCAACAGTTTTTAAATCTTATTTCTGAAAAATGAGTTTCCTAGAAGCTTGTGGTAAATCTTGTATGTATCTGGTTTTGAATATACATATATTCAGTTGGAAGTTAATGGATTATTATGTAAAAAAAAATAAAATGTGATTTGGGCATTGAACTCTCTGAAATTTAGCTTATTTCCAGGAAAGTCTTGTTAAAATAGACATCTATGGATTTCTAGTAACTCTATTCCACTAATATTCCCCTAAAGATTACTCACTGTTTCTCACTGCAGATATGATTAAGTTTTTGACTCCAAAAGTAAACTAATATAGACTGGCAAGGACTGGAGAAGACTAAAGATGTGCTGGGATGGAACTGGAGGAAGAAAATTTCCACATAGATATGGTATCCGAACTATAGTTTTAGAGAAAGGTGGATAGAAATGTCTGTACATTGGAGAAGTAATTGTTCTCATGTTTTTCTTGTTTTGTTTTTGTTTTTCTCAAGTTTGTAGCACAGCAATTTTGTAACAAGTCTAAACAGAGAGAAAAAGAAAGAGTCAAGGAGAGGATGGTATCACTTATGAAAACCTAAACGGCAGTATAGGATCAAAACACTGAGGAGGAAAAGTAGATGAAAAAATATTTGGAGAAAAAAATGCATTATTGATTGCAATATACATTAAATAAATAAATATATATATATATATTTTAAGTCATGTCCTAAGATTGGCATGATTGTATTTGTACCAAAATGGTCTTAAGAAAGAAGCTGATTGTCTGATTGTCTGGAGTGTCACCTCAGGAAACAATTTATTTAAACCAATTACTCTATTTTCAATAGAAGGAAAAAGGGGGAAAAGTTAAAAGTCTGCTGCCATAACTGCAAGCTTTGATGTTTTAAAGATGTTCTATTGCTTTTTTTTTTTTCCAACATCACTGAGCTTTACTTTACTCTGAATCTTCTCTTAATAAAAGAATACTGAGTCTGTGACAGCTATCAAATCATTCTGTAATAGTACAGCTCCTCATTCAAAAGAAGTAAAACTTTTGTGAAAAGTTTGCAAATAGTGTATTTTGAAGTTTTTGGTATATACCTTCTTCTCAGCTGGAACATATTCAGTGCTGCCTGGGCTCTTCATGTGAAGAAAGTCAGCTGGGAAAATGGCAACTAAGTCACACTGAAATACCAAAATAATATGTCCAATACAGTTTTCATTATCATGGAACAGTTTGCTGCAACTCTGATTTATTAGGAATGCAAGCTTATCTCTCAGGGTATTGAGATGATTTTTTGTAAAGTGTGTGGCTTAGAAGACTACAATAACAGATTGTCAATTTTGTGGAAAGTAGAATTTCAAACAGTGTCTTACAGGAAAAAGGGTTGTGGAGACTGGTATCAAAGTGAAGCTGACATTTTATTTGTATCTCTTCCATTACTTTTTAAGGTACTTTCAAACAAAACAATGAGAAAATTATTTACATGGGCCCATCAAGTTACCCAGCTCAACCCTCATTGTTAGCAATTGGTTCTTATAAATAAATTAAGTTTCTCAATTTTCTTTAAAGAGACATTTCCAAATAGGATAAATTTAACTAATGATATATGACACATAAACACTTATTTTGGAAAAAATCAGGTGAAATAATACAGTATGCTGTTTACAGAAATCTGTATAGAATCTCACCTTCCTTTTGACTTTTCAGTTTAATAAAAAGATTAAGATCACTATCTATCTCACCTGATTAGTATATAAAGAATCTTCTTATAATAAAAAATAAATAACTGCAAGTATTTGAAATAATAT
The DNA here is from genome assembly GCF_964034855.1 of Anser brachyrhynchus. NCBI lineage: Eukaryota > Metazoa > Chordata > Aves > Anseriformes > Anatidae > Anser > Anser brachyrhynchus. Next base: position 164,242,049 of record NC_137694.1, read on the forward strand.
TGTCACATTATATGTAAAAGTTTATGAGAACTACTAATTTTTGAGTGCTAATGCCAGAGAAAAAATGCACCCTAATTTAAATATATGTGGAATTTGGGTGCCCCAATCTGCACTCTAGTCATTTGTCTGGCTGTATCCCAGAATGTACCATTGCTTAACTTTGGGTTCAACATTGCTTTGGTGAGCATTTATTTCTTGAATTAGACGTTGAAGAGAAAGCTTGTAGGTACACTAATAGTATGCTAAGGACATTATGTATAAGAAAACTAAGTTAGAAATATCAGTGGAAGATATGGTAGGAGAACCCTTTATTAAAAATGACCTTATTCCTTATAATCAATGCCAAAGGAATTAGAGATCTTTTTCCAGGTCTTTCTCAGTTCAAAAGTGTTTGACACTACAATAACAGAATTTGAAGTTATCCTGGTTCAAGACATGTTAAAGTCTGCAGGGGATGAGGAGAACTAAGAAAACAAGTAAACAAACAAAACAACAAGAACAAAAAAACAAATTAAAAAAGAATTTATTCCTGTGATTAAAGTGTTAGTATTCTAAATGGAACATATATGCATATATTTCCCAGGATAATTCACATGTTAGTGTTTGAGACACACAACATGAAGTCACTCCAAGCTGAGGAGAACTTAAGACATCTGTTTGCCAAGCAATTGCTTTTACTGGAATGTATTGAATATATGAGGTGTGAACACATTAGTCCACATCAGTCCATAGCAGATTTTTTTCCAATATTGCCTTCTGAATGGGAAATGGAACAAATGAAAGACAGGATGAGTAAGGAAAGAAATAGTTTTTCATAAAATTATAGAATATCTTGAGTTGGAAGAGTTCAAGGAACATTGAGTCCAACTCCTGGATCCACACAGGACTACCTAAATATTAAACCATTTGTCTGAGAGCATTCTCAAAATGTTTCTTGAACTCCAGCAGGCTTGGTGCCATGGCAGCTTCCCTGGGAAGACAATTCCAGTGCCCAAACAGTGTTACTTACTTCAATAGAAATTAAAAATATTCAGATTTCAGAAGCATGAGAAATCAGAATGTAGTGATTCTATTATAGTATTATTGATGTCACCTTGGAATAATATATTATGTAACTTATATTCAAGAGCACTCTTATTAGCTTACAACATCTACCTTAGATTCAAAACTCAATTCATATCTTCGAAGGCATCTTTTGGCCTGCTATTTTCATTATTGCTGAAAATTCTGTAACAGCTTCACTATACCAAGCAATATTGCAAAATAATCTAGATGATTATTTTTACTTTTTTATTTTTTTTTGGTAGTATAAATGGTTAAGGATCAATTATATTTTAAAATCCCTTAAGCTTTAAAACACTTTTACCAGATTCCCTCCTTTTGAAATGGAAATGAATATAAGTTTTGCTGAAGCATCCTATGATTTGAGTTTAAATGTATCTATCTCATTTTTAATTCTAATAAATTCAAAGGGTATCAAATATATTCTAGAGGAAATTCATTAAAGGATAAACTGATAGAAGATTGTTATGTACAAGGAAGCTAAAATGAGCTTATTTGTACAAAAAAAAAAAAGGTATTAAAATCACTGATTTTTTTTTTTTTTTTTTGAAAATTCATACACTGCACATTTTCAGGACATCTGTCTCTTTTTTTAAAAAGGTCTTTATATCAAGATTAATATTTAAAAATAAACCTTCTGGCAAAGTCAACAGATTTCTCTCAATTCTTAGAGGAAAAGTATGTATGCATCATTATCATTCCGTTTTATTAGCTCTACTTTCCTGTTATGTTTCAACACTGGAAAGAAGACTATGCCTAAATTATAGAGGTTAGTACATTTAATTTGGTATATGAATATATGTTTACATAATTTATCATAAGTATGTTGTTGATAAATATTACCTCTCATAAGGTACTGTTATATTATTAATATTTGTAATTGTGGTGGTTCTACTCAGGTGGGCAGTCGAACTCCACCATAAATGCTCTCTCACTTCCCCTCCTCAAAGGGAAAGGAGGAGAAAATACGATGCAAAGTGCTCAAGAGTTGAGGTAAGGACAGGGAGAACACTCAACAATTATAACGACAGGCAAAACAGACTCAGAGTAGGGAGATAGTAAAATTTATTGCCTAATACTAACAAGATAGAGAATTGAGAAGCAAAGGAAAGAAAAAGAAAACACCTTCCTCCCATCCACCCTCTTCCACTTCTTCCCGCCGAGCGGTGCAGGGGAATGGGGGAATGGGGGCTGCAGTCATTCTGTAGAACTTCATCTCTTCCACTCCTCGATCACTCTCTTCCCCTGCTGCAATGTGGGGTTCCTCCCATGGGAAGTGTGTCCTTCCTGAACTGATCCTGCATGGGCTTCCCACAGTCAGCAGCTCTTCAAGAATTGCTCCAAATATGGTCCATACCACATGGTCCATCCATCAGGAGCACACTGCTCCAACGTGGGTACCCCATGGGCAGCAGCTCCTGCCAGGTCACGTGCTCCTGCATGGTCTCCTCTCCACAGGCTACAGGTCCAGCCCAGAATCTGCTCCGGCAAGGGTTCTCCACAGGACACAGCCTTCTTTAGGGCAGGTCCACCTGCTCCACTGTAGAAAAGAAAAGAAAAAGAAAGAAAAGGAAAAAAAAAAAAAAGGAAAAAAAAAAGTTGTTCTGGAATGAACAGATTTGTCTGGGGAAAACTGTAGATGGTTGAAGCCCTTTTTGTATCCATCAACCACATAAATGGAAGCCGAATAGAAATGGAAATATGGTAAATATGGTAAATTAGGTAATTCTGGTTCAATGTCTGTAATACTTCTAGTTTTTAACTGATCAAGTTCTTTCTAAAATGGGCCCATGTTGGAAATAAGATTTATCAAATACTGAATAAAAGTATATAAATAAAAATACAGATTAAAAAAAAAAAAAAGAAATAGTACCTATATTTTGCACACATTTTGAATAATGCACTTAATTCTCTGAAAATGATTATACTGAGAGTGGGAAATCTTCAAGGAAGATCTGAAAAATGCCTAAAGTCATGGCTACCTTATAGAGATAAGTCTATACGCTAAGGATCTTCAAATGGAAAAAAAATAAAGATGATTGTTTTCAAAAGGGAGGTATGTTAGATTTTTATAAAAACATGAGTGTCATGAGGAGAGTAGAAAGTGATAGACAAGAACTAGGCATCAACAAAAGGAAATATGTTCAAAATACCCAAGAATTCAATGTTTCTTCTTGAAAAAGGTAGCAAATATTTGGAAGGCCTGTTCAACAGACACTGATAAAAAAAAGTTTCTGTGTCTGTCCCCATGAGGATTTTTTCCATCTTAAGGCACCTAAGCTACCATGTATAAGATGTTAGGTATAACATTAATCACTTGTGACTTTCCTGCCAACATAGCGCTGACAGAATGGGAATTATTGAAACAAAAATATGATAGTTCTGTCTTGACAACAGAATGATGAGGTGGCAGACTGTGAACAGAGTGCCAGCTGGGGTGCTGCTGGGAAAATAACTGTCTATTGAATTAATTGTGTGGGGAAGTAGTCCCCATGGGCAACCTACCTCTCACATAACCCTGCATTCAAAGTAGATCACCAATGCACTGTGAGAGGGGTGACTGACACTAGGAGAGGTCAGTTCTGTGAGGTAACAGGCCCAGCAGATACTTGTTCTTGAGATCTCTGACCTCTGTTATCAGACTGCAGCTGTCGTCCTCCTGCAAGGAGGACCCAGAGGAAATCATAACGTATAATCCCACATGACACCTGCCAGCACTCTATGCACACCTGGTCAGAAGGTGTGTGGTGCAATTGCCTAAAGTAACTAGGAAAATAAAACTAACATTCACATTTTAAAGAAAATGTACGACACTGAAGAGACTTTCAGGGTAGGGAGTAGCTGCATTACCTGAGCGTTCCCTAGGCTTCCAACCTTAGTTACTATCGCACTGGGGGAACCTGGTGTGCTAGCTCTAAGGAACAGTATGGAGCATAGAGTGGAGTGGAGACACCACGGCTAGGCTCTGTGACCATGTGGGGACTTGATTGTTCTTGTGCACACCGAGACCAATAAGCCGCACTTTTTGCTACCCTGAGCCAACGACCTGTCATGTTTTGACAATTGCTGTACTCTAGTGTACTTTTGCTCATTATAATATCATTATAATACCAAAACACACCTCCATCCCAAAAGCTACCTGCCTCCAAAGTGCGACCACCCCTCTCTGAGTACATGCTCTGAATTTCTTGGAGCCTATACCTTTAAACAGAGATGGGAAAACTTTTCACCAGTCATAACTAAGATATGCTTGACTAGAGTCACTCAAGCTCCACCTAAAAGATAGAAAATAACATAAATTGGCCTAAGAGAGAGGGGTTGTCAAGGGAAGATACCGCCGTCAGGGGAGATACCATCCCGAGGGAATACACCATCCCGAGGATCTCCTGACTCCTGGGATCAGTCGACAGGCTGAGCCTCTCTTCCCCCCCATTGGGACGCCTTTGGGTGAGATTTGAACACTTGGTTATACTGTGTGTCTCCACGGAAACTTAGAAATCTCTATAGAGTCTTTGTGCCTTTTAACACGTTAATTTCAAGGCTGTGCACCTGTGTATTTCATGCATGCTAGCTTGCTTTTGCAGACAGTAACTATCGCCGGCAATCCAAAGAACCTGTGTACCTGTTGCTGTAATAAATTGCACATAGCTGCATTGTTCCTAGCCGTGATAGTTCTCATTGAATGCGACTAGAGTAAGGGTGGTTATACGTTACTGGTGAATCCGTGACCGTGGCAGTTCAGTGCTCTGAATCCGACCAGACCCATATCAGTTAATGCGTTACTGGTGAATCTGTGATTGTGATAGTTCAGTACCCTGAATACGACTGGACCCGTAACGGTTAATCGGCTACATCCCATAACGCGACAGGGTGCACTGGGAGGGATCTGCAAGGATTTGCCATTTGGTCAAGGATGTATGAAAGTATCATTTAATCAGAGATTCTGTGTGATTCTAAGTACGTGTTAGATGTATGTGATGTGTAAAGGCAATTAGGAATTATCCCTTTACTTGCTGCAAATTCTTTCCCACGTAAACAATTAAACAAATGATATGTGAATTGACAAGTCTCACATATTCCATCGTGCTTTGCATGGCAAAGGTTCAGGGAAGAAACAACAGAACTTAGAAAACTAAACATGAGAAAATTACTAAACAGTCAAACCATACCAGGGTCAGGAAATTCACAAAGATAAAAATTGTGGAGATTTATAAACTTAGGGGAAATAATCAATAGTCCTTCTCCTGTTATTACATTTCTCTAAGCACTTGCTCATGATCATTGAAAGATACAGGATACTGAGCTAGATGGAGTTTTTGTCCGGAGCCAAACATAGCCATTCCAATATTTCTCAAAGAGAAAAAAAAAAAAAAAAAAAAGTGTTACCTGATTTTATGTAACACTGACCTGTGTGTGTGTGTGTGTGTGTGTGTAGACATGTGTGTGCTCCTGAACCTGGTAAACTGCTCATAATTCCAGCATGCTATATTTTATTTTTTTTCCTGAGGATCCTAACACCAGCAATGGTACTAGCCTGTAACCTGCTGGTTAAGACATGCTGATTGAAATATCTCAGTCTTCTTCTCAGAAGCTTTACAGTCCTTTCTTCTAATTGAAGCTCTAGATTGGCTCTTGAATTCTGTAGATTTGATCCACTCTTCTATTGGATTTACATTAAAAGTCTTTGTAGGACAGGGGCTACAGGGATGGCCTCTGTGAGAAGAGTTAAGAAGCTGTCCCTTGTTAGACCAGAGCCAGTTCCAGCCAGCTCCAACAGGGACATACTGCTGGCTAAAGACAAGCCAATGACCAGAGTTGGTTGGGTCTCTGTAAGAGCACATTTATGGAAGGAAAAATCTACTGTGCAAGAGCAGCTTGGAGAGAAGGGTGAATAAATGCAAGAGAAACAACCCTGCAGACCCCAAGGTCAGTGAAGAAGGAGAGGGAGGAGATGCTCCAGGTGCTGGAGCAGAAGTTCCCTGGTGGCCATAGAGAGGCCCATAGTGGAGAAGGTAAATATGGCCTTAAGAAGGCTGTAGCCAATGGAGAGCCCCTGCAGGAGCAGACCCTGGGCCAGAGCTGCAGCCCATGGAGAGAAGCCCACGCAGGATAAGGTGATCTGGCAAGAGCTGCTGCCTGTGAGGGACCAGTGCTGGAACAGTTTGCTCCTGATGGATGGACTCCATGGTACAGAACAATATTGGAGCAGTTCTAGAAGAGCTGCTGTCAATAGGAAGTTTATGTAGGGCTGAATCCCATGGGAGGGATCCCATAATGGAGCAGAAGACAATGAAGATGAAGGAACAGAAGATGACAAAGTGTTACAGACTGTCTGCAAGACCCATTCCCCATTCACCTGCATTGCTCAGGGGTAGGAGATAGAATAGGCTGGGTGGAGGAAAGGTGAAGTACTGCTCAGAAGTACTGAAGTACTGTCACATTACACAAGGCAAGGACATCTGAAGCGGGCACAAATCTGGACTATGAACACTCACAACCTTCATAGTAAAAAGTGACACCCTGCACTTATGAGAAGGGAATTCACATTTCTGATTCCCATTTATTTATTTATTTATTTGCCTTGTGTCAGGAGTATTATTCGAAGCAAATTCAGCTTTTTCCATCTTACTCTGCAGATCAGTGTTGGGTACGTGAACTGTCTTCTTTTCAGGTGAGAATTCATGAGAAAATGTGTTCTGCCTTAATGAACTACAGTCACTAATATAGCAATAGAGCTGTTTCAATGTAAACCTCCTATGAAATATGTTTTCTGGGGACATGGAGTTCTCAGTTACATTATTTGATAATGTAGAACTGACCCTTGTTCTTATTGCTCAAGCAGGATCCTCAGAACATGGTTGCATTTGTTAAATGTGACTATACATCTTAGCTGATAAGGTTTACTTGAAGTGAAATTAGAAAGAAATATTTAGCCAGCCTACTAGAATTATTTTTGAATATCTGAAAATAGGTACTTCAAAAGCATTGATCATTTAGGGTATGTTCCAAGAACTCCCTGTTCCTGAGCAACATGCTACTTTGCATCAGTACTTTGCTTTTCATGTTGCCACTGACATGGCAACACCTGAGTCTTTGGTATTTCAAAATTAGTGAAATTGTCTGTATATTAAGATCCTAGAGAACAAAAATCAGAATTTTATCCTTTATAAATATGTTTTTTTTGTTGTTGTGTTCTATTTTCCATCCTATTTCTGCTTTTACCAAAGATATAAAAATGTCAAACTTTTATCACATTCACTTTAAATATTTATTTTATGAAGCACAGTTTTGAATTTGTAGGCTATGCATGCACTCTTCAAAAAAGATTTATAAATATAACAGGACATCTTGCCAAAAACATACTTATGCTTTCAGTGAAATTGCCTTATCTCTTCCAAGAAAAACAAAATGATTTAGGTTGTAAAGGACCTCTCAAGGTCATCTGGTCCAACCACCCTGCTCAGTCAGGGCCAGCTAGAGTTGGCTGCCCAGGAACATCTAGAGATAGATTTTGAATATCTCCAGGGAGGAAGACTCCACAACCTAGCAGAAACGTTTCATTGCCCAGTCACCACCATAGTAAACAAGTGTTTCCTGATGTTCAAATGGAACCTCCTGTGTTTCATTTTGTGTCCATCATCTTTTGTCTTGTCATTAGGCACCACCGAAAACACCCTGGCTCCTCTTCTTTGCACCTACCTTTCGGGTTTTGTAGACATCAATGAGATCCTCCCTAAGCTTTCTCTTCTCTAGGCTGAACAATCCCAGCATGTCATCATCAAAAAGTTCAGGATTACCTGAACAGTTTAGAAATTTTGTTGTTGTCATTGTTTTCAAAAGCATCACAGATATTTGCAATTTCAAAAGTGTTCTTATTCAATATCTAGAAGAATCAGGGCTATTCAAATGTATTCTTGAAAGAATAAAGAAGTGAGGGAAAGATAATGCATCATACATGTACATGGGAGTAGCTTTTGTTCTCTAAGAAGAGAAGTAATTGTTTTAAGGAAGACACTATTCAAATCACTCTCATTCATCTTGGGGAATCGAGTACTGGAATATATTTATATGCAGTCACGGCAGCTCAGCTTAAGCTAAATTACCTTGCCTCTGCAGTCCTTTTATAGTTCCACATTTTAGGTGAAGTCCTAACCCCTGGAGTATCAGAAATACTGAAGTGGTGTGATCTCAGGACTAGATCTGAGATTTTTCATAACCTAAAAATTTTCCTACTAAAACAGATGGATTTGTTCCTAACAAAAATTTCAGTTTCAATAAAACTCTAGTGTACATTGAAAAGTATTTCCATTGGAAGCTTTTTTGTTATCTCCAGAATGTAAACTAATCCTTTGAACTTTCTCTTCTATTTGACTGTCATGTCCATGTTATGTATGCACATATCTGTATGTTGTCTATATATTTCAGTAATAGTTTAATTTCCCATATTTATATATTTTATCTAAATGAGTCTTCTAACAAGGATTGTGATGAAATTCAAAATATTTTCCAGCTCTGAAATTCTTTTTATTTTCTATTACCCACTTATTCTATACTACTGCAGTCTTGGAAGCTTTAGGCAGTATGTTTTTTATAACTACTTTCTCATTTGTTGTTGATTTGTGGTTTTTAAATTGATACTTGCTCTTTCTTCCTATTAAGACAATGTTTTTTCTTCTAATTTTATTCTAATTTCTAATTTTCTTCTAATTGACAGGACTCTTGGCAATCATATATCATCTCCAGTAATAATGTTGCTCCACACTATTGTGCCAAAAAAATTATACTTTTCATCTTTGCAAATTATTTTAAAATTTGCACAGTATGCATTGTGAATACTTCTGCTGTTAAATATAGTTTGAAAGACAATCCTCAAAAACTGTATTTGCTAAATAATATTCTGAAATCACCAAACTTTGAGCTTTGTGTCCAAAGAAATCTAGCAAAATTGTACCACATTCTTTAGCTTGTTGAAAATAATGGTTGCTTCCACTGCAGTGAATAATTTATTTACGAAGTATAAACAGGCATGTCTCTTAAGTTCAGACATGTATTTATTTTGTACATCAAATAAGGGTAAATTTGAATGTTCCTATAGCAGATTTTTAGAGTGGAGGAATCTGTACGCTACAACTTCTTTAATTTCTAGATCTTTTTTTTTTTTTTTTTTGGTGGATAGATACATAATTTCTAAAGCCTTGATATATTCTATACTCACATCAATTTTCCTGTTTATTTTCTCTCTCTTCTCTCTGTGCACGTCTTAAGTTTCTGTCTTTATTTTTCCATGATGGTCTAAATTTAGCTACAATTATGGTTTCTTTGCTTTGTTCTGATTCTTGACACATTAGTATTAATTTATCCAGCTGCCAAATTTGTTGCCTGGAATATCATTTTGAAACTATTTTCTACATTTATGTCACAAATGACATTGTTATTCAGTGTATGAGACCTCTAAAATTCCAAATGTAATAGTTTCCTCTTTTAAATTTTAATCTGCTACAAACTACTGTATGCCCTTTACTTTTTGTCAACCACAAAAATTTGTTTTAAGTGTTGTCATGACATGGTGAACCTTAGATATTTTCACTAATTCTTCACTATTTTTTACCTTTGCTTCTCATCTTCTATATTAAAACGTGTATTACATCTGGCACATACATTATATTTTTCTTACTTCTTCTCATACAATTTTATTTTCATAATTATTCATTCATCTAAGTTTCATTATAAATATTTTCCATGTAGATTCTCCTTACTGAAAAAATTCTAGAGCTGTGCTCCTATTGTCATTATTGAGTTCAATTAGGACTACTTTCACTATGCAGTCTACATTTTTTTTTTTACATAGAATGACAGAATTGCTAAGATTGGAAGGGACCTCTGGAGGTCTTCTGGTCCAAGCCCCATGCTCCTGCAGGCCTGCCTAGAACCTGTTGCCCAGGACCAAATGCAAGTGGGTTTGGAAGATCTCCAAGGAGGAGACTCCAAAATCTGTCTGGGCAACCTGTACAATGCTCAATAACCTTCATAGTAAAAAAGTGTTTCCTGTTTTTCAAATGGAACTTCTTGTGTTCCTGTTTGTGCCATTGACTCAGGTCCTGTCAATTGGGCACCACTGAAAAGAGCATAACTGCATCATCTTTGCACCCTCCCTTCACATATTTATAGGCATTGATGCGATCCCTTTACCTTCTCTTCTCTAGCCTAAACTGTCCAATTTTTTTAACCTTTCCTTATAGGAGAGATGCTCCAGTCCCTTAATCATTTCTTTGACCCTATTTTGGACCCTTCCTGGTATGCCTATGTCTCTCTTGTACTGGAAGCCCAGAACTGGACCCAGTACTCCAGGTGTGGCCTCTCCAGTGCTGAGTAGAGTGGAAGAATCACCTCTCTTGACCTAGTAACAACATTTGAATGCAGCCCAGGGTACCATTAATGTTCTTTGTGGCAAGAGCACATTACTAGTTCATGTTCAACTTAGTGACCAGCAGGTCCCCTAGGTCCCTCTGTAAAGCCACTTTTCAGTCAGTCAGCCCCAAGCTCATACTGGGAGTGTAGGACTTTGTCCCTCCCCTTGTTGAAGTGCTTAGGGTTCCTGTCAGCCCATTTCTCCAGCCTCTCCATGTCCCTCAACAACTGCAGCACAACATTCTGGCATATCATTCATTCCAGATTTGCTCAATCATCCAGATCAATAACAAAAATGGTACACAGAAAAGGACCCCTTACTGGGGAGAAGTCTAAGAAAAACATTGGACTGATATTTGATGAAAATGGCCATCTAACAAGTAAGGATGAAGAAAAGGCAGTGGCATTTAATGACATTTTTGCCTCAGATTTTAATGTTAATGATAGATCTTGGGGTGCCCGGTCCTCAGAGTTGGAAGGCTGTAACTGGGGGAGCAGTGACTTTCCACTTCTCGCAAAATGGTAAGAGGCCAGTTGTATCAGTTGATGCAGTTGATACAGTTTATCAGTTGATATAACTGGCTTGTAAGTCCATAGGGCCTCATAGGATTCACCCCAGAGTACCGAAGGAGTTAGTGGATGTTATAGCTCGACCTCTCCCAAAAATTTACAGGGGTCTGGTTCCTGCTGCCTTCTTATACCCATCAACATTATCTTGATGTAGCTGATGTTATACCCATCTACATAAAGGGTATGAGAGAAGACCCAGGAAACTCCAAAACTGTTAGTTTAACATCAGTCCCTGGAAAAGTTATGTAGAAGATTATCCTGAGTGCTATTGAAAGCCATGTAAAGAACAAAGATATTAGCAGGCATAGTCAACATGGGTTCAGGAAGGGAAAGTCTTGCCTTAGTAATTTGATTTCCCTCTGTCATAAGGTCACCCACTTGGTGGATGAAGGGAAGGTGGCAGATTTAATCTTTCTGGATTTTATTAAGGCCTTTGACACTATCCCTTACAATATCCTTCTGGACAAATTGCCCAACTGTGAGATGAACAGGTTCACACTACACTGGATGATGAACTGGCTGCATGGGAGAACTTAAAGGATTGCAGTAAATGGGTCTACAGCTAGCTGGTGACTAGTCACTAGCTGTGGTCCCCGGGGCCTAATTCTAGGACCAGTTCTGTCCAGCATTTCCATCAAAGATCTGGATGCAGGAGTTCATAGAATCATAAAAAGTTTTGGGTTGGAAGGGACCCTAAAGGATCATCTAGTTCCAACCCCGTGCCATGGGCAAGGAAACCTTCCACTAGATCATGTTGCTCAAAGCCCCATCCAACCTGGCCTTGAACACTTCCAGGGATGGGGCATCCACAACTTCTCTGGGCAACTTGTTACAGTGCATCATCACCCTCTGAGTAAAGAATTTCGTCTTTATATCTAATGTAAATCTACCCTCTTTTAGTTTAAATCCATTACCCTTTGCCCTGTTCTATACTCCCCAGCTTTCTAGTAGTTATTCCTTTAGGTACTGGAACGCTGCTATAAGGTCTCCCCAGAGCCTTCTCTTCTCCAGGCTGAACAACGCCAATTCCCTCAGCCTGTCTTCGTAGGAGAGGTGTTCCAGTCCTCTGACTGTCCTCATGGCCCACCTCTGGACCTGCTCCAACAAGTTGATGTTGGAACTGAATGCATCCTTAGCAAGTTTGCTGATGATACTAACTGGGGGATGATGTTGACTCTCTGAAGGGGTGAGAGACCTCACAGAGGGATCTATATAAATTGGATCACTGGGCAATCATCAATGGCATTAAGTTCAACAAAGGACAATGCTGGATTCTGCACCTAGGATGGAGAAATGCTAGATACATACAGGCTAGAAGATGAGTGGCTGGGGAGCAGCTCTGCAGAAAGTGGTCTGAGGATACTGGTCAATAGCAAGCTCAACATGAGTCGGCAGTGTGCCCTGGCAGCCAGGAGTACAAACCACATTTTGGGGTGCATTTAACACAGTGCAGATAGTCAGTCACTCTCCCTCTGTATTTAGCACTGGTGTGTCCTCACCTTGAATATTGTGTGCAGTTCTGGTCTCCACAATATGAAAAAGATATTAAGATACTCCAGAGGAGGACGACAAAGCTGACAAAATATTTGGAATGCATGTCCTGTAAGGAAAGGCTGAGGACACCTGGTTTGTCTAGTTAGAAGAAAAGAAGGCAAAGAGGTCATCTCTATGGCCTCTATGATCGCATTGCTTTTTACAACTTAGGGGGGGAATAGACAGGGAGGTGCCAATCTCCTCTCTCTGATGACAGATGATAGTACACATGAGAACAGCACAAAACTGCACCAGGGGAAGTTCAGACTGGACATTATGAAAAAAATCTTTACTGTGAAGGTGATCAAACATTGTAACAGGCTTCCTAGAGAGGTGGTTAATGCCTCATCCTTGTCAGTGTTCAAGAGGCATTTAGATAATACAGTTAGTAATATGCTTTATCTTTTGGTTAGCCCTGAAGTGGTTAGGCAGGTGGACTTGATTTTCTTTATAGCCCTCCTGATTATTCTATTTGATTCAATTTGATTTGATTTTGTTGTATTTGATTTGATCAAATTGATTTTACTGACTTCCGAGCTACACAGCTAATTATAGGCCTCCAATTAGACTGTTCCACTGATCACCACAACCTTCCGAGCTTAGCCATACAAGTTTTCTACCTGCTTTTGTCTATGCTTTTTGATGTATTTGTTACTAGATTTTTTTTTCTGAAAGGTGGGATACAGGGCAGTACTTAGCACTTTAAGGTATCTACGCCTTGGGCTTCTACAATGTCAGTGATTTATATCAAATTGAGAATTCATGAAAATGAATAGGTGAGTTTTATGATGCAATCAACCTGAAATACTAAAGACAGTAATCTTAGGAAATAAAACAAAAAGGGGAAAAAAAATGTTTCCGTGATGATTTCATTTCTATTCATTGTAAAAAGAAGAAGAAGAAAAAAATAATAAAGTGAATCTGGATTAATAATGATGCTATATGCCTTAAGTGACTTAACTTTTGTAATTCTGAGTGCTTTCCATTTACAATTATCTAAACCTGACTTTCACTGCTTCTGTAACTGGCTACGAAAGTTTTTGTGTCAGAGTTTTCCCACAGCCTTTGTGGTAGAATTTTTTTTTTTTTTTGTCATGCTGTTGTTCTCATGCTGTTTCTCTCCTGGCCTTGAACATCCCTTGTTGTGGTTTAACCCAGCAGGCAGCTAAGCACCACATAACCATTCTCTGACATCCACCAATCCCCCAGTGGGATGGGAGAGTGAATTGGGAGAAAAAAAAAAAAAAAAAGTAAAACTTCATGGTTTGAGATACAGTTTAATAGGACCAAAAGGGAAGAGAAATAAAATAATAATAACAATGTAATAATAATCACAGAGTCGTAGAATGTCTTGGTTTTGAAGAGACCTCAAAGATCATCTAGTTCCAACCCCCCTGCCATTGGCAGGGACTCCACCCACTAGATCAGGTTGTTCAGGGCATAACCTAACTTGGTCTTGGACATCCCCAGGGATGGGACAATCCACAGCCTCTCTGAGCAACCCGTTCCACTGCCTTACCACCCTCTGAGAGAAGAATTTCCTCTTAACCTCTAGTCTAAATCTCCCTTCTTCTAGTTTAAAGCCATTCCCCCTTTTCCTGCCATTATCTGATTGAGCAAAGAGTCGTTCTCCAACTTTCTTATAAATCCTCTTTAAGTACTGAAAGGCCACAATGAGGTCACCCTGGAGCCTTCTCTTCTATAGGCTGTACAGCCTTAGCTCTCTCAGACTTTCTTTGTAGGAGAGGTTAAAAGAGGAGAGGAGAGGCCCCTTGATCATCTTTGTGGCCCACCTCTGGACCTGCTCTAACAGCCCCACATCCGTCTTGTGCTGGAGGCTCCAGACTTGGACGCAGCACTCCAAATGGAACCTCACAAGGGCAGCACAAAGGGGGACAATCACCTCCCTTGGCCTGCTGGCCACTCCTCTTTTGATAATAATAATAGTAAAAATATGGAATGTACAAAACAAGTGATGCACAATGCAATTGCTCGCCACCGACCGTCCAATGCCCTGCCTTTTCCCAAGTAGCAGTCCTTCCCACCCCAGCCAGACACTTCATATTAATTGTCCAGAATGACATCATATTTTATGGAATATCTCTCTGGCCAGTTTGGTTCAGCTGTCCTGGTTCTGTCCCTTCCCAGCTTCTTGTGCACCTCCAGCCTGCCTGCTGGCAGGGAAGCGTGAGAAGCTGAAAAGTCAGTTGCAGTGCACTGCTCTGCAGCAACTAAAACATCAGTGTGTTTGAGTAATGAGAACATTAGTAATGAGAACATTATTCTCATCCTAAATCCAAAACACAGCACCATACCAGCTACTAGGAGGAAAATCAGCTCTATTCCAGCCAAAACCAAGACATCTAAGTATTTGTGTCAGAGTTTTTCCAAAGTCTTTGTGGTAGCATTTTTCCTTTGTTTTCATGACGCTATTGTTCTGATGGTGTTTCTCTCCTGGCCTTGAACATCCAAGACCTGATACTGTTGTTATAACAGATACTCATGGGAGAATTGTGAAAGTGTAAAACTTTGTGAGATTCATCTCTTCTCCCTTCCCCCACCTCCACCCCCACACTCCTCTATTTTGTTAAAGCGAGAAGGAGTTAGGTTTCCAATACATTGAGATGACAGTATGGCAAGGCACATTCACCTTAAGAATACTGACAAAGTCAGCCAAGTAAGTTTGATAATTTTTGAACTTCTCTTTCTCTCTCCAAATAGTGGTTTATATTTCATTCACAGCTGTAGGATCCTTGTTTCATACATATTCACATTCCAAAATGAAAAAGGAAATGAATTTTCTAGTAGAGTTAAATTAAATAGGTTGTGACAATCTCTGTGCTTTATGGACATGAGCCATCAGAGTAGTTAAAGCTGTGCTTAAGTGCTTTGTTGGATCAAGGCCTAGTAACTTGTGAGGGGACTCTGGATTTTTTTTCTAAAATGGCTAATAGTTTTGCCCTTATTAAAGGGCAACATTAACATTAAAGTTTTGCCCTTAGCCATCGTGACTTTTTTTTTTTTTTTTTAAATGAGGTGTGTTAGGGAAGAAAAAAGCTGAGGATGCAAACTTTGCTCTTGTGATTTTGCTCTGAACATCACAAAGCTGTTTATTTGTTTTGTTTTGTTTTGTTTTTCCAGTATAAAAGAAACAGAAAAATGAGGTAAAAGCCATAGAATTTCCAAATTACACCTAGACAGTATCTAGAAGTATCTAGATGTCTCAAAGATATAATGACATGGGAATTTAAAAGAACACAGTACCCTGCAGCCTTAGCGTTCTATGAACATTCAAAAGAGAACAGGAAAATGTTTTTTTTTTATACAGTGTTCCTCACACCATCTGCAGCTGGATCTACAAGTTACTAAATCAGAAGAAAAAAGATGAAATTCCCTAATCAAAATTCAGCCAATATCTCTGCGTACATGACTTTCGTAAATAATTTCTGCACTTAAATAAAAAAGATAGTGTCCAAAGGGCTCTTTTTTCTATAGTAAGACACATTTCTCTGATCAATAACACTTTGGAATTGTCTTTCTCACTGCACTGATTATGACACAAACCTAAATGACATGCATTCATATTTTAGACAGCTGAAATGTTGTGAGAGTAATATTAATCTTGCAGAAAATAATGCAGTTTTACACTGAAAACATACTTTTCCTTCTTTATTCATGAAATATTGAAAATTTTTATAGCTTTATATCTAATATATTTATAATGTGCATGGATTTGTATCTTTCTGTTTTCTCTTTTCATTTTCATTATAATGTTATGAAAGTTCAGTTATATCTTATTTGACAGAAAGTTGTGAAAATTTCTGTTCAGATTCACATATAATTGAATTTAAGTATGTGTAAAAAACTCGTGTATGCATGTGCATACATATATACATATATACATACATATATACATATGCACATGCATGATTGTGACATTATAAACATTTAACTGTAATTTGCAAATAGTGTCACTGTTATCAATATGTCAATATAATTTTGATCTAAAATCTGAAAAGATTCCTTTTAAAATCTAACTGATATAAATATCCACTGTTTAGATACCAACATCTTTCAAAGTAGGTGTTTATATTTACTAGCAATGTCTCTGCCAATATCCTATTTTCTCATTGTCATTCGGAATTGCAGTATACAGGCTTGCAGTCACAGTTTCAGGTCTCTGTCACTTCAGTCTGTCCTACAGTCCAGATGCATACTAGCACACCTCAAAGCATGACACATAAGATTTGCATAGTCTCCTAATAGTCTTGTTCTTTGTTCACAACTAACATTAGTTCCTTTTCTAAAATAAAATAAAATAAAATAAAATAAAATAAAATAAAATAAAATAAAATAAAATAAAATAAAATAAAATAAAATAAAATAAAATATATTTAAAATCCTTAAAGCAATAGTAAAATATAATTACTCTGCCCAGACGGAATGTAGTAGTCCTATGAGACATTATCTATTCCTCAGAAGCATATTTTTTCCATAGTAAATGCAAGAGATAGATCAGTCAGGTTAGAAAATGCCACAGACATCTTGGTAAAGCACAAAGCCTTTGAAACCTACACCTGTTGAGTTAAATTCTTTCAGATCCACGCTATAATGGTATTTCAGCATTCATAGCAGAATGGGGGGAGTTTCTCACACACGAAATAGCGCAGAGAGGAAAGAAAAGCCAGGGAAAGTAAAGTCAAAGAAAAGCAAAGAAAAAGGAGAAGGGAAGAGAAGTAGTCAAAAAGGCTCCAGGGATGTAAAGTATTCCAGTGTATCTCCACAGCAGACATTTACATTTCCCTGAGCTTTGTATTTTTCACTAGCTCAAGTGCCGTGAGTACTTTTCTCAGTTGCATCCTCAATGTAACCTCTGTGCTGGAATAGATTAATACAATCCAGGGTTTACCTCTGTGTGTGCTTGTATCAGGAGAAAAGGACACAGTGGCACAATTATATCACTGCCAAGAATAAGGTGTTTAAATAATTGACGTATATTTAAATTGACATTTTAAATTAAATTGACATATAAATTAAATTAAACTAAATTAAAGTTTAAATTAAATTGACATATTTTTAGCCCATTGAACCACACTCACAGTATCAAGAAGGACAAACCATGTGGTTATAAATTTAAAATTATTATTTAATACAAATATTTTTGATCATGTGTTATTACAGAAGAAATAGTTGAAGAAAATAATTTACATTGTAAGGGGATGAATTTTCAGTCTTTATTGATTACACCATTTCACTTCATAACCTCGTACTTTATTAATAAGGCAACACACAGTCCCTTTTTGGGAGCTGTGTTTCACTGAAAAGATGACAAAGACACACTTTTCTATTACTTTCCCTTCTTAGAAAAGCTACGCTAAACCAATCTTCAGCTAATGGATTGTCTTCACTTAATGCCAGTTGCTGTTTTTCTCTTACTTCCTTCTCAGTTTTAAACACTCAACTTACTAAAGATGGCAGGCAACAGCATAGATTCATTAGGAAGATTTATTTCTAATCACAGGTTATTTTTCTGAGTTCATGCTTCAGAGCATGAGTCCAAAATTACTGCTTCAGCATAATTATTTGTTAGCAGCAATAATAAACCAATGGAATGTCCTCCTAGAATACTAGAATAGGGCTATTTCCCATTAAAAGTCATTATTCAAGGCTGCCTTATGAAAGAATGAGATTTATAGCTATCTGGGAAAAATAATAATAATAATTTTGTAAATAAAGTTAGGGGGAAAAAATTGAACTTTAATCAAAGGCATGAAAAAAGAACAAACAACTTGAACAACTTGGTAATTTTCTAACTAATTCTATATTCTTCTTACTTCCTTCCCCTTGACAGGATGTACAGGCACATGAAAACCAATAATGGTAGCAAAAGAAACTCCAAAGAACAACCCTTTAAAGGGAGATCATATCAGTTTGGTATTTTCTTTTCTATAAAAGCATAGTGTACTGCAATATGCCAGGGGATTCTATATGAAGTTAAAAATTGTTCGTGATTAATAACTTTCCAATGGTCAAAATTAGAGAATATTAAAAAAGCTTAATAAATAATACCCTTAAAATTGTTATACCTAATCTCTCTAGCATCTACCCTTTTTCTTTGGTATTATGTTCAGCCTCCTAATGCTGGGTAAAAAGGTTTGGCCTTCCTTAAGTAGAGAGGAGAAACCATCAATACTGTGGTCCTTGCCAGAAAGAGTGGGCTGCTTGTGGCCAGTTCTTCCCCCTCAGCCTGAGTTCAGGTGATTCACTGCACAGTGTGTCTCTGGTTTTAGGAAGAGCAGAACCTTCTGTTCCAGCATAAGACAAAATTCTCCACTTCTGAAAAAAAAAGGTAGTTATATAGATATATAACCCCTACAGATCTGTGGGGCAAAATGAGTAACTAAATCAGAGAAATGTGTCTGGAAAGGGGAATTTATGATGAAGGACTGCTAGATAAGGACAGGACATAATCTAGTTATAAATGTTATAAACTTCTGTTCAGTAGTCTCTAAAAAAAAAACATCTAAAGGGCTTATGATCATTTTTAGACAGTATTCTGAGAACATTTTACCAAAACAGCTTGAAATACTTTATTATTATTATTATTATTATTATTATTATTATTATAAATACTTTTACTATCTCTTGTTCAAATCCTACAGATATATGAATAGTAAATATATAATGAATGTATATTATTATTGTCATGGCAATCTCTTCTTGCACAGGCTAGACACTCAATTAACTTATGTTTTTAATACGATTTTTTGAAATAAATGGTAGTAAAATACATTGGCCAGGAAGAATAATGGTTGTTTTTTCCTGAATGCAGCATTTTTTTGTAGCAGGGGGGCTGCAGGGGTGGTGGCCTCTGTGAGCAGAGCCCAGCAGCTACTCCATGTTAGATAAGGGCTTGCTCCAGCCAGCTCCAAAAGGGACCCACCACTGGTCAGAGCCGAGCCAGTGAGAGATGCTGGTTGGGCTTCTGGGAGAGCAGATTTAAGAAAGGGAAAAAACAAACAAAAAAACAAACAAACAAAACAAACAAACAAACAAAACAGCTGTGTAACAGCAGCTGGGAGAGAGGAGAGAGAAACAGCTCTGCACCAAGTTCAGTGAAGATGGAGTGGGAGGAGGTGCTCCAGGTGACAGAGCTGAAGTTGTGGAGAGGGCCCTGGTGGAGCAGGCTGTCCCCCTGCAGCCGATGGTTACCATGGCGGAGAAGATCTTCACACTACAGCCTGTGGAGGAGCCCCTGGTGGAGCAGGTGGATGTGGGCTGAGGGAGGGTGCAGTGCATGGAAAGCCCCCACCAGAGAAGACTCTGGGACAGATCTGTGGCCTGTGGAGAGGAGCCCACGCAGGAGCAGGGGATCTGGTGGGACCTGCCACCCATGAGGGACCCATGCTGGAGCAGTTTGCTCCTGACAGATTGACCCTGTGGTAAGGACCCATATGGGAGCAGTTCTTGAAGAGCTGCTGCCTGTGGGAAATCTATGCAGTTTCAGTTCAGGAAGGACAGCATGCCATGGGAGGGACCCCATGTGGAGCAGGGGCAGAGAGTGACCATGAAGGAGCGGCAGAGACAAAGCATTAAGGACTGACCCGCAGCCCTCATTTCCTGTTACACTGTGCTGCATGGGGGGAAGGACATAGAATAGGTTGGGAAGGCTGGGGGAAAAGTTTTTAGTTTGCTTTTAGTTTCTCACTGTTCTAGTCTGCTAGTGACAGGCAATAAATTATATTAATCATCCTATGCTGTGTCTGTTTTGCTCGTGGCAGTAATTGTTGAGTGATCTCTTTGTCCTTATCTCAACCCTTTCCATTGTATTTTCTCTCTCTTTTCCTTTGAGGAGGTGAAGTGAGATTGTGGTTGAGGTGGAGTTCAGCTGCCCAGCAGGGTAAAACCACCACAAATACAAGTGTAGTATTTCTGGTATCTTAATAGTATGAAAAAAAAATATGCAAACACTTTTTTTTTTTTCCTCATCTCTTTTACACACATTACTTATTTCAGTGTAATGAAAAGGAATAACAATAGAATGTAAGTGGACAAAAACAGTATCTGGCAAAAGTTTTCCTTCCAAAATGACAAAGGTAACTGAATTATTAAACTGCTTTTTCTCCTTTAAACAAACAAACAAACAAACAAAAACAACAACAACAACAACAACAACCAAGTGAAGTTATGTAAATATGGCACATCATTTACATGTCACTTTGAATTTCAGTAAAGTGCTTTGAATAACAATACACTGCTGGACTACAGCAATGACCAGAAATTTCCTTAGGTCTGCATAATATAGTGTAAATTTAGAAAAGAGACAGACTTTGTTCCTAAGTTGGATCTTCTCTGGATTGTACTTTGCTTGTAAAAATGTCAGCTATTACCCCGCTCTTTCTGAGAGTGCAGTCAAACTCTTTGCAAACAGTACTGTTTGTTTCCTCATTATCTTCTCCTCTGTAAGCCTGGTCTAACATAAACAGTCAGGTAAGGTACTTGAAAATTGCACAATATCAAAGGTACTTGAAAATTGCACAATATCAATTTTTTTTTTTTTTTTTTTTTTTTTACTAAATTTCACAGAATCACAGTGGAGATTTGAAGGGACCTCTGGAGGCCATATGGTCCGACCCCCTTGCTCAAGTAGGGTCAGCTAGAGCTGGCTGCCCACAATCACGACCAGACAACTTTTGAACATCTCCAAGGAGGGACATTCCTCTCACAGTAAAAAAATGTTTCTTGATATTCAGAGGAAACCCCCTATATTTCAGTTTATGCCCATTGCCTTTGTCCTGTCACTGGTCACCACTGGAAAAAGCATGTCTCTGTCTTCTTTTCACCCTCCCCTCTGGTTGTTATAGACATTGATGAGATCCCCCTGTGCCTTCTTTTCTGTAGGCTAAACATTCCCAAATCTCTCAGCCTTTCCTCATAGGACAGATGCTCTGATCCATTCGAATACATGTACTTCAAGAGTACTGGAAACTCTTGTGTTTATTTGCATAACTGTGATCTCTTGTAGGAGAGAAAAGACCTCGTGTTATCAGCAGAATCTGATCTACCATTGGTATTGACTAGTGTCAGTCTCGGTCTCATTTCTTTCAAAACACTGCCTAAAAAATACAAATACATTCTGTTTCTGTTGTCTACAGTAAACATAATTTGACTTAAGCTGTCTCTGTTGTGATATGTGAAAGGGGAATCTTTCGCACTTTTCTATTTCACCGTCTTACAAAGTTCAAAAAAGTATTACAAGGTAATAGTAGAGTTTAGTTTTTAATATTTAGTGCTGACCTCAGTCTTTGGTTTCCCTTGCAGAAAGATAGCATCAAGTAATAAATCAAACTATAAAGAACAGATATTTTGTTCATAGTAATTTTAGCAGAAAAAAAAAATATATAGTTTGATTTATTGCTTTTTGGTTAAACAATAATTCCTGGAGCAAAGCAGAATAGCACTATTAGAATGTATGCTCTGTTTTGAAAGGCTGGAATTGGCAATTTAAAATCTAAAATAAATTTAAAAAAATGAAGGAAGAAAAGGGAGGTATATTTTTTTTATCTTTCTTTATGCTTCAATATAGACCAAACAATATTATTTACAGTCCACCTTTTGTTGATTTTATATTCTATATTGATGTATATTCTATATTATTGATTCTATATTCTATACTGATTCTATATTACTAGAATATTGTAATTCAAAAGAAATTATAAAAAATAATTATTGCTAATTATTACAGTCTGGCACTTTGTAAGTACATGTATCAAATGTCAAATGATACAAGTCAAACATATAATTAATACTGTCAGAATCAAAGTATCTAAATGTAGATAATTCTAATTAAAAAGCAAATCAATAGCGATGTCAAAAATATTAAAAGTATTGCATTAATGCTTTCTCTCTCTCTTCCTGTAGAGTCTGTCACAGTGTTAAAAACAGAGTAAAGGCAAAGAAGTTTAATTTTGCTGTGAGACATCTTCACTACATTTGTTTTTATACTCCTTCCTGGACCTATCAAGCTTCCTTCACAGTGAAGTTTCTTATAGGGCAGAATGTACCCACTTTTGGTTTGGCCTTGCCTACTAGTTCTGTATATACCAGCAATAATAACCAAAGTAGTGATTATTATGATGGAGAGAATGTTACCTTACAATGCATTTGCCATTAAGAACATTTTACGTGCACTTCATCTTTGCTTTTGCTTGTTCATATGTTTTAAGGGACTGTTTTCCAGAATTGTTCATAACACACACAGACATACACACATAAAAAGCCTTGCAGATTAGTATACAAATAACAAATTTTGAATTTGGTTTGAATATTGTGATGTTTCCTGGCTTATGAGAAAAATTTATGAAAGACCAGATGGTAGAGTGAAGAAAGCAGTGGGAGAGATAAGTATTCATTTTACTCTAGTACTATGGAATCCTTTCCATATGTCATCACTGGAAAATCTAATTTTGGAATAGACACTGACCTCCCAATAGAACTTCTAGAAACATTATATATCATAAATCAACAACTGTATGATTAATTACTTCAGGTTTGACAGGCCAAAGTGGATGGAAGTCTTAGGCTTGGAAGCCCAAGGATAGATGGAAAGTGACATATTATAATTGAAATGTCTGGGACTGATCATCTTAATCCCAATGTGTATGTGTTAGTAAAAAATACAAATGTTATACTACAAGCAATTCTTACATTAAACAATGTAATTTTAACTCACTTTAATTCAATTATTTACTTAAAGTTTTGACACTTGTAACTTTCTTTAGATGTGGTTTTACTTTCAATCACTACCATATGGTTTATGAGCCAGGTGCTAGCAATTAGTCAGTCATCACAACTGTCATGCAAAATACAAAAGAATTAACACTAGCAATTGAAACAAAGGCAAAATCATCGTATTATCAGTAATCAGGTAACATCTTTCTACAGTTTGCATAATCAAAAACAGATGTATAATTCATTAAGGAAATTAAAAATCCATTTAAAGTGTTTTAAAATCTCCCAGTTATGCAAGAGTCATAGGCAATATTCATAATATGTGAACAGGAAAGGATATAGATTACTTTCCATTGAAAGAATGGTAGCAGATAAAAGGCAAAGAGATGATCATAAATAAAAATAAAGTATTAAGAATTTCAGAGTACAGTATGGTGTCATCAGTCATTCTATGTCATTCCAGACCAACAGTGGCAGTTCTAGTCAGTGGGTTGTGTAGAGTGGTACTATATAACAGTTTATTTTAAAAAGTACTGGAAACATAGGAAACTTATTTCAAGCAATGCAAAATTTAAAATGTGATCCAGAAAGATTTGGAAATCTCTGATGCAATTTGCAGTTGTTTTATAAAATACAGTAATCTATTAATCTATATTCATCCTAAACATGAGAAAACAGAAGATATTGGTATCAAATTTATTAGCATAGTAAGAAACAATAAAAGCATAATAAGAATCTTTATGATTTTTTAGTATAAACATTAAAGTTAACAGTGTTGACTGTGGGCCAGTACTGATGAAAATATGTGAATATCTATTTATTTTTGCTCACTAGGAAACACTGTATAGGAGGATCTGCCAGTGTCATATGTTTTATGGATCTTTTTTAGTCTGTAAGTGCTGAGTAAGAAGCTTTGCATTCTACAAGAAATAGGGATGAGTAGTAATATTCACAGGCCACAATTCCTTTTTCTATCATGGTGGATTAGTTATGAGTTATTGTCTTAGGTATTTATGAAAGCATTGTAACAGTCAACCGAGGTAAATGACAAGAGAAAATGATCCATACTTTAACTTTTGTTTTGTTTTGTTTGTTTTTGTCTTGTGCGTTTCTATTTCCAGCTCATGAAATAATTGCTTGTACCTACATTGCAGTCTTAATCAGTCCTCATGTTGTTGCTTCTCTCTTACTAATTCTGTATATTATTCATACTTTTTACTTATGATCTAGAATGTATGTTTAATGTTACGCAGGCTTCTCAAATAAATGAAATTATAATACTTTAAAAACACTCTGGAGCAAAAGAATCAGGTCTTTCAGGACATAGTTAATGTTTTTAAGACCTTTTGCAAGCAAATCATCTAATAAGATATCTTAATAAATCAATGCATCAGACAATAAATGAATGACTAACGGATTTTATGTGAGAGAAAAAAGAAATCTGATTAAAATATAAAACATTTAAACTCAGAAAAGGCAGATTTCACACAATCTATATAGTCATAAAGTAGAATGACCGCTACAATCTCAGTCAAAAAAGTCAGACAAAAGTCAAAATTGCACACTTTTATTTCATCTTGTTCAAATCCTAATCTCAAAGCAAAATTACTTTGATACTTTGGGGTCAGTGGGTTTTCAAAGGTAATCCAGTAGACCTTCCAGGCTCTGCCACTAGAGCACAGAGTGATTTCAGCAGAATTATACTTCACTTTCTTTGTAATGTGGGCGAGCACACTCAAAACGTTAGGTAATCTACTGCTGGAAGCACTATTACTTAAATCATTCAGCTACTGGATATCTATTCTTGAGTAACACTTAATACTTTTTTACAATATAACAACCAATTAACCAAACACATAAAGAAAAAAAAAATAGAATTTCCTTCTGTTTGAATTTTTTCCTGTGTACAGGTTTGCAACATTGTAGATGATGCTGACTACACAGTTTAAAGTTCCAATTTCACATCTATAATTTTTTGCACATTTGATTTGTTGTCTGTAGTTATTCACAGAATCATAGAATATCCCGAGTTGGAAGGGACCCATAAGGATCATCAGGTCCAACTCCTGGCACCGCACAGGTCTACCCAAAATTTTAGACCATGTGACTAAGTGCACAGTCCAAACGCTTCTTAAGTTCAGACAGGCTTGGTGCTGTGACTACTTCCCTGGGGAGCCTGTTCCAGTGTGCCACCACCCTCTCGGTGAAGAACCTCTTCCTGATGTCCAGCCTAAACCTCCCCTGTCATTTCAGAAATTCACATATTCTTTTTAAGATTAAAAAAGAAATAATTCTACTAAAGTGACTTGGAATTGGTGTTTGGATTTCAAGTTGTAGATGAAGTCCTAAGATTTAACAGAGAGCTTCATTTCCAATAAATGTCATAGTCATTATGGCTGCTTTTCATAGATTTGATTGGAAATGCAATTAATTTTATTTCGCCAAACTCGTTTTCTTGTTTGTTTTATTTTCTTTATTCTTGACATTTGCTTTCATTATTGAGGGTTTGTTCATTTAACACAGATGTGAGCCATCACAAAATAATATATTATGACTTCATAGTCATTTTATTGCTTATTTCTACATCTTAATTGTAAATATTGAGTTACTTGTCCGTTTGTTGTAATACCAGTGAGAACACTGGAATTTTTAATGATGTGAAACATTTATTGAAGTAATAAAATATGAGCCTCTATGAAATAGGATAATAACAATTCTACAAGATTAACAAAATTGAACAAAATCATATCATTAGAATCATAACTTTAAGTTACAATTACTTGAACACTCTGGAACTCATACATCCCTATGGAATGTACCTCAAAAAAATGCACCTCTATATTATATTCTGTCTATAATTTAAAGAAAATTCATCAATAAATAATGTCTTGGAATAATTTAAAGAAAAATAATACAGGAAATTTCTCTGCATATATATACACAGTTCATTTTAGACTATATTATTTATTCTCTTTGTCTTTGTTATATGTATACAACTACCTGCCTACCTAGGTAGACAAATACAAACCACTAATATAGTTATTTGTTAACAAATTCTTCACTGATAGTACCTGATTTATTGGTTGTGTCAGCATCCAATATCTGGTATTAATATGTTGAAATTTGTAAACTATATATTGATAAATAAATAAATAAATAAAGTCTGCAGTTGGTAATGCAATGTAGAAAAATGAGTATGCAAAAATAACCTGTTAACATATTTTTTGGAAAAAAATAAAAATAATAATAAAAGAGCATGTGCAAAGCAATTTAAAAACCAACGTGTAGCCATTACTTTAGTTGACAGAATTCATGTTGTTCAGAGGAGAAATGAGGAATATTATCATCAGAACAAGAAGTCAAACAAATATGTCATTTAAAAAGATGAAATATTTGTGCTATTAGATAAATAGAATGGTATACTTAGCAGCAATAGTAAAAAGCTTACTTCTTCCCTCCTGGGAATATTCTGTACACAAAATATTTCAATTACCTGGAAACTGCATTTTCCTACTCCATTGTCCTAGAGACTGGAAGCTATCCTTTGCTATAAATTGACTTAACTTGTCTGAAATCCTCCAGTCAGTTCAAAAATTAAAACTACAATACAAATTTCCATCTAATTTTGAAATGATTAGGTCATCTGATTACATCTCCTTTATGTTGGCTTTATTATCTTCATTTTCTTACTCCACCTTCAGAAGTTAATGAGTTTTCTATTACAGGAATGTTTTGAGAATGACACCTTTTTTTTTTTTTTTCCAAATCACTTATGTGTTAGCCCATGCTTTATTTAAATGTTGAATTATATTTCGTTTTCCATGTTCTAAAAGTATAGATTTATATTTATTTAATCTCTTAATATTTTCCTTCTATTTTCATATTATCCCTCTCAACGCTTTCCATTTTAACCATTTTGAATCTGTGTCTTGGTACTATATCTGCATTCTACTCTGAGGAAGCATTAATTTTAAATATATAAGCATTCTGTTTCCACAGGGTTTCTATTTATTTATTTATTTATTTATTTATGTTATTGCCATAATATTTCTCTAGCCAATTAGAAACAGAAACTGGAGGTAATATTTTGTATCTCAGTTTACATTTCCAGAGCTCATACAGTTTATTAATGTATGCAATGGAAGAAATAACAAGCATTATATGAAAGTATAATTTCAAAATAACAATCTCACTATGACAATAAATATATTATACTAATCTTCATTTGTTTAGCTTTAAGTAAATTGCATGACATGGGAAAACAGTAAAACTTTGTAGCATATTATTCTGCAATCTAGGTTTATTTATTTATTTATTTATTTATTTATTTAAGGTATGTCTGAATCAGGTTTTTACACTACACTATGCTAGAAGACAAGCGAGAAAATTTTCCTCCTGAAAAACTGAATTTTAATCAAAGTATCATAAGGTTTAATTGACCTATCAAAATGACCCCAAAAGATAAAACTTAAGGCAAGATTTTTGTTTCATTTACTGTAACATAATTCTATGGTACCTTATTTATGAAACTGCACTCACTATATGTGAAATGAATGTAGGTAGAATGAGATTAATATCTGTGAATATTATCTTATTGTCCTGGATGTATAGACAGACAAACAGCAAAGTAACAAAGGTAGGAAGCATTTAAATAAATGATTCCTGCATTGAAATGTCCAGAATTTCTAACCTTTTTTCTCTAAGCGAAACCTTTCGTGTTTTCTTCTTTTTGGTCTTTTTTTGGTTTTGTCTTGTGTCTCATATTATCCTGTACAGTATGTATTGCACTCACCACAGTGCAATGCTTCTAATGAAACTTATCCCAGGTAAAGAAAGACTGCGTAGGCTAGATTTAAGGTAATTAAGGCCTCCAGTGTCTCTTTAAGTTTTGTTAGATTCAGGCACTTCTAGAGCATAATTCATGTTTTTCTATCAGACGTTTCAGACAGTTCAAATCTCCCTTTGGTGTGGTCTGTCTGTCTTCATTAGCTATAACTTTGCTTAGATATGGAACTAGTAAGAGCCAAAACTAGAATGAATTTCATGCTGCTCACAATCCTTTCTTATACAGTAATCAACGATAAATAAATAAATAAATAAGAAAGAAGATATGGAGAAAAATACTTTGAATACACAAGACACATGAAAGTGTAATCCATACTTGAAAGGCTGGTAAATAAAACTGAATAGGGCAAATGGAAAATGGGAAAAGAGTGTTATATACAACTAAGTAACTTGAAGCACTTTCACACACTGAACTCAAGGTCAATGATTGATTTTTTTTTTAAATCTTAATTTCTCCCGAGTTTTCATTTATGAAATGGGGATAATAATATCCCTCTATTCATGAAACTGTTGTGAAAATAAATTGTGAAGCATATGCTTACTGTCACAGTAACACTACATGTACAAGCAGGAAAAGAAACTTCAATTTTTGGAGCAGAGTGTGAATAACATGCAGTATTTAAAGCATGAGGTCATGTACCCAGCAGCTAAAACAAATAAACAAATGACAACAACAAACAAACAACAACAACAGAACTTTAATCAGGTAATTAAATGAAACATCATGATATTTTCATCCAGAACACAGAGATATGAGATTCGCATGGCACATCTGATTTCTGTCATTCTTAACTCTTGAACTCAACCCTGCAACTTGTATGCATTTTTTTTTTAAATATACTGTGTTATAAGTGAAATATGAAATAGAGTAAGTGCAGGGTCTTATTCTGATAAGATCCAAGTTTTCATAATGTGATTTCCTTGAACTAGAAGGTATTTTTTCTTTACAGAACTTTTTTGTTTTCCTGGGATTCATTCTCTGGATTTATTTTAGCCTGTATATGTGTATATTAGTTTCCACTCTCCTTCTTTTAATCTTGGTGAAAAGAGTTTTCATGTATCAAGCTAGAATTTTGTGTGTTCCAACTGTTGTGGTTTTATTCAGGTGGGCAACTGAGTTCCACCACAACCACTCATTCCACTCCTCAAAGGGAAAGGGGGAGAAAACATGGCGAAAAGGGCTCAAGGGTTGAGATGAGGCCAGGGAGAATGCTCGGCAATTATCATGATGGACAAAACAGACTCACAGTAGGGAGATTAGTAAAATTTATTGCCTAATACGAACAAGGTAGACAAGTGAGAAACAAAGGAAAGAAACTAAAAACACCTTCCTCCCATCCATCGTCTTCCACCTCCTCCCCCCAAGTGGCACAGGGGAACAGGGGAATGGGCTACGGTTAGTCTATAACACTTCTCCTCCGTTGCCCCTTCACGGTCACTCTCTTCCCCTGCTCCAACATCCCTCATACGGGATGCCATCCTTCCCAAACTGCTCCTTGTGTGGGCTTCCCACCAGCAGCAGTTCTTCAAGAGCTGCTCCAATATGGATCTGAACCACAGGGTCCATCTGTCCACACTGCTCCAACATGGGTCTCCCATGGGCAAGCAGCTCCTGCCAGGTCACCTGCTCCTGCATGGTTCCCTCTCCATGGGCTACAGGTCCAGCCCAGAATCTGCCCCGGTGGGGGTTCTCCGGGGGGTCTGGCCACAGCCTCCTTAAGGCCAGATCCACCTGCTCCTCTGTGGTCTCCTCCGCAGTCCACAGCATGGAAATATGCTCCACTGTGGTACACCATGGGCTGCAGGGGGACAACCTGCATCACCATGGTCCTCTCCACAGGCCACAGGAGAACTTCTGCTCTGGCATCTGGAGCACCTCCTCCCCCTCCTTCTTCACTGACCTTGGGGTCTGCAGCGCTGTTTCTCACTCTCCCAGCTGCTGTTGTGCAGCAGTGTTTTTTGTTTGTTTGTTTTTGTTTTGTTTGTTTGTTTTGTTTTGTTTTGTTTTGTTTTCTTAAATCTGCTCTCACAGAGGCGCAGACAACATCACTTGTTGGCCTGGCTCTGGGCAGCGGTGGGTCCCTCTGGAGCCAGCTGAAACTGACCATTATCTAATATGGGTCAGCTTCTGAATTCTTGTCACAGAAGCCACCCCTGTAACCCCCTGCTAGCAAAACGTTGCTACTTAAACCCACCACACCAACCCCTGTCTGTTACTTCTTATCCTTCTGCTGCACTGCTTTGAGAAGAATTTAGGTCTGTCTTTTTCATGTCCTCTTACCATGTAGTTTTAAACAGTGGTAAGATTTCCCTCATGTACTTCTCTTCTTAAGGGAAAACAAAATAAAACAAAACAATAAGAGAACCCAGTAGTCTCACACTGTCCCTGTACATCATGTACTTTACATTTTGATGGCGCTCCACAGGACTTATTCCAGTATGGCAAAGTGGTTCTTGCATGAGGGAACCCCAAATTGGACACAGTACTCTAGATGTAGTCTCACCAGTGCTGGAGAGAGAAGAGTTACCTCCCTGGTTCTGCTGATAACACTGTTGATAGTATAGTTCAGAATGAGGTCGGCCTTTTTTTGCTGCAAGCACACAATGTCCATTCATGTTTAACTTGCCTACCAGGCCATACAGGTACCTTACACCAAAGGTGTTTTCTAGCCTTTTGATGCCCAAACTGTCTTGTTTTGAGGAATTGATACATTCCAGGTGCAGGACTTTCCATTTGCTTCTGTCGCACTTCATTAGGTTCCCATCAGCCTATTCTTCCATGCTGCTGAGGTCTTCCCGAATAACAGCCCTGCCATCCCACATACCAAGCACTTCCCCAAATTTTCTTTCATCTGCAAACTTGCCGAGAATTTATTCTTTCCCATTGACCATGTCATTAATATGGACATTGAGCAGTATTGGTCACAATATAGATCACCTGGAAATGTCACTACTAGCTGATTTTGAGTTGGATTTTGTACAACGGATCACCATCTTCTGAGCCCAACTGTCCAGTGACCTGTCCATATCATTGTCCACTTCTCCAGTCTACATCCCACTAGTCTAGCTATTAGAATAGTGTGGAAGACATTGCCAAAATTTTTGTTAAGCCAAGTAGCACAACAGCTACTGCTGTCTCCTTGCTCATACAGTTGTCCCACTACAGAAGGCAAAAGTCTGCTAAAGCACAATTACCCCTTCATGTTGGCTGTTCCTATTGTCTTCTGGCTCTCCATGTACTCAGAAATGTAACTAACAGGCCTGTAATTTCACAGGTCTACCCTCCGGCCCTTCTTGTAGATGGGTATCACGTTTGCTAGCCACCAGTTGACTGGGACCTCCCCTGACAGCTAGGACTGCCCATAAATGATGGAAAGCGGCTTGGCCAGCTCCTCTGCCAGTTCTCTCAGCACCCTCGAGTGGATACCATCCAGCCCCATCGATTTGCGTACATCCAAGTGCTGTAGCAGGTCGCCATCCATTTCCTCGTGGATTATGAGAGCCACACCCTTCTCCCCATCCCCTTCCACCAGCTCAGGGTACTGGGTATCTAGAGAACAACTGGACTTGCTGCTGAAGACTGAGGCAAAGAAGGCATTAAGCACCTCAGCCTTTTCCTTGTGTCTTGTCACTAATTTTCCCCCGCACCCAGTAAAGGATGGAGATTCTCCTTAGTCTTCCTTTTAATGTTAATGTATTTATAAAAACATTTTCTGTTATCTTTATCGGCAATAGCCAGATTGAGTTCCAGATGAGCTTTGGCCTTTCTAATTTTGTCCCTACACATCCTTACAACATCCTTATAATCCTTCTGAGTGGCCTGCCCTCTTTTCCAAATATCATAAACCCTCTTTTTTTTTTTTTTTTTTTTTTTTTTTTTTTTTTTTTTACTAGGCTCTAGCCACAACTCTCTGCTCAGCCAGGCCGGTCTTCTTCCGCGCTGGCTTGTCTTTGGGCCTGTGGGGACAGACCGCTCCCGAGCCTTTACAATTTCCTTCTTGAAGAGTGCCCAGCCTTCCTGAACTCCTCTGCCCTTCAGAACTGCCTCCCAAGGGACTCTGCCAACCAGTGTCCTGAACAGCTAGCTCAAAGTCAGCCCTCCGGAAGTCCAAGACAGCAGTTTTACTGGTCCCCCTCATGACTTCGCCAAGAATAGAGAACTCTACCATTTTGTGGTCACTCTGCTCAAGACAGCTCCCGACCACCACATCTCCCATATAAATCTGTATACTTCCTCAGATCACCTTTTAAGGCTGAAAATTAAATAAAAAGACAGATATGTGAAACTGTGTACCAAAGAGCTTATTTCTAATAATTCATGTAAACCACAAATTAGAGGCCTCTGTTTTTCAGATAATCCACATATAAAATAGCTGAAATATACGAAATGAAGAATAATACACAATCCATATTAAGAAAATGAAATGAAATTATGTATGCTGATTCTGCTTTTGTAAATTCCAATGAAAATCAACACACTCTATTAACCCAAAGACTTTGCTGGTAAAGTTTGTTATCTATACTCAGTACAAGTAAAAGTATTAAGATGGGGTGGCAGAAACACAGCAGAGTGAAAGATGTGAAAAGACAACAACCAGCAGCAGCAGTTAGAGGTTTCTCCCAGTGCCTGAGGTACCTTTACAGAACTGCTTCACCCCTTTGCTCACTGAAAAGGAAAGACACATTGGAGGGTGGAACTGAGTGAGGCAGCCTGATCTGCTCCCTACATAACAAACAGTGAAATTAAGAAAAGGCCATTCACTACAAGAAGTACATCAAAGCCCTGGAGCATGTCCAAAGAAGGGCAACAAAGCTGGTGAGGGGTCTAGAGAAGAAGTCTTATGAGGAGTGGCTGAGGGAGCTGGGGTTGTTTAGCCTAGAGAAAAGGAGGTTCAGGGGAGACTTCACTGTCTACAATTACCTCGTCCATCCCTACGGGGGAAGGGAGAGGCACGGAGAGGACATGGAAAGCTCGCGTGGTTAATAGGTGGCTCAGAGGCTGGTGCCAGCACAGAAATTTTGGGTTTTTTCACCATGGGGAGCTTTACTCGTCACCTGGCCTGATGGCCCCAGACGGGTCCCTATCTCCAAGGGTAAAACGGATCCTAGGCCAGGAGCTGGCGGGACTCATAGAGAGCGCTTTAAACTAGGTAAGAAGGGGGACGGGGCTCAAACAAGGCTTGTTGGAGCTGTGCCGGGGGAAACAATGGCTAGGCCGGGGAAGAAGGCGATGGCCCAGCTGAAGTGCATCTACACTAATGCACGCAGCATGGGTAACAAACAGGAAGAGCTGGAAGCCATCGTGCAGCAGGCAGGCTACGACTTGGTTGCCATCACGGAGACGTGGTGGGACCGCTCCCACGACTGGAGTGCTGCAATGCCTGGCTATCGGCTCTTCAGGAGGGACAGGCAGCACAGAGGGGGTGGTGGCGTGGCTCTCTACATTAGAGAATCTTTTGATGTTGTGGAACTCCAGGCTGGGAATGATAAGGTTGAATCCCTGTGGGTTAGGATCCGCGGGAAGGCCGGCAAGGCTAGCTTCCTGGTCGGGGTCTGTTATAGACCGCCGAACCAGGATGAGGAGACGGATGAGGAGTTTTATAGGCAACTGACAGAAGTTGCAAAATCGTCGGTGCTTGTCCTCGTGGGGGACTTCAACTTCCCGGACATATCCTGGAAACACAACACGGCACAGAGAAAGCAGTCTAGGAGGTTTCTGGAGAGCGTGGGAGATAGCTTCCTGACGCAGCTGGTCAGTGAACCTACCAGGGGTGGTGCCCCGCTAGACCTTCTCTTCACAAACAGAGAAGGACTGGTGGGAGATGTGGTGGTCAGAAACTGTCTTGGGCAGAGTGACCACGAAATGGTAGAGTTCTATATTCTTGGCGAGGCCAGGAAGGGGACGAGTAAAACTGCTGTCTTGGACTTCCGGAGGGCTGACTTTGAGCTGCTCAGGACGCTGGTTGGCCGAGTCCCTTGGGAGGCGGTTCTGAAGGGCAGAGGAGTCCAGGAAGGCTGGGCGCTCCTCAAGAAGGAAATCGTGATGGCACAGGAGCGGTCCGTCCCCACGTGTCCAAAGACGAGCCGGCGTGAAAGAAGACCGGCCTGGCTCAACAGAGAGTTGCGGCTTGTGCTTAGCAGAAAAAAGAGGGTTTATAATCTTTGGAAAAAAGGGCGGGCCACTGAGGAGGACTACAAGGATGTAGCAAGGCTGTGCAGGGAGAAAATTAGAAAGGCCAAAGCTCATCTGGAGCTCAACCTGGCTACTGCCGTTAAAGACAACAAAAAATCCTTTTACAAATATATCAACGCGAAACGGAGGACTAAGGAGAATCTCCATCCTTTACTGGATGCGAGGGGAAACCTAGTTACTAAGGATGATGAAAAGGCTGAGGTGCTTCATGCCGCCTTTGCCTCAGTCTTTAGCGGCAGTACCGGTTGTTTTCTGGATACCCAGTGCCTTGAGCTGGTGGGAGGGGATGGGGAGCAGGATGTGGCCTTCGCTATCCATGAGGAAATGGTTGGCGACCTGCTACGGAGCTTGGATGTGCGCAAGTCGATGGGGCCGGATGGGATCCACCCGAGGGTACTGAAAGAACTGGCGGAGGAGCTGGCCGAGCCGCTTACCATCATTTATCGGAAGTCCTGGCTATCGGGGGAGGTCCCAGTTGACTGGCGGCTAGCCAATGTGATGCCCATCTATAAGAAGGTCCGCAGGGCAGACCCGGGGAACTATAGGCCTCTCAGTTTGACCTCAGTGCCAGGAAAGCTCATGGAGCAGATTATCTTGAGGGTCATCACGCGGCACTTGCAGGGCAAGCAGGCGATCAGGCCCAGTCAGCATGGGTTTATGAAAGGCAGGTCCTGCTTGACGAACCTGATCTCCTTCTATGACCAAGTGACGCGCTTGGTGGATGAGGGAAAGGCTGTGGACGTGGTTTACCTTGACCTCAGTAAGGCTTTTGACACAGTTCCCCACAACATTCTCCTCAAGAAACTGGCTGCTCGGGGCTTGGACTGGCGTACACTTCGCTGGGTTAGAAACTGGCTGGATAGCCGGGCCCAGAGAGTTGTGGTGAATGGAGTCAAATCTGGTTGGAGGCCGGTCACTAGTGGTGTCCCCCAGGGCTCGGTACTGGGGCCGGTCCTCTTTAATATCTTTATCGATGATCTGGATGAGGGCGTCCAGTGCACCCTCAGTAAGTTTGCAGATGACACCAACCTAAGTGCGTGTGTCGATCTGCTCGAGGGCAGGAAGGCTCTGCAGGAGGATCTGGATAGGCTGGAGCGATGGGCTGAGGTCAACTGTATGAAGTTCAACAAGGCCAAGTGCTGGGTCCTGCACCTGGGGCGCAACAACCCCAAGCAGAGCTACAGGCTGGGAGATGAGTGGCTGGAAAGCTGCCTGGCCGAGAGGGACCTGGGAGTATTGGTTGATAGTCGGCTGAATATGAGCCAGAAGTGTGCCCAGGTGGCCAAGAAGGCCAACAGCATCCTGGCCTGCATAAGAAGCAGTGTGGCCAGCAGGTCTAGGGAAGTGATTGTGCCCCTGTACTCGGCTCTGGTGAGGCCGCACCTCGAGTACTGTGTTCAGTTTTGGGCCCCTCGCTACAGGAAGGACATGGACGTGCTCTAGCGAGTCCAGAGAAGGGCGACCAAGCTGGTGAGGGGTCTGGAGAACAAGTCTTACGAGGAGCGGCTGAGGGAGCTGGGCTTGTTCAGCCTGGAGAAGAGGAGGCTCAGGGGCGACCTTATCGCTCTCTACAGTTACCTTAAAGGAGGCTGTAGCGAGGTGGGAGTTGGTCTGTTCTCCTACGTGCCTGGTGACAGGACGAGGGGCAATGGGCAA
This sequence comes from Anser brachyrhynchus, assembly GCF_964034855.1. NCBI lineage: Eukaryota > Metazoa > Chordata > Aves > Anseriformes > Anatidae > Anser > Anser brachyrhynchus. The sequence goes on from NC_137694.1 coordinate 164,278,047, forward strand.
AAGTTGCGACAGGGGAGTTTTAGGTTGGATGTTAGGAAGTACTTCTTTACCGAAAGGGTTGTTAGGCATTGGAACAGGCTGCCCAGGGAGGTGGTGGAGTCACCATCCCTGGAGGTCTTTAAAAGACGTTTAGATGTAGAGCTTAGCGATATGGTTTAGTGGAGTACTTAGTGTTAGGTCGGAGGTTGGACTCGATGATCTTGAGGTCTCTTCCAACCTAGAAATCTGTGATACTCTGTGATACTGTGATACCTTAAAGGAGGCTATAGTGATGTAGGGATCACGCTCTTCTCCCAAGCACCAAGTGATGAGAAGAAATTGACCTAAAGTTGCACCAAGAGAGGTTTAGATTGGATATTAGGAAAAAAAAAAAAATTCTTCACTGAATGGGTTGTGAAGTAGAAAGTATATAACTGAAATGATTCTATGATTCCATAAATAACACGGTGGGCGGATAGGTTTTTAATGCTTTACCTTTATGTCAGTGTTCTCAGCTAAAACCAGTGAAAAGTTCTGAATATATCCAGTCATATGCTTTTCAGTCAGGTGTACCTAATACACAAAGGGATAGCCAGACATCTGCTTGATACAGGTATAACAAATACATTTATGCCCAAAACTACTTTGTCATAAAATAGTTTGTTGACAGAAATGTCAGAAAAGATTCATAATTCTAGCACTTTTAGAACCTTAAAATGTAAGACTACATAATAGAAATCCCAGACAAAAAAAAAAAAAAGTCTTTTATTAAAAGCCACACTGTTCATTTTCTCAGTCTAGTGATTCTGCTCAGTGACCCATATATACACGTTATTTCTGCTAATTAAGCCTTTAATTAACATTGATAGTTTTAAGTAAATAGATATGGTATCAGCCTACAAATACTGACTTTTAGTAACTTTGTTAATATCTAATTTACTTGCTCTAATTATCTTGCTAAACACCAGTAAAATACTTTAGCATCATTTACATTAGTCTATTAATAGCAGTTCAGTTACTTTTGTATTGCTTGTGTAATTTAAAATAATTAAATAGCAGCAACATTTAAATTTTAGCTTTTTACAGACTATAGATGATCCTGTAATTAATATTTAATTGCAAAAATACCAGTGTGTTTCTTAATTTCTGATGTGATCTGTTGGTGAAATATCTATTAACAGGAACTAAACATGCAAATGGGAATCTTCCTTAAAAATAAACAAATAAATAAATAGATAAATTAATTAATAAAGCATAAAAATAAGACCTCTAAATTCAGTTATATTCTGTCTGCTGTTCAGGAAGATGTTTTGTTTTGTTTAATCTCTATCAAAATATTTCTAATCAGAAAACAAATAATGAAATTCACAATATATATTCAAATAATGCATTGCACAGGAAGCTTCATGAATACATTCAAAAACATTTCCCTTTTAAGAAAGGTTAAATCTCTGGGCCAAGAAATCTTAAGGTAAAAAGTTTTACTTGTTGTATTCATTAAAAATAGAAAGCACTGCAAAAGAAATCTTGTTTGGCACATGTCCTTGTAAATACATTTTCTCTAGTGACTCAAAGTTGAATGAGGTCCACAGTAATCTGAGACCAATTATAGCTGAACCACTAAAACATTGTCATTAATCACCTCTCTCAACGTGCTGGTCAAGCTTCTTTTCATTCAGACCAGGATATGATTGGCTTTCTGGCTGCAAGCGCACATTGACAGCTCATGTTGAGCTTCTCATCAACCAACACACTCAAGTCCTTCTCCTCAGGGCTGCTCTCAATCCATTCTCCACCAACCTGTGTTTGTGTTTGGGATTGCCCCAGCCCAGGTGCAGGACCTTGCACTTGGCCTTGTAGGACTTCATGAGGTTCATGCAGGCCCATCTCTTGAGCCTGTCCAGGTCCCTTTGGATGACATTCTTATCCTCCATCATGTCAACCACACCACACAGCTTGATGTCATGTGCAAACTTGCTGAGGGTGCATTCAATCCCACTGCCCATGTCACTGACAAAAATGTTAAACAGTGCTGGTCCCAGTACTGACCCCTGAGGAACACCACTCATCATTGGTCTCCACCTGGACATTGAGCCGTTGACTGCAACTCTTTGAGTGTGACCATCCAGCCAATTCCTTACCCACCGAGTGGTCCATCCATCAAATCCATGTCTCTCCAAATTAGAGACAACAATATCATTGGGGACAGTGTCAAATGCTTTGCACAAGTCTAAGTAGATAATGTCAGTTACTGTTTCCCTATCAACCAATGCTGTAACCCCATCATAGAAGGCCACCAGATTTGTCAGTCATGATCTGCACTTAATGAATCCACGTCATCTGTCATCAGCCACCTCCTTATTTTCCATGTGCCTTAGCACAAATTTCAGGAGGATCTGCTCTATGACCTTGCTAGGCACAAAAGTAAGACTGACTGTCCTGTAGTTCCCCAGGTCTTTCTTGTTTCCCCTTTTAAAAACAGGGGCTGTGTTTTCCCTCTTCCAGTCAGTGGGAACTTCATGAGACTGCCACAGTTCCTCAAATATGATCCGTAGTGGATTAGCAATTTCATCCACCAGTTCCCTCAGGACCCACAGATTTTTAATTTTAAGGTATTTGATTCTGTCATTTCCAGGTTGAATTTATTTGTCTTATTTGTGTTCAGTGAAAGTTTGTTCTCTATTTATCCTCACATTGAATCTCTGTCCCAGAAAAATAAAAAAAAAAAAAAGAAAAAAAATATAAATAACCAGTATGAGCTCTATTAGCTGAGCTGGTGATATTCAGATTAAAGAATTTAAATTGATTACCCTGGACAAAATGATATGCATATATAAATGTACACACTTGCTATGAATGTGTACATTAATAATACCACATAGTTCCATACGTTCTACCAGAGACTCTACACTGCATGCAATTTCGGAGTTCTGTTTATTTCTTATAACCATCCCAAATAAATTAAACACAATAATAGAATACCAAATAAGTCTATAAAGATAATATATATAGCAATCTATTTTTCAAACATGTTTGATCAATCTAATTAAGCATTGTGGAGCTTCTGTCAGGCATAAACTAGAGACTGACCTTCATGTCTGTGCACATACTAGTTTATAGGGAGGGAAGGATCAAAGCTGTGTGTATGGAATGCTTCACATGGAATGCTTCACATATGCAGGTTCTTCAAGCAAGCTGTTTATGTGAGAAAATTAGTGAGCTATTGTTTTACTCTTCATCTATGTGCCAAACAATGGAGTTTGTAGTTTATACAAAAATGACAGGCATAAAAAGTACAAGAATATAGGGTGGGTAGCCACCAGGAATTAGAAGGAAAGATTACTAAGAGCAGATGGTTTGGATAAGGCCAAAAGATGACAAAAAGGCTAAAGGTTTGAAAAGGGGTAGGGCAAACATCAGAGGGGTTAGAGCCACAGAATGATCATGACATCCAGGAGCTTCTGAGATGCAATTCCACTGTCCACATTCGTGATTATTTCCAGCTTTGAGTCTAGCTGAGAGCCTAGGATGAAACACCTCTAGTGTGAAATCTCACCTAAAACATGCCCCCAAGGGTATGTTCAGTACCTAACTAGAAAATGGAGTTATACATCAGTGTTAACTGTTTTCCGAGAATGAACAAGGAGCTTCACTGAAATGCTTTTTTTTCTTTTTTTTTTTTTTTTCAGAAGGTGGAAATAAAATGGGCATTTAAAGAATATTATGATAATGACAATTAGGCAAAAATACTTACTAATTGCACCTTCCTCCTTTTTTATTTCCTTTTTAGTTGTCTTTCCAAGTGAAACTGAAGCCCCCAAAAATTCTCCAAAAGGATGCTCCAAACTGAATACAGCCAAATATTTTCATAACATCCAATGTTCATCTATTTTAACTTTAAACTGTTATTATTTAATATGCCTAATTTCTTGTTTCTTTAAGATTTTTCAAAATGAAGTTACAGGAATTACAAAGACAAGTGGAGTTTAAACAGTTGTCTTAAAACCTCATTTCCCTTTTCTCTGTACATAATATATTTAGACTTCTTAATAACATTTTCTAGTAAGAAGAAATTTAAGATTAAGAGAATCTTACACATAGTTTGAGCATTCTGAACAGGTTTCAATTTCTTGTTATGCTGATTTGTACCATAATTTAACAAACATTCAGTAAGCAGTAGGCATTATTTTTAGAAGGGGAAAAAAAAAAGAAAAAAAAAAAGAAAAAAAAAAGAGAGCTGTTAAGAAGAGAGGTTTCAGAACAACAGATTTCATTTAAGTAGATTGTGGTGACAGTAAAAACAAAGACTAATGTGAAATACATGTATATTTTCTGAAGAACAATCTAATCAGTGACATAAAATTAAAGAAACATTATCATTTTTATTCTCCACCGTTTGTTATAATACCTAATATAAAGAAAATAATTCATGGCTTTGATATATCATTAGAATTAGATTCAACATTAAAAAAAATAATAAAAAATGCATTACTATGAAGTTAAAAAAAGGCAAATATATCCAAAGAAAAATTAAAATGCAACTGCTGATTTTGAGCTTTAATTTTTAAATGATAATATATATAAAAGCAATTTAAGATGGGGGTGGGGAGATGTTATTCAGGTGCGACCACTAAGCACTGCTGTTTTTCTGTGATTTATTTATTTATTTTTCTCTCTACAAGAAGTAATATTGCATAAAGTACACACTTTCTTCTGTGCATAAACTCCGCTTAGGATTTAAAATATAATATTTACTCTATGTTAATGAACTATTTTCTTGTAATTTCCAAAATATATTTTAAAGGCTGCATTTACTGAGAAACCAAGCACATCTGAGGTGACTCTTCCAGTTTTAAAACTTGTATATTTCTAACATGTAAGAAATAACATTTTGACAATTAGTGTGGAGAAAATAATACTCAGGATAGGATGAAGAAAACAAAAGTATACATAGGAATCTAAAAAATGAAAAGGTTGTTCTGTCATTTTCCAAATACTTTAATACCAGAGTTCTAGATATGCCAGTGATACACACATCCTTTCCTGAAAAACCTGGAACACCTGAGACTGAGGATCTCAAACCGTAAAAGCTTTGACAATGTTTTCAAGCCCTTTAGGCTAAAACCATTAAATAACTTTTTGTTTGTTTGTTGTTTAATCTACTAAAAATCCTTTTTTTGGAAAAATGTAAGAAAAAATAAAAGTCAGAATTTGCTATTCTTTGCATTACATAGAAGTAGGTTCTTCTATGTGTCTTCTGGAGTTATTTTTGATATTAATAGGTACATGATGAAAAACAGAAAATAGACATGATGAGGAGGAAACTCGTTTTTCAAAAATGATTTTTCAGCACATCACAAGAACAAAGAACAAAGAACAAACAAACCGTATTCAATCAGTGGGAGGTACTGTTATGCAGATGGTATGGTAGCTCATAAAGGCAAGAAGTACAGCTAAGTTGGCAAACAAGGAACTGAGAAAAAGCTGACTGTAAAATACAACTGCTGAGTTTAAGCTTTAACTTCTAAATAATAATCTATAAAATGCATTTTAAGAGATGGGGGAAGAGGGAGGAATAATATTCAGGTGCACCCAATGAGCACTGAAAATACGTTATTTTCATGTAAACCAAATTTGTGACAAAGTAAATTAGACTGAGGAAGTTGGAACACCTCAACAAGGAAGGGATGTGAATTGGTGTCAACAGGCTGCATCAGACAATATACATTTCCAAATTGTGTTGGGCATAAGTGGCAACTTTTTTTTGGTGGAGTGTGAGGTAGAGGCTGTAGTGATGGTCCCTGTGAGGAGAGCCCAGGTGCTGGTCTATTCTAGACACAAACAATTCCACCTGGCTCGCTAAGGGCCCCACTGCTGGACAAAGCCGAGCCAGCGAGCAGTGGTGGTGGTGCCTCTGTGAAAAAATACCCAAGAAAGGGTAAAAACACTGAGGATCAATATGTGAGAGAGGAGCGAGTGGAAAACGAAACAAAACAAAACAAAACAAAGCAACAAACAAAGCAAAAAGAAAAAAAAAAGAAAAAAAAAAAGTGTGAGAAACAGCCCTGCAGGTGCCAAGGCCAGAGAAGAAGGTGGGGAGGAGGTGTTCCAGATACAGGAGCAGAAATTCCCCTGCAGCTCAAGGACCATGGTGAAGTAGTTTGTCCACCCACAGTCCGTTGCATTGGGTCTATGTGGCAAGGATTTGGTAGTGGTAGGGAGCTGCAGGGGTGGCCTCTGTGGGAAGAATCCCATGTCAGAGACAGAGCAAGTTCCAGACAGCTCTTCTACTGGACAAAGATGTGCTGATAAGTGACTCTGTTTGCACCTCTGTGAGAGCACATTTAAGAAAGTGAACAATTCTGTGCAACAGCATCTGGGAGAGAGGAGTAAGAAAATGTGAGAGAAACAACCCTGCAGACACCAAGGACAGTGAAGAAGGAGAGGGAAGAGGTGCTCCAGACAGTGGAAAGAGGAGGACCATGGTGGAGCAGCAGGTTCCAGTTAGGACAGAGTTAATTTTCCTCATAGTAGCTGGTAGGGTGCTATGTTTTGGATTAGGATGAGAAGAGCGCTGATAACATGCTGATGTTTTAATTGTTGCAGAGCAGTGTTTACACCAGGCCAAGGACTTTTCAGCTTCTCGCTCTGTCCTGCCAGCGAGCAGGCTAGGGGTGCAGCAGGAGCTGGGAGGGGACAGACCCAGGACAGCTGACCCAAACTGGCCAAGGGGGTATTCCATACCATCTGACGTCATGCTAAACAATATATAGGGGTGGCTGGCTGGGGTGGGGCGGCGGCTGCTCGGGGATAGGCTGGGCATCGGTCAGCGGGTGGTGAGCAATTGCATTGTGCATCACTTGTTTCTTACACATTATTATTATTAATACTATTATCATTATCACTATTATTATTATTGTTATTATTATTTTTCTGTCTTAATAAACTGTCTTTATCTCAACTCACAGGCTTCACTTTCCCGTTTCTCTCCCCCTTCCCAGAGAGGGAGGGGGGAGGGTGAGCGAACGGCTGTGTGGTGTTTAGCTGCCAGCCGGGTTAAACCACAACAGCTGTCCCTCTGCAAACTACGACGGAGCAGATATCCACACTGCAGTCCACAGAGGAGCTCATGGTGGAGAAGGTGTATCTCACCTCAAGGAGGCTGTAGCCCCCACAGAAACAGACTCTGGGCCAGAACTGCAGCCTGTGGAGAGGAGCCCACTCAGGAACAGGCAGTCTTGCAGGAGCTGCCACCCATGGGCAACCCATGCTGAAGCAGGTGAATATGCCCTGAAGGAAGCTGTAGACTGTGGAGAACCCACAAAGGAGCAGGTCCCCTGTGGGGGGATCTGACAGGGGCAGGGCAGGGGGTCCACCACCAATTGTGGGGTATCTACCTGGCACTACTGGAGCTACTCCACCAGTCAATCTCCCTCTTACAGTCCCTGATGGTCTTCAGTCTCTCAACCTGCTCTTTCAGTTCTGCTACCACACTGACCAGATCTTCCACCTGCTTGCACCTCACACAGGTGGAATACCTGCCACTCTCCCCTGGCAGCAGCAGGCTCTGGCACTCCCTGCAGCCAGAGGAAGAACCATATAAGCACAGTTCCGGACAGGCCCTCTGTTTGGGTCATCAGAGTTTTTCTGGAGCAAGAATGTAAGTTTTCTCTCAGATTTTAGTCTTGTTTTCACAGTTTATGCAATGTTTAATTAATTACAGAACTAGAAACTGCATTAGAATATACTTGGCTGAAAGCTAGAGAGATCAGACTGCCTGCAAGAATATGGAGTGAGGAGCCGAGGGAGAGGGGAGGCTACCAGGGCAACAACTTATCAAAGTGTGCGATCCCATGATACTTGACCAGAAGAGCAAGTCTGGGATGAGGATGGCAACTGGGGATCATCTAAGAGTCCAGTGATGGCTGCGCAAGTCCACAGTGACCACACAAGCCCCAAACCAAGCCAGGCAATACAGTTGGGGTCAATAAGGTAAAAGGACAGAGTAGAGCTCAGAACATGAATCAGAGCAAGGGCTGTGCTGAAATGCTGCCCTCAAGCCAATTAGGCAGGTAGTGCATACACAGGACTCTGATGAGGCTTCTCACAGCTTTTTCTCACTTAAGTGTCTTCACTTAAGTATAGCCTAAGGTTGCATAGATGAACCATATCAGAACATATCTTAATCATAGGTGGCTAAAGCTCAAATTGGAACTGGAAATACAGTAACACGGAGGAGGCTTACAGAGCTGTATGACTGTCAGTAATTACAACCTGTTGGTCCACTCAGGACCCTGAATGCACATGAGTTACAATTAGAAAACTGCAATCCAGAAGCCTTTAAAAAGTCTAATTAGACTTCAACTGGAGTTTCACCTTTTTTTTTTTTTTTTTTTTTTTTTTTTTTTAAACTCAAACTCTTTTTCCATTTCATTTTTCTGCTTGTATCTAACTAAGATTCTTTTTCTTTAGGGTACTACACCTTGAGCACTGAGTTACTGAGTTCAGCTCTGGGACCCCCAACAATAAGGACATGAACCTGTTGAAGCAAGTCCAGAGGAGGGCCATGAGGATGATAAGAGGCCTGGAACACCTCTGCTATGAAGACAGGCTTAGAGAGCTGTATCTGTTCAGCCTAGAGACAAGAAGGCTACAGGAGACCTTATTGCACCTTTTCAGTACCTAAAGAGGTCTACAAAAAAGCAGGAGAGGGATTCCTTGTAAGGGAGTGTAGTAAGAGGACAAGGAGTAAGGGCTGGGGCACCTCTCCTACAAGGATAGGCTGAGGAATTTGGGATTGTTCAGCCTGTAGAGGGGAAGATCTCTCCTCTTGGGAGACCTTATAGGAGCCTTCCAATACGTAAAGGGGGCCTACAGGAAAGTAGGAGAGGGACTCTTTATCAGGGAATGTATTGATAGGACACAGAGTAATGGTTTTAAACTAAAAGAGGGTAGGTTTAGATTAGATATAAGGAGGAAATTCTTTACTGTGAGAGTGGTGTAGCACTGCAACAGGTTGCCCAGAGAAGTTGTGGATGCCCCATCCCTGGAAGCGTTCAAGGCCAGTTTGGATGGAAAACCTGGTCTAGTGGAAGGTGTCCCTACTCATGGCAGGGGGGTTGGAACCAGATGATCATTAAGGTTCCTTTAAGGTCCCCTTCCAATCTAAACCACCTAAACCATGAGTCTATAATACTTTTATGAGTCTATGATACTGCTGCTCCTCTTACTATTTTTTTCCTTAATGCCTGTCAAAGAACTTGAATACCAAATCACTAAAAATAAATATTTTATAATTTGTGGATCAGCCTGTTACATGAGTATTCAGACTAAATTTTTATATTTAATAAGTGACAATATTTGCTGCCAGGAACAAGAAATCATATATGAAATGAAGGTATTTTCAATTGCATCTGAAATGCATATATGGAGTTCATCTAAGACATAATTTTAATATTTTAGTATATTTCACCTGTCATTGGTCTGCCCTGCCAAGGTTATGTCGGTAGTCCAGACATCTAAGTAAAAAAGCAGGACAAATTATCTTCATTTTTTTCTAGGTATGATGGACAAAGCTGACAGTTTCAAGTAATTACTTAAAACTTCAGCTTCCATGTTGTAAACATGGCAGTGGATGTTGCAAACCTACCTTCCTTTCAAGGGTTGCACCCTTTCCTCCAAATTACCTGTATGTTTATTTTAACATCTTCTTTATTAGAATGATGTCTAGTAGATTATTTTTTTCTTACTATGCATATATGTTTACTTTAGCTGCTTCCAGTAAACATCAAGATAAATTTTGAATTAATTTTAAACAGTCAATTTTTCAGCAGTTTCAGGCATAAGGACTGCCACATAGAATCAGAGCAGAGCTCTATCAGGCTCATTATTATCCTTCAGGAACAGGAATGTCAGCCTATATAATTTCTCATAGGGAATTAATTCATTATGTTTATTACACATTTCTTCTTCTCTGATTCTGGGATACCCTTTTTAAAGTGGGATGACTCTAACAGAAATCAAAATGTAGATGCATTTGCTATACTTTCTGTTTTGTTCCCAATTCTCTTCCAACTGTTTTCTAACACTTTTCCCTTCTAATAGCTATTGAGTTAGTTGTTTAATAATAATAATAATAATAATAAACCACACCAAAACCACTTTCTTGAATTACATTGGATCACTTGAAACTCAGCACTACTTAAATATAATGAAGGTTATTTTTCCATGTGTAAATTATCAAACATCACAAAATTGCACAGAATTTTCATCAGTTTTCTTTACCTGTCATTAACCATGAGTTTTCTGAAATTCTTGGCAGATATGGATTTAACTATATTGAATAAGTGTGAAACACTTGCTTTTTATTATTATTTTTATTTTATTGTTAATTTCTTTTATAAATCTTAAGTAGATATGCTATCACCTTCCAACACAGGTCCTTCGGAGAGTTTGCTTGTGATACTGGGTGCATATATGGAAGTGTTGCATGAGAAGTGTAAATTCTTAGCAGTGCCTTACAACTGCATCTATATCATTCCATTGGTCTTATTAATAGCCTAGTTCCTGACTACCCTGAGAAAATTCACACATCCTGATGAGTCTATCCACTCGGTTTCTTCATAGAGTTTGTTTTTAATAATAACGCTACAAAAATAACCCAGAATATGGCAGCTAACAAATATATTGCTTATGGCTTAAGGATTCTGCTATTAATATTCACTTCTTACCACAGACCAGAGGAAAAAAAGACCTATATCTGCTACATCAACTCTTTAAGAATCCGAACATTTCCCAGTATATAGCCCATGGCTGTTAAAATAAAACTTCCTTTTTCATCCCCTGTTCAGATCATGTAGGTCAGTTGTTAGCATTAGGTATTAATTTTTGTAAACAGCTACATAAATTGGACCTTTTTCAGAACTTTTTTGTTGTTGGTGGTGGTTGAACACTTGGAGAGATTAAGCACACATTATATTTCTGTTCTTATTATGAGAGTCAGAAATGCTATGAAAGCATTAGGATTAGTACATCTTGATAGATCCTTGATGTGGTGGTGACCTCTTCATTACAAGTCATTTCCTAAAATAATAATAATAACAAAAAAAATATTTTAGATGAATTTCCACAGAAGTTGATTAGATCAATCTTTATAATTTCACTTTTCATTTCTATGCTACCTGCTTCCTTGAGCTTCTAAATAATTTTATAATTTCATCAATATATGGTTAATGCCTTGTTTGCCATAAGATTACCACAAGATACTTAGATTTTTAAGCTTGCTTAAAAGTTGTTTTTTTTGTTTGTTTGTTTGTCTTTTACATGGAAATAACAATTTTGGTGATTTGCTTTTACCTATGATTTACATGTCAGAAAGCTCAGGTCCTTTTATAACTTTAAACTTTAATGGCTGTTACCTGCCACAAAATTGTGTAGAACAAAAAATGTCTAAAATGCTTCATTTTGCTCAGAGATTTTTAACAGCTGCACACAATACTAAAGATTCTTTAATTTTGTGTACATATTCTGCAACAGTATTTGGAAGATGGTTTGCTTCTAACATCTGTGCTTCAAGACATTTTTTAAATCTGCTGAAGTACTAAAACAAGTACTATAGCTACCTTTTACTAAAACTCATGTAATGCCTGCTGTGTAAATTCCTTTGCTCCCTATCACTGTCTTCAAAATTGCTCGATCAACATTTTTTTCCCAGCACTGAATGGCATTTTTCAGCATCAAGAGTATAAAGACAGGTGTCTCTAGTACTTAAAAGACAGCTAATAGTTGACATTTATAACATATATAATAAATTGTTCCATAGGCCTTCCAGAATATATTCCTGTATTGGTTTCTGCTTTCTGAGAAAACAAACAAAAATTACCAAATCTATTAATTCTTTTCACAGTTAGATGTAGACCTTTGGTGACAAATTCTGTCACCAGGCTAACAGATTTTATTCCCCTGATGCATTTTCTTTTCCTTGTTTGTTTGTTTATTTGTTTTCTGCCAAAGAGCACATTTTGAATTCTTTTAATATATTTAATACTTATTTATTCAAAATTTGAGCTTAGAAATAACTAAAAAACTTTTTTCTTCTCAGTTGTGTAACAGAAGTTTACAATGTTTTGCATTTATCTCACATTTACATTTGCCATAAAAATACTTTAACACAGATATAAATTTAGAAAAGTAGAATAATAAATGCAAAGTAAAGCTGTTACAAAAGGTATTTTCAGGTGTGATTATGAGTGATTTTTCATGTGAGTATACAAAATACGTGATTCTAAACTGCAAAAATAATTTCTATAACATTCTCCTACATATGCAATAAAATGCATTTTAAAACTTTTCACACATGGCTTTTTGTGTATAAAGGCAAACGAGAACAACATTTATCTTCCATATTTATTCTGAAATCAATGCATTATTTTTCAGACCTTCACCACTATATTCTAATCCTGCTATCTGTGAAGCAAACCTCTGCAAATGGAATGGAACGGAATGGAACGGAATGGAATGGAATGGAATAGAACAGAACAGAACAGAACAGAACAGAACAGAATAGAATAGAATAGAATAGAATAGAATAGAATAGAATAGAATAGAATAGAATAGAATAGTTCAATTGAAAGAGACCTACAAAGATCATCAAGTCCATCAGTGTCTGACCACTTCAGGGGCTTATCAAAAGTTAAAACATATTATTAAGGCTATTATCCAAATGCCTCTTGAACAGCTGTGAATTGACAGCTGTGGAGCATTCACCACCTCTCTAGGAATCCTGATCCAGTGTTTGACCATCTTCAGAGCAAAGAAATTTTTCTTTATATGTATGATCTTCTCCTGAACCTCTGAAATATGTGGTTTGCCCTCTTGGCTACCAGTGCACACTGCTGACTCATTTTGAGCCTGCTGTCAATGAGCAGCTGTCAACCCCCACATCCCTTTCTGCTGATCTACTCTCTAGCCACTTGTCTCCCAGTAGGTGCCTGTGTCTGGCATTACTCCATCCCAAGTACAGAACCCTGCATACTCTCTTGTGGAATTTCATGCCAATGATTGGCATTGTGGTCCAATCTGTCTAGATACCTCTGCAAGTCCTCTCATCCCTCCAGAGAGTAAACAGGATCTCCCAGTTTACTATCATCAGCAAACGTGGCATAGTTAACTGATAACAGTTTCAAAAGAGTGTTTCATTCTCTTAAAAGGTGGTGGTGCACATTTGACATAATTTCTAATATGCTCCTGGCCCTGTGTGAAGATTAATAGGCTTTTTCTTTGCAGAAATTTTACATGGATGCTGTTAGTGAAAGCAAAGAAAAGAGCACACTTTAACATACCTACTGGTCCAAACAGCTTAATATTCTCTCTCTTTTTCTTTTTTTCTTACCCTTCATCATTAATACCTGCTGTGTTACGATTTATGATTTTTTTTTCTCATTTTGTTTCTTATCAGATGTTTCATTTTTCTGGGGAACTTTGAGTAATCTAGTCATTCCATGAAGTTTATTCTTCTTATTAAAGAAATATATATATATTTAATTAATAATATTTTGCAGCTTTAGAAATAAAATAATGACACTATCTGCCTCTTTCATAACTTAACTGGCCCATCTTGACAGAAGTCTAAAGTGTGATCAGCTAAAAATACTTGGCTGCCCACATCTATACTGTTTTTGTAGGAATCTTGAAGTGGAGCTGTTTGCAACTTTCGGCTGCTTGAGAAGCAGGTGACATCAGTGACACTGTAGAAAAGACAGAGGAAATAGCTTGTCTGACCATATTCAGTTCATGATGTCTCACAAAACTAAGTGATTCTAATGGATATGACTAGGTCAGGCACAGAATATTGAAACATGTCTGCACTTTAAAATACAGATGGCAGTTCACCTGAATATAATCTGCTCAGCACTGAACTCCTCTAAAGCAATTACTAGCAGATTTGACCTTGAAGTAGATATTAAATGACAATGAAAGGCCAGTCAATATAAAGGTAAAAGTATATCTATGTGGATTTCAATTTCTGTTGTTGTTGCATGCACCTATAAATTTGTAGTCTATATTTTTGCTTTGCTTTGCTTTGGTTTATTCTCTCAGCAAAATATTGGGCCAGCTAGGTAATTTTCTAGCACTGGATTGCATAAGAAAGAAAGCACATTATATCACCATGGGATGTTTAGAGAGTTAAGCTCATGTGTCAAGCACTTCTCCCCATTTAGAAATGGCTGATTTAGCCATAACTTCATAACTTGCATTTAAACAACCAAAGGCAGGCAAAACTGATTTGTGTGTGTGTGTGTTTTCCTTAATGAGTTTTTAAAAAACCAGCTGCACTTTTTAGATGTTTCAGACATCTGAGTTTTCATCTGGCCATGGGTCTCACTATGGAGACACATTTGAGCATCATCTCGTTCTACATGCCTATACAGAGAGCTTTTAAAGAGAGTGATAGTCTTCTTGCAGTAAGGCAGACTTTTGAAACAGATCAAATGAATTTCACTCTAGATGTGCCTACTTCTTCTCTCCCTTGTGCATAAAGGGAGTCTATGATAACTATTTCAAACACAGATATTTAAGTGAGAAAAATTCCAGATCTCAGAATTTTAAGTCTATTTAAGCCTATTTAAGTCTGGTTTTGTGCATGTGCACAAATATCTAAATAACCCTTCTTCCACTTACAATCACAAAACTGCTAAATGGGAAGACACTGCATTGTATTTAATGATGTACTTGCTTTTGTGCTGTGATCAACTTTACATATATATATTTATGTTACGTATTATTCCAAAATTAAAACATATTCAAACAAAATTGAACAATTATGAAACAAGAACCCATTAAGGAATATGACTTGTGATATACGTAAAATATTTCTGACATTAATTGTACCTAGTAGCAACTTTCAAGATCAAGCATATATTGATATTCACAGAGCACATTCACTGCAGTCACAGAGCCTTCACAGAAGCTCATCGAGTAAGAAAAATAGAAATGGATAATAATGACTTTCCTGAATTAACAAGACAATATATATGGAACATCTTTCTTTCATACATCAACATACTGACACATCTTTAAATATAATCATCCATCTGACTCCCAGTGGTAGAAAAATTATAGAAATAATTACTGTTTTTCCTCTTTGGAGGAGTTCAAATGCCAGGACAATAATATTCCCTGTATTAGTATATTGGTTTTTGTTTTTTTTTTTTTTCCATCTTTCAGAATTGAAATGTGCTTGATATTTTGGTTCTCTTGAGTATCTGAAAATGACTGAAACATCCTGGGAGTAAGGTATTTTTAAGCTGTAAGTCCATCCAGTAGAAAAAGTATATATTGCTAATATATTCCTTTAAATTCTTCTTTGTATAAATAATGAGACTTGACAACGTTTTAAGTTTTTGAAGGCAAGGCACAATAGAAGTCTTCAGAAACTTTCTTGCTTATCTTTACCAGTGTTTTGAAACTGGGCAGAAAGAGCTCATGTTTATTTGGAACAAAATGTGCAGTAGATGTTAGAAAATTTCAGCCCAGTAACTAGGTAAAAAGAAGGTTGTAGTTAAAAAGGAAAAATCAGTAAGTTAATATACTGAATTTTGTTCCTGTTATATTTTATTGATCAAATTTATATTTAAGTAACTTCAATTTTAAACATTTTATTGACTTACTACATACATACTTTATCTTTTGATCTTAAGATAAACAGTTCAAGTCATTATTTCTCAAGGAAAAAAAATAAAAATGATAAAACCAAAACCTACTCTTCTAAATTAAAAGAAAATAAATGGCTTTTTAAATGAAAGCTATTTGATATGGTTGAAGTTACATTTTCAGAAATTTATTTTTTACCTTTATTTGTGAGTTATTTATATACTCATATTAAATATAAATATTGGGATGTGATTTATATACTCATATTAAATATAAATATTGAAAGTTAAGATCTCAAAGGCTTAAAGGGAATAAAATCTAATTTTTTCATATTACATTGAGCTGATATAAAATATTTTTATATGGTATTTATAAATCTAGTATTTCCTAATGCTAAAAGTCAGCAAGGGGACAGAGATAGGCTCTTCACATTGGTGCATGGTGAGAAGATGAGATGTAACAGGCATAAACAGCAATAAAAACAATTTTAACTAGACCTACTTTACTTTGAATGCAGTCAAGTGATGAAGGAGGTTGCCAAGAGTAGTTGCAAAAACCCCTGCTTTAGGTAGGAGGTTGGCCTAGAAACCTCCTGAAGTATCTTCCCAGATGAATTGTTCTCTGAACTTACAGTATTAAGGAAAAGAGCTTGGACTAACTTTCTAACTCAAAGTTTGTTAGGGAAAGATATATTAACGAGAATTTTTGGTTTGCTTTTCCTGTATAATCACAATCAACGTGTCTGTACACCCAAGCAACATATGTGAAATTAATACATTTTCAAGGATTTTGTTGCCTAAAAACTCTTAAAATTCTGTTTTAAAGACTTGATGGGATAACGTTGTTCATGAACTTTCTCTTAGTTATCTCTTAGATTTTCATACTGAATATCAGTCTGCGCGTGTGTAAGATTTCCAACAATCAAAGCATGCATATACTGCTCAAAAAGTTTAATTTATTACAGAGAATTCTTCAGACTTTGAAGGAACGTCAGCCTCTTATTTTTATTTTATTTTTTTTTACAATATTGTCTGAAGAAATTGCTTACCTCTTCAAAAACTTATTTCAGCTGCATTTTTTATTTACTTTTTATTTGATTTGATTTACTTTTTATTTTATTTTATTTTATTTTATTATTTTATTTTATTTTATTTTATTTTATTTTATTTTATTTTATTTTATTTTATTTTATTTTATTTTATTTTATTTTATTTATTTTTATTTATTTTATTCATTTTACTTTATTTTATCTATCTTATTTTTTATTTTATTTTAATCTATCTTATATTTTATTTTATTTTAGAATTTGCTACTATTAGATATGAACTAGTGGATGGAGCTCAGAACTCCAGAGGTGGTAAACCTCTTAAAACAATAAGAATGCATTTTTTTTTGTTTGTTTGTTTGTTTGTGTTTCTTTTTGTTTTTGTTTTTGCTTGTTTTGTTTTGTTTGCTTGTTTCCTTGTTTTTGTTTTCAAAAAAAAAAAAAAACCAGGCTTTTCCTGTACAGAACAGAACTGTCACATTATCGGTCTTTTTTTCAGCTTCATAAAAATTATTACAAGAAAGTGTTCTTAAAAGTTTTAAATAGTCTTTATTTTCAGAAGCCAAAATACAATAGGACATTATTTTTAATCATTACATTGCCATGTAATTTTTTTAACAGAATCTTGATCTTCTCAAAAGTACAATATTTATGTAATAAAAAAGGATATCTATATTTGCCTCCCTACTTTTCCCAATAAATATAACATTAATTACCTTGAAGCAAAGTGGTGTGTGTTTTCACAAGTGCTAGTGCTTGTCTACTTTTGGATGACGTTGGGGAAAAAAAAAAAAAAAAGACAAAGCAACTTTCACAGGTTTTTATCTGAACCAGCAGTTATTTCATTACATTTTGACTTCCTTCTAAAAGGAGGATACATTCATAAGACCAGTCTGAAGCATTTAGATGGAACTAGGAATACATCTGAGCTGGAAATAAATACATGATAATGGAGATGTCACTTGAGTGTCTGTTTAGGTGAAAATTATGGAAGTACTAAATAACTATATAATAAGTAACATATTAAGACTTGGATAGGCTTAAAACTTTCATTCACAAGGAAGACAAAGTACAACAGACTGTGACTAAACAGCGGTTGACTTATTTGTTCTGATTGACTTTTCTAGATCTTAGATAAAACTATAATGTGATTAAGAATTCAAGTATAGATTTTGAAGACTGTCTTTTACATGGATGGATAGACAAGAAGGAAAACTTTAAACTAATGGAGAGTAGATTTAGATTAGATGTTAGGAGGAAATTTGTCACTCTGTGAGTGGTGAAGCACTGGAATGTGTTGCCAAGAGAAGTTGTGGATGCCCAGTCCCTGGAGGTGTTCAATGCCAGGTTGGGTAAGGTGGACCCTTAGCAATGTGATCTGGTGGGGCAGGTTGGATGGAACTACATGATCTTTTAGGTTCCTATCAAACCAAGCCATTTTATGATGATGTGGTTTTAAAAAGCATCAGATGGATTGATGTGGTTTCACACTGATGGCTAGCTAAAAACTACTACACCCCCTCTGTCACTCCCCTTCCTCAAAGGAAGAGAGGGAGAAAATACAATGAAAAAAGGCTCAAGGGCTGAGATAAGGTCAGGAGATCACTCCTCAATTACTGTCATGGGTAAAACAGACTTAAAGTAAGGGAGAGTAATATAATTTGTTGTCTACTGATAACAGACCAGAGCAGTGAGAAACTAAAAGCAAAATAAAAACATCTCCCCTCCCCTCGCCTCGCCTCCCCTCGTCTCGCCTCCCCTCGCCTCACCTCCCCTCGCCTCGCCTCCCCTCCCCCCCTTCCATACACCTTATTCTACCTCCTCCCCCTCCACAGTGCAGGGGAACGGGGAACGGGGAATGGGGGCTGCGGTCAGTCCCTAACAGTTTGCCACTACTTCATGATCACTGTTTTCCCCTGCTCCAATTTGGGGTCGCACCTACAGGATGCAGTTCTTCCCAAACTGATCCTGCGTGTCTCATGGACAGCAGTTCATCAGAACCCAGTATGGTCCATAACACAGGGTCTGTCCTTCAGGAGTGGACTGCTCCAACATGGTCTGCTGCAAGGAACAGCTCACGACAGATCACCTGCTCCTGCATAATGTATGAACCTACCTCAATATCTTGAAATTTTTATGAGATATGAAATTTTATAGTAAGTTACTGAAGTAGGAGTGAAAATTTTAAGAATAAATGTTACAGAGCAGAATATGTTTGTAAGAATAAAAAAGAATATGACAAACTTAAAGCCAAATGTAAAACAAACAAAAAACAACAACAAAAAAAGACAGTTGTGTAACTATCATTAAACTAAAAATGGTGTGATGTAAAACAAATTTCCAAAGATAGCTGAGAGCTATCTCCTAATATCTCTCTATTCTTAGTAATCTGAGTAATTAAGCACTAGATCAGCAACATAAACTACATAACCAAAATAAAGGAATCACCATTATTCCCCTCATCCTCCCCTTCCTTCACAAAACCCTACTATGTAGCCTTGTTAATGTCATTAAACACCAGACTGCAAGAAGTACACACACTTTAAAGAGTAATGCCAATGACATATTAATATCTTATTAACTATAACATTATTTATCACATTATCACACTATTAGGTGTTATATGTATATGCTTTAGAATATTTGTTTGAGCAGTTAAGTATGTATTAACAGTAAAACATACTGGACTGAAAACACATTTGCCAGAGATATTGTTATATTATACTTCAACTTGTTAATGTTAAGAATTTTCCGATCTATTTCAAATCAATACAGAGAAAAAAAATAGAAAAGAAAAATCTACCTTTTTTTTTTTTGTTGTTACTGAGGTGTCAGCTTGTTTGAATGGATCCAGTTCAATTTCTTGTAATCTGTTACAGTCTTCTCCTATTTTATTGTGGCTCTTCCTTTATCTGGTGTTGTAGCTCATAAGAAGTCTGACTGTGTTATCACAGTCTCAGGTGAACATGGCTGGCTGTTGTTTTGATAACATATTGATTTCTAAATTTTGCTACTCACTTTTGACTGTTTGAAGTCAAACAATAGCACTGAACAATAGATCTAATTTCAAGTTATCAACCAGATCGTTCCCTCTGGTCTGCTTTCTAAAATCAATTGACTGCTGTTAAAACTAAGCTATCTACTTCTGATGGCAGATTTTAGTTTTAAATTTTTATTTTTGAACTCTGTGTTGCTACATCAGGAAAAGGTTGTTTCATAGATCCTGAAAACAATACATCTTGCTCATGACTTTTATCTTTTCAAAGACTATTAAAAAAATAACCCTGAAATGTGCTATCATATGCGTGTTTATGCCTATGGTACACATTTATAAATATATAGAACATTCTTAAATCTGTTGGTGAAATATGTTGAAATAAAAATGTTATTTTAATTTGCTGTATCCATCGTGCTTATCACATAGTCTGTATTGTTATTTGGGCACATTTCTTTACTCTTTCAGTCTCTTCAGAAAGACTTGCACAATCTCTACCTGATTACTGAGATGGGGGAGCTTATACTCTAACCTCAAACAAACAAAGCACAAAAGATCATGCCTAACATTAACCCTGAGATTAGTTCAACACTGAGATAATTCAACCCGCTGCTACGTTACTGCTTATATTCTTGGACTCAATTCATCCTCCTCAACATGGCAGAACTACCACCATTTTTTCTTCCTAAGAAGCTAGCACTTTTCTCTCCATATCCACAACAAAACTTACCACATTGAATTATGTGTCATGGCACAGTCCCAAAGAGCTAAAAATATAAATATGAATTCTGAATATGAATTGCTGGAGGAGATTTAGAATAACAAAAATCCAAAATATGTTCTGCAAAGGGAAGCCCAGAGTCAGGAAACAGAAGAACTGTAGCTGCAATGAGGTTATAATCTATAACAATATAACATAAAAATTTTTGTTGGCAAATTAATCCAAAGTCAAATATTATTAAAAGGCATAAGTAAGAAAACTTTCCTTCAAATATATAGGAAATGAAAACAGCAAACTGAGGAATAAAACCTTCCATATTAAGTCTTGAGTGTATTTATCCATTTCAACGTACAAATAACTTTAATGACTAGCACCCCCAAGTCTTTTTCTGCTGGATAACTTTCCAGCCACTCTTCCCCAAGCCTGTAGTGCTGCCTAGGGTTGTTATGACCCAAGTGTAGGACCCAGCACTTGCCCATGTTGAATGTCATGTGACTGGACCCAGCCCATTGATCCAGCCTGGCCAGATCCCTCTGCAAAGCCTTCCTAACCCTCAAGTAGATGGACAGTCCCACCTAACTTGGTATCATCTTCAGACTTAATGAGGGTGCAGTCAAACTCCTCATCCAGACCACTGATAAAAATGTTAGACAAAACTGGACCTAGTACTAAGCCCTTGGGAACACTAGTGGTGGCTTGCTGCCAAACGGATTGGGCTCCATTCATTATGGCTTTGAGCCTGGCCATCCATCCAGTTCTTTACCCAGAGAACTGTACACTTGTCCAAGTCATGAGCAGCCAGTTCCTCTAGGATAATACTGTGGAGAATGGAGTCAAATTGTGCAGCACGAAGGAATACCAGACACTCCATCCAGTAAGTCTTCAGGGGCCAGTATGGGGACCCATCCTCTTTAATATCTTTATTGATTATTTGGATGAGGGAATCAACTCAGTAAGTTTGCAGATGACACCAAGCTGGGGGGAAGTGTTGATCTGCCAGAGGGTAGGAAGGCCCTGCAGAGGGACCTGGACAGGTTGGATTGAGGGGCAGAGGCCAATGGGATGAGGTTCAACATGGCCAAGTGCTGGGTCCTGCACTTTGGCCACAACAACCCCATGCAACGCTACAGGTTTGGGGTAGGGTGACTGGAAAGCTGTGCAGAGGAAAAGGATTTGGGGGTGCTGATTGATGCTTGCCTGAACATGAGCTGGCAGTGTGCAAAGGTGACCAAGAAGGCCAACAGCTTCTTGGCTTGTTTCAGGAACAGTGTAGCCATCAGGAACAGGGAGGTGATCGTCCCCCTGTACTCAGCTCTGATGAGGTTGCACCTCAAGTACTCTGTTGAGTTTTTGGGCCCCTCACTAAAAGAAGGACTTCAAGGCCCTGGAGCATGTCCAGAGAAGGGCTACAGAGCTGGTGAAGGGTCTGGGACAGAAGTCCTATGAGGAGCGTCTCAGGAAACTGGGGTTGTTTAGCCTGGGAAGAGGAGGCTCAGGGGAGACCTTCTTGCTCTCTACAGCTGCCTGAAAGGAATTTGTGGGGAGCTGAGGATCGTCCTCTTCTCACAGATAACTAGCAGCAGAACAAGAGGGAACGGCCTCAAGTGGTTAGGCAGTGGAATGGGTTGCCCAGGGAGGTGGTGGAGTCACCGTCCTTGAGGGTTTTTAAGGAAAGGTTGAACGTGATACTTAGGGACGTGGTTTAGTGGGTGATATCGGTGGTAGGGAGATGGTTGTACCAGATAAACTTGGAGTTCTTTTCCAACCTTAATGACTATATGATTCTATGATTATATATGCCAGTTTCATTATGGGCCCAACTTAAACACATCTACAGTAATGCATGTGACATGGGAAATAAGCAGGGGGAACTGGAATTTTTACCCAGTCTTGGGGCTATGAGAGAAAGTTCCAGGACTTGAAGATTAGCAAGGAAATGTCTACAAGACACCATTATGGAGAAATCCCCCAAACACTTTATAGGAACATGACACACTGGGGTTCCCCTAGGAAGTGCCTGCATACTAATACATGCAGCACAGGGAATATACAAGATGAGTTAGAGATGCATGCACTTACAAAATTATTATCCCCATCATGCAGATGTGCTGGAATGGCTCCTATGACTGGAGCACTGGAATGAAAGGATACAGGTTCCTTAGGAGGGACAGAGAGGGGAGATGAGAAGGGTGCTGTTGCCCTCTATGTCAGTGAGCAGTTGAAGTTCGTGGAGCTCTGTCTGGGGATGGATGAGGAGCCAACTGAGAGTTTATGGGATAGGATTAAAGGGATGACAGGTGTAGGAGACATTATAGTGGGAGTCTACTACAGGCCACCTGACCTGGAAGACCAAGTTGATGAGGATCTCTACAGAGAGATAGGAGCAGCCTCACATTCACAAGCCCCGGTCTTCATGGACCCACCCTGATATCTGTTGGAGAGACAGCACAACAGGGCAGAGGCAATCGAGAAGGTTCTCAGTATACATTGATGATAACTTCCTTCTCCAAGGGATAGAAAAGCCAATGAGGCAAGATGCTGTGCTGGACCCTTTTTTCACCATCAAGGAGGAGCTTCTGGGAAAGGTGAAGGTCAAAGGCAGCCTTAGCTGCAGCAACCATGAGATGATTGGTTTAGGATTCTGAGGGTAGGAAGTAGGGCATGCAGCAAGCTCACAACCCTGGGGTTCAGGAATGCAGACTTTGGCCTTTTCAAGGATCCACTCGGTAGAGTGCCATTGTACTAAGCCCTGGAGGGAAGAAGGGCCCAAGAAAGCTGTTTAATATTTAAGGATCACCTCCAAACTCAGGAGCAATGCATCCCAAGAAAGAGGAAGTCAGGTGAAAATGTCAGGATGCATGCATAGATGAACAAGGAGTTCCTGGCCAAACTCAAACACAAAAAACGAAATCTACAGAGGGTAGAAGCAAGGACAGGTAACCTGAGAGGAATGCAGAGACATCATTCAAACAGCTGGGGATCAAGTTAGGAAAACTAAGGCCCTGACAGCATCATATCAGGTCAGGGATGTCAAGGGCAATGAGAAGAGATTCTGTAAGTACACTGGTGACAAAAGGAAGACTAGGGAAATTGTGGGCCCATTGCTGAGTGAGACACATTCAGGTTTGGATATACAGGAAAGGGAAAAGGATAAGGCACAGAATGCCTTCTTTTCCTCATTCTTTAATAGCAATACTTTTCGTCTTATCCAGCACCCCAAATACTTCACAGCAAGTTGGAATAAATCCAATAAAATATTTTACAGTTGTGGGTTTTTTTGTTTTTCTTTTCCTATTGTTTGTTAAAAAAAGAAAAAAAAAAAAAGATAATGTGGAATGAGAGAAGGAAAGATACCAATATTTAAAATGGTGGAGCTCATGATAGATGACAGCCCTGTAGAGATGTAAAGTATTAGAACTGTCCAACTCTGAAAATATATTTCCATTAATATTTTTGTCTTCTGAACACAGACCTTCTACTTCCTTCTAATTAGACCAAATTATTCCAGATCACTCTGCCAAGTACTTTTTCATACAATTTTGTAATTAATAGAAAAATAATATATAATTTTTATATTTTTATATATTTTTTTTATTATTGAATTTAGTTTCTTTCATAGTTCCATTACCTTTGAAATGCACAACCTGAAGCTTACATAGACTTTTTTTTTAAGTGTTTGTTATTGTAGACAAGCATTTACAATAAGAGGTCAGCCATATTCCCAAATGGAAATGCTCTTTGCTTTTGTGTTGCCAAAAAAAAAAAAAAAAAAAAAAAAAAAGCTTTCAAAATTACAGTAAAAATTAGATACTTTCTCACTTTTATTGTTTGTTTGTTTGCTTCATTGGTTTGGTTTGGTTTAGCTGGGTTTGGTTTGGTCATTTTTGTTTGTTTGTTTGTTTTTCACATGAAGAGCTCATTTGCTCTGCTTCTGAGACCTTGCTTTAGTCAAAAGCAAAAAATTTCTAATTTTAATGTTAACATCTGGGGTTTTTTTGCTTGTTTCTTTGTTTTTCTTCTTTCTTCGTCTGCTTATTCTTACTAGAAGGAGTGGTATTTTTCCATATTCAGAGTTATCTCTTAATTTTCATTTACTCTTAATAAACTGTATATATTCATACCTGTGAATTTTCCATTTTGCAATATCTATAGTGGGTGTAGAGACTAAAATAATACGATTATTTATTTTTGATAAGTAATTGAGATCTGCTAAATGCACCATATCAGATACAGTGTTAGTTAGAATACTCAGAAATCCTGCCTTGAAAAACTTGCACTCCTTTTCATTTTTATGAACTCTAGATTTTTTATTTTTTTTTCCTACTTTGGAGATTAAGTTTTCAGGTCATAGAAAGTGTAACTAATACTGAAAGGAAGCAGAACATTAAACAAGGAAGGAAACTACACAGGAGGGCAACTAAGATGGTAAAAGGTCTAGAGGGAAGACATATGAGGAACGGCTGAAGTCACTTGGATTGTTTAGCCTGGAGAAGAGGAGACTGAGGGGAGACTTCATCACAGTCTACAATTTCTTTGCAATGGGAGCTGAGAAGCAGGCACTGATCTATTCTCTCTGGTGATAACTGATAGGACCTGGGGGAATGGCTTGAAGCTCTGATGGGGGATGTTCATGCTGGATATCAGGACAAGGTTTTTCACCAAGAGGGTTTTTGGGCACTGGAACAGGCTCCCCAGGGCAGTGGTCATGGCACCAAGCTTGCTGAAGTCCAAGAAGCATTTGGACAACACTCTCAGATACATGATCTGATTTATTTATTTATTTATTTATTTATTTATTTATTTATTTATTTATGGGGTGGTCCTTTGGGGATGCATGAATTAGACTTGATGATCCTTGTGGGTCCCTTTCAACTCAGATATTCTACAAAAAGGAAGAATGTTAACAGCAGGTCAAGGGAGATGGTTGTGGAATAATTGCCTAAAGTGACTTGAAAATTAAACTGATAATCACATTTTAAAGAAAAGGTACAGCATTGAAGAAGCTTCCAGGATGGAGTGTAGTTGCACTACATAAAAGTTTCCTAGGCCTCTAACCTTAGATGTTAATCACACTGGGGGAACCTTGTGTGCTAACTCTAAGAGGAACAGTATGGAGTGTAGAGCAGAGTGGAGACACTGTGGCTAGGTTCTTTGACAAGATGGGAACTTGATCTTGTGCATGCCGAGACCAACAAGCTGCACATTTGCTACCGTGAACCAACGACCTGTCATGATTTTGACAAAATGCTGTACTCTAATGAACTTTGCTCATTATAATATTATTATAATACAAAAACACACCTCCATCCCAAAAGCTACCTGCCTCCAAAGTGTGACCACCCCTTACTGAGCAAGCACTCTGAATTTCTCGGAGCCGATTCAAATGAAAACAAGAAAACTTTGCACCAATTGTAACCAGTGACTAGAGTCACTCAAGCTCCACCTAAAAAAGAGAAAATAATATAAATTGGCTTAAGAGAGAGGGGATGTGAGAGGAGAAACCATTGTGACTTCTGGGATCAGTTGATGTGCTAAGTCTCTCTTCCCTCTGCATTGGGATGCCTTTGGGTAAGATTGGAACACTTAGTTATGCCAAGTGCCACCCTGGGAAACTTAGAAATATCTATAGAGTCTTTGTGCCTTATAACGCATTAATAGCCAGCCTGTGTTATTCGTACTTTTCGCATTTGAGTGTGCTTTGCAGACAGTGAATTTATCACCGTCAATCCAAAGTACCTGTGTATGTACCTATTTCTTGAAGAAATTGCACTACTCATTAATCTAGCCATGGTAGGTCTCATTGAACGTGACCAAACTCTTTAAGTGTGGCTGTGTTAGTTCATGGAATGCGACTAGGGTGAGGATGTGCTGCGTTATTTGTGAATCCATAATCGTGATAGTTCAGTACCCTGAACACGACTGGACTTATAATGGCTAATTGGCTACACCCTTTAATGAAACACTGGTTTCCTCAGCATTGGTCAGACAAATCTGGAGTGCTGGGTCAAGTTCTATGCTTGCAGTACAACAGAGATACGGGTATCTTAGAGCAATTCCAATATAAAAGTTTGGAACATCTAACATATAAGGAGAGGCTGAGAGATATGGAACTGTTCAGCCTGGAGAAGAGAAGGCTCAGAGGTACTTTATCCCTGTGTAGTGATAAGATGGGGATAGTCTTCTCAGCAGTATCCAGTGATAGGACAAGAGTCAACAGGCACAAGTTTAAATACAGAAGATTCCATGTAAGCGTAAGCAAATATGTTTTTACTGTGAAGGGGGCAAAACAGTTGAATGGGTTTCCTAGAGGGGTTGTGGAGTCTTCCTCCTTGGAGATATTCAAAACTCAATAGCACACTTACCTGAGAAATCCGCTTTAACTGACCCTGCTAAATGGACTAGATAATCTCAGGAGGTCCCTTATGATTTCAGCTATCTTATAATTCTGTGAAAAAAACTTAAAGTTGGTATTCTGTTTCTATTGTTGATTTGAAACTATTATAAATTTCGTAATATAGGAAAAAAATGTTTTCAGTCGGGGCAATATTTTCCACTGTGAAATGTATTTCCAATATGAAATGTAATTTTCCTTAAAAAATCCATGCACAGATTTTTAAAGATGATTTCCTCATTTAGAAGAAAATAGATGTTCTTGAAGATTATTTTTATTTATTTATTTATTTATTTATTTTCCTGTAGAAACCAATTAAAATAAATATCCTGATTGGAATGGTAGCCATGTCAGAAATTCAACCAATTCATAAAGAAATCAATGAAGTAAACACATATGCAGGACTGAAAATCCCAAGTCTTTCCTAAGCTATACTTTTGCTAAAGTGGAATGCATTTCCTTAGAAAAAGTATATTTATATATTTCTTTACAAAAACATATATATTAATTGCGATTTTATAATTATATAAATTTATCTATGACAGAAAATTATGGGAAATTCCTAACAAGATTCAAAAACATGAGCCGTAAAGGTTCAATGGGACTATCTTCATGCCCAGTAGTAAACACCACTGAACTAATACCTATATTCCTGTAACTAGATTTTTAATGACCTAACAGACAGCTTTTTTTTTTTTTTCAGACCTATGAAAGGAAATAATTCTGATTTTTTTTTTCAAAAGTGATATATCATTCATTTTTATGAACTCATTCTCCTGAGACTTTCAGAATCCAGTACCAATAACTTACGAATTTGAATAAACATTTACATTTTCAGTGTATTTAAAGTAAAGAGGGTAATTCAGTCCTCCCTGTGGAGTTATCTTTTTGTTCCAGAAAGAAAGTCCAATTTTATTTATCCATTTATTTATTTTCAACAATGCTCTCCGTCTTTTTCTTACTACTATACAAGCAGCAAGATCCCATTTATCCAAGATTTATGGAGAAACTCATATCACTGAAATTTTTAAATTGAAATTTAAATACTAAATTATTCTTCAGCTTTTTATACTTTTTCCTATTTTATGCAGGAATTCATCAGCAGTACTCTTTGTCTTTTCATGTACATTGTCTATTCCATGCAAACTGCATAAAAGTTTCCTTGTGATACTAGTGGGTCTTTAAAGTTATACCATGACCTTAAAAATGTTATTATGCATTGTTTAATAAACATTGATGAAAATGACAGATGAGTGAGGGAAATCTAGAAACACAATAATTGACAAGTCCTGAGTAGCTTCTTTGAATACTTCAATATATTCTTAAACACATATAATAATTGTCACACAGAGCTGCATATTACTTTATAAGAACTAACTGTAAACCGTAGATTATGTTGTTAATGGTTTCCCTTTTTAATTTGGCTGAGCAACCAGGTTATATAAATAGTGACCTGTTCCAAAAGTAAATACCCTGTAACAAAAAAAAAGTTGTTCAGACTAAACAATATTTAGTGCATATTGTAGCAGTTTCATTCTAATAATTCTTTTGTTCTCATAATAGGAGCTTCTGAATTACTTCATCATTTTCTTACTTCTCCTGTTGTTCTAATTCTCTCTATAGGATTCTATGCACAGGATTTTTAAGTAGATCACTTGTCATTTCCTATTGTGCTTTGTACAATTAAATAATGTAGATTGAATGAGCAGCCTGAGGTCTTGGATTTGAGTCTACTTTTTTTTTTTTAAAAAAAAAAAAAAACTATTTGAAATCTGTGTTCCATTTGTTTTGTCAGCTGATATAATGCTGTCATTTTGTTGTCTGACACCTAGTCAATGCTACTTTTCTAAAACAAGGTGTGACTTTACTGGGTAATAAACTACATGCTGATTAGGACTTGGGACTATTTTCCAGTGTTTCAGTTGATTATCAGTTAAAATATTTTTTATTAATTTATTAATTTTTCCATACACATGTAATAAAATGTTTTCAATAAAAACAGCACATGATGGACTATAGGACAATTGCTACTTTATTTTCATAACTTTAAAATAAAAGAAACACACAGAAACATTTCTGAAGACCAGAAAACTATCACATGCAGTCCAGAAAAGAAACAGAATCAAGTGTTATAGAGGGTGGTTGTAGCCAATCAGCTAAAAGAGAATAATTCTTTAACAGTGTGGATATTAGTCACTGCATATTTTTGCCTAGAGGCAAAAGATCATTCTAGGTAATAGTAAATACTAAGTGCACACAACTTCAAACAGCCCATTTTCTATTACAAAACAAACTTCTGCCAGCTAGACATACCCATAGACGTTGCAAGGTTTTTCATATTGTTAAGACTGTGAAAAACACCACAGGGGAAAAAAAAAAAGAAAAAAAGGAAAAAAAAAAAAAACCACATCCTGCGTAAACTAGTCTTTTTTTCATCCAGCTAAAATATTGGATAAGCAGTTAACCAAACATCACTGTAACATCAAGACAGAAGTGAATAACGGGGGTCCATGAATCTAAGGTAGTCACCGAAAGCAAACAGAAAAAGCAAAAAATAAGTAGATGCTTGAGAGCTATGTATAATACAGACCGCATTTATCACTAACAGGAGACACAACATGTTCAAGTTAGCAGATGTGAAGTAGTCTATAGACTAAATATAAACATCTGTATCTAAAATATGTACAGAAGACAGATGTCACACTGTGAGATACTGGTTCTTGTGATAGCCACATATTCATGAATGGAAGCAGACAGTGAATCAATGATAAATAATAGGGCTAGGAAATGTAAACACAGCTGGAGGTTCAAAATAAATTGGGAAGCCTGAGCTGAAACAGGAAGAATAAATGTGTATACCTGGTAACCACTGTAAAAAGGAAAAAAAAAAAAAAAAAAAAAGCAATAAGCAATAACATTTAAGTAAAAGTTATAAAAAGCTGTAAAATAAAGCATATGTAGACAGTTATACAGAAAACCTATGAAGAATTAAAAAGAAAAAAAACACCACCAACAACAACAAAACAACAACAAAAGTAAATGTTAGCATATCAAAATCCCAGCTATAAGAAAAAAGTAATATAATATAAATATTTGACTTAGGAATTGTAAATAGCAATCATACCTCATGAAGTTCCAGTTTAACTGAAAACTATTTTATGAATAAAAACTTAAAAAATAGTATAGATTTTTATGTTGTTTATCCTACTAGTAGGAATGAATTCCTTGTTTTGCTTTGCTCATACACACAGCTTTTGCTTTACCTAATAAACTGTCTTTAACTCAATCCAAGAGTTCTTGTACTTTTACTTTCCTGGTTCTCTCCTCCATCCCACCTAGGAAGAGTGAGCAAGCAACTGCGTGGCACTTAGCTGCCTGCGGGGGCTAAACCACAACAAGCAGGTAACTCTCAATGTCTGCCTAAGTCTGGAGGCAGATAGATCTTAGATGGAAAATAAACAATACAAAAAATAATTAAAAAAGAGAGAGAGAGAGAGAGATTTAATTCCTTAGAAGTGTCCAAATCACAGTTTTTGCTTTGTTTTTGTTTGTTTGTTTTTTTCTTGGTTGTATCTTTTTTGCTTGTCAATTTCTTTTTTAAGAGGTATATAATATAAACCAGAGACAATTCGCTGAAAAAGAGAAGTTCAAAACCTGTCTTGAAAAACGAAACAGAGAATACAGCTAAGATAGCCCATCCTCCTCCTAAAACAAAGATGGTATAGCATCTGTTAAGCTCAAGTTATTTAAAAAAAAAAAAAAGTACAAAACAAAACAAAACAAAATTAAAACAAAAACAAACAAATAAAATAACACACCACTGCAAAAATATATTGCAATAAAGTAATATAAAATATGAAGTTCTGTGCAAAAGTCATCTTCTAACTGGACAGGTATTTTATCCTCTTGATAAGCAACAGACTATTTGCACTACAGCAAAACATAAATAGAAAGTCCACTGACAGCAGGCTTGTAAGGAAGCTAAAATAAAAATAATGAGGTGTGGTGATTTTACCCAGCTGGGCAGCTGAGCTCTGCCACAACCAGTCTCTCACTCCCCCTCCTCAAAGGAAAAGAGAGAAAATACAATGGAAAGGGCTCAAGGGTTGAGATAAGGACACAGAGATCACTCAACAATTATTGTCACTGACAAAACAGATTCAGCATAGGGAGATTAATACAGTTTATTGCCTATCACTAGCAGACTAGAACAGTGAGAAACTGAAAGCAAACAAAAAACACCTTCCCCTCACCCACCCTCTTCTACATCCTCCCCATGAGTGGTGCAGGGGTATGGGGAATGAGGTCTGTGGTCAATATGTAACTATTTCCACCACTTCTTCATGGTCACTCTCTTCCCCTGCTCCAAAAATGGTGTTCCTCCCACAGGATGCCGTCCTTCCCAAACTCATCCCACATGGGATTCCCAGAGGCAGCAGCTCTTTAAGAACTGCTCCAAATATGGGTACGAGCAAACTGCTCCAACATGGGTCCCCCATGGTGTACTGGGTCTGGCTGGGATGTTAACTTTCCCTGCAGCAGCCCATACAGTGCTGTGCTCTGCACTTGTATCTAGAACAGCAGTAGTATCACACCAGTGTTGTGTCTGCTGCTGAGCAGTGCTGGCACAGCATCAGGACTCTCTTTAACCATTCTAGGGGGTGGGCAAAAATGTGAGAAAAGAAACATCACCAGGGCAGCTGACCTAAACCAACCAAAGGGATATTCCATACCATATGATGTCACACTCAGTAATAAAAGGTGGAAAAAAGAAGAAGAGGAGAGGGGTGGGCTCTCGTTGCAAAAACATCTGTCCTCCCGAACACCGGCTACATGAGTTGAGGCCCTGCTTCAAGGGCGTGGTCAAGCATTGCTCATTTGTGGGAAGTAGAAAGCAATTTTTTTTTTCTTCTGCACTTCCACATAGCCTTTGCTTGTTTTGTTTTGTTTGTTCTTTTCCCTTTCCCCCTCCCTTTTCCCCTTTTCCATTTTTCCCTTTAGTTAAATTGTTTAACTAATAATAATCTTTCCTTAATATTTTTTTTCCTTTAATTAAATTATCCTTATCTCAACCCATGAGTTGTTTTTTTTCCTTTACTTCTTCCCCTCCTCATCTAAGGAGGGGGAGTGACAGAGCTGTTGTGGTGTTCAGCTGCCTAGCACGGTAAAACCACCACACATGGGCAGCAGCTCCTGCCAGATGACCTGCTCCTATGTGGGCTCCTCTCCACTGGCTACAGGTCCAGCACAGGGCCTGCTCCTGCAGGGGGCTCTCCGTAGGAAGCAGCCTTCTCCAGGCCACATCCAGCTCCTCCATGGCCTGTGGTGTGGAAATCTGCTCCACCATGGTACACCATGGGCTGCAGGGGGACAGGCTGCTCCACCATGGGCCTCTCTGCAGGCTGCAGGGAAATTTCAGCTCCAGCAGCTGGAGCACCTTCTCCTCCTTCTTCACTGACCTTGGTGCCTGCATGGCTGTTTCCCAGTCTTCTCTCTCCCAGCCACTATTACACAGCAGTTTTTTTGGTTGTTTGTTTGTTTGTCTGTTTTCCCTTTCTTAAGTCTGGTTTCCCAGAGGCACAACCACCGTAGCTCATTGGCTCAGCTCTGGGCAGCAGCGGATCCTTTTTTGAGGTGGTTGGAGACTGCTCTTATCTGACATGGAACAGCTTCTGGGCTCTTCTTATAGAGGCCACCCCTGCAGTCCCTTGCCACCATGCCCTTGTCACATAAACCCAGTACAGGAAGTGTGAGAGAGACAGTTATCTTTCAGAGTTTACGTTCAAATAAACCCAAAATTATTAGAGCAGATAGGTGAAATATGGCTTCAGGAATGTCTGCTTGGTTACTGTATCGCATCCAAGATGATTGACCAGAAATGCAACCACTTACTATGTTAAAATAACATATGATAAAATCTGTAGAGGCAATTGGAATTCAGAAGTTAAAAAAAAAACATGGATTTTGTGGACTGTTATCTTCAAAAGCTGTCCTCCCAGCAAACCAGGAAACAGGGGTTGTGTTTTTTGTTGGTGCTTTGTTGTTGGCAGTGGCATTTATTTTTCTTCTTTCCTTTTTTTTTTTTTCTCTGTATAGACATTCACTTGTATGTGAAGATAGTTTGATAGTTTGAAGCATTTTGTGTGTGTGTTTTTACGTGTCTACTATTTAATTATTTTTTTAGCTTGAATGTAGCAATTTATGGAACTTACTACAAATTCAAAGATATTTCATCATGTTTTTCATAAATGTATATAAATATTTCAAGTGGAGCCCAAATTGACCTGGAATGTATTCATTCTAGAGAAGCAAAATAAAAGTCAAATTGTATAAACTATATGAGTATGTGCTAGGTTAAAACTGGCCAACAGTTAGTTTGTTTACTCACTCTCCCATGGAACATGGAGAAAAAAAAATAAAAAAAATAGAAGAAGGGCAGGAAAACTCATTCATTGAGATAAAGATGGTTTAATAGGTGAAACAAAAGCTGTGCAAGCAAAGAAAATAAGGTAACAAATTCATTGACTACTTCCTATCAGCAGTCAGATGTCCATCCATATCCTGGAAAGCAGAGCCTCAGCATGTGTAATAGAAAAACAAATATTATTATTAATGCCTCTTCTTTTGCCTGAGCTTTTGTTGCTGAGCACAGTCTATTCATTTAGTATTGTACATCCTATACACTATGGAATATAACCTGGGTCAATTTGGGCTGTCACTACTGTGTCCCCTCCCAGTTTCTGTTCTACACCCAGCTTAATCACTAATAAGGTGGAGGAACCAGAGTGAGGGGAAAAAACAAACAAACAAACAAACAAAAAAAAAACAGAGAAAACCTTGATGCTGTGCAAGCACTGCTCAGTAACAGGCAAAACATTGGTGTGTTATTGATACTGTTTAGTCACAAATATAAAACACAGCACCTTACAGACTTCTATGAAGAAAATTAACCCTATTCCAGCCAGACCCGGTACAGAGTATTTATCATTTCTTATTTTACTTATACAGAGTAAACTTCAAAAGCAGCTAATAATGAGTCTATCAACATTACTTATAATAACACATGAGGTTATCAGAGGTTATTGCTATTGAATTGTGCAAACACATAATGAGTAAGAGTACACAACAGTATGTCTATAGAATAACAGACCAATTTGTCTAACAAGATGACACAAAGCCAGTAATTCATATTTCCAGTGTCTTTTCAGTATACTATTAACTATTCATGACCACAATTATATAGTAAAGAATACCAGGTTCAAGCAACGTGAAGAATGAGTTTTTCTGTGCTGTTCACTGTTTGATTGTCTTCTGGATTAATAAAACATATAACAGAATTCCTGAAACAAACAAACAAACAAAAATGAATGAACAAACAAACAAACAAAAAATAGTAGCCTTGTTGAGAATGTTACATTTCCATGGCCAGATAAATATGAATTTCCTAATAACGGTTTAAAGCAAATCTCAGAATAGTAAAATCAGGGAATATTTCTGTGAAGCTGAGACAAGCACTTTGGATAAACTAAAGGAACACACAGTGTAAAAGGTTGGGAGAGGAGGCAGTGTAATAAATGTACATTTATCATAATCCATAAATAAAAGGATTTTGGACAACACAGCCTCTTGTGGTGAAAATGGTCTTAATCATTTGTAACGTTTAGAGATGTTGTAAGTGTCTTTTATTGCTTTGCATGGAAGTTCTTTAATAGTTTGAAATCACCAGAACAGGTTCTAAGTGACCCTAATAACACAGGGTTACTTCAGTTTAAAACAAGAATTGCAATTCAAGCCACCAAGAGAATGGGAGTTCTACTCTAAGAAAGAAACATATGAAAGAACTCTGAATGAGATCATGCTTATTAAGTTAGAGGTCAACATCACAGTGAGTCTAGAAACTGATATCGTATCTGACTTATAATTTTGGAAAATGTTGGAGTATAAGGGAGATGTTGACTTTTTAACCTTACCAAAGGAAGTGCCAGAACAGTGATGAGAACATAGATTACCTAATTTAAAACATTCTGCTCTAGCCATTAAACTGTTTTAAGAGCATTATTTCAACTAATGGAAAACCATTAACTTTTCAGCATGTCATTTAATATTAGAAGAGCTGATCACTACAGAACTATTGAATTCCTACAGCACATTTTTTATGGCTCTTAATTAGGGATATGTCCTCAAATAGTCATAAAACCTATGTCTCTCCTGCTTTAAGTTCCTTGGGTCACAGACTCTTAAAATGCTAACATATCTCTGCTACTTGATATTGCCTTCTGACTCCAAGTGAAATTTTCCTCTCAAGTGACCGTATTGTCTTTTTTTGTTCTGTATTAAGGGGTATTGTGTTACTTTACACTTTATCATCGCAAATACATTGACCTTCATGATGCTAAAGTTCATAGAGTTTCCAATGATCAAATATACTAGTATACAAAGTGCACTTCCAAATAAATAACTGAATGGCAGTATGTAGATTATTATTAATAATAATTAAGTACAATACTCCTTCTGTTTAAATGAAATAACTGCACATATTTTCACTTTCAGTAAACACACTTTTCAAGTATTACCTTTTGAACTGATCAGTTGGAACTGATGATCCTTGTGGGTGCCTTCCAACTCAGATTATTCTATGACTCCATGATTCCATGATCTATGGACTCAAAATTGTCACCATCCAATTCTTCAGTATCTAAAGATCTATATCTAAAGATTTTTAGAACTGAGCTCAGAATCCTGAAATTACAACAGTTTTAATGAATTAATAATAATAATAATAATAAATACTTCAAAATAACACTGTGTGCTTTTGATTTCTCAGTCTCTTTATCCAGATTTTAAGTGAACAGTACCCATATTCCACTCCCTTCAGGTTGTTGGTGACAATAAGTCATTTTAGAAAAAGTGTAATTTAAATTTCAGAAACGAACAAACAAACAAAAACACCCTTTGAGTCAATTTCTAGTTAACAAACCCATCACCGAACCCTAGGGAACAATATTTCCTTTTGAAGGAAGTTTTGACAAATTTGACAATTCTATTTCACAGTATCACAGTATTAAGAGTTGGAAAGGAACTACTAAGACATATAGTCTAACCTCCCTACCAAAGCAGGGTCAGCTACAGCAGGTTACCCAGGACTGTATCTAGTTGGGTTTTGAATATTTCCACAAATGGAGACTCCACAACGTCTGAACAATGTCTTCCACTGTTTGATCACTCTTACAGTACTCTTGCTCTTACTCAGATGGAATTTCATATTCTTTAATTTGTGTCCATTGCCTCTTTTCCTGTCAGTGGATACTACTGAGAAGAATCTGGCTCCTTCATCTTCACTATCTCCCATCAGATATTTATATATTGATGACATCCCCCTGAGCCTTCTCTGCTCTTGACTGAACAGTTCAAGCTCTCTTTTTCTTCATAAGAAAGGTGCTCCAATCCTTTCATCATCTTCACAGCCCTTAGATGGACTCACTCTAATAAATTCACATCTCTGTTGTACTGAGGAGCCCAGAACTCAATGAAGCACTGCAGATGTGACTTCAACAATGTTCATCCCTCTTTAACTGATGTCAGCGTTCTTCCTAACAAAGTCAAGGAGGCTGTTGGTTTTCTTTGCCATGAGGGGCTCCTCAGTGGCTTATGGTCAGCTTGTCCACTAAGATTCTAAGACAGAGTCATAAAACCTGACCAATTAACATTAACAAAGACAATAAACAGAAACAAGCCTGGTCAGTCATTTATTTATATAGAATTTAATTTATAAAAGAAAAAAAAAAAAAGAGATAGAGACTTGTTTTAGCAAGTAATTTGTCAATAATTTATCCAAATTTCTTGCTGAGCAAGGTAGGTATTTTTTTCTTTTTGAAAATAAATAAGAGAAAATAAATAATAAATAATAAAATATGGTATGTTCCTATAAGTCCTAGGGCTCTTTATTTGTCAATATTCTTATCCCAGTATTAAATATATATTAAAAATAAATATAATAAATATATATAATAAATATAAATATATATTACAAATAAATGTTTTCATCCAGATGCTTATTCCAGTCACTGATTTGACTTTTTTTAATATACAACTGTCACTAAAGCTCCTGCAGTTTATATTGTCAAGTATCTTATTAGTAGGTTTTCAGCAATGTTTAACTGTGCAATCAGAAACAGAATACAGGACCTATTTCTTGTTAGTTTTCATTCATATATCTATCTGTGAGAAAGTCAAACATTTCATATAAGTCTAACCACACATCTCTGGTCACATGATTCTAATGAAGGAACCACTAAGCTCATTAAGATTTTATTTATTTATTTATTTAAATTAACTTTTATTAAGATTAAAACCATCCTTTAATGTAAGAATTATTTCAGGGAGTGATCATTATTGTTGAAGTTAATGTTTGATCATAAAAACTTTTATTTCATATTATTATCATTTTTTTTTCTCTTTCATACATTTAGATTTCCACTGTTTTCATAGGTACTTTTGGGACATGATTCAATCTGACATGGATAGGCATGAGATGAATCACTGAAGGGAGTCTGGGCTACCTCAAGTTTATATATCCCTGTAAACAGCTATATTTGGTTAAATAAATCTCATCCATATGGCATGCTTAGTTTTGTTTCATTTTCCATTGGGACCACTTTAGATTACAGTAGCTGTTTAAACAGTTAAGATGCATTGGCTTAATGGGCACTTCAGGGAAAACACTGGAAGTAGATAAATGCATTAGTATGTATCTAAACACAAGGAAGGCCTAAACTAGGGAGCAGAGTAAACAGAGAGAGGGAGAGGGGAAGCAAAAATAAATAAAGGAGAGAATGTTAGCAAGAAAATCAAAATGTTCAGCATTTTGTCTATAGTTCATTGTCACATACTCTTTCTCAAGGGAGTAGCAGATATTGATTTGGGAAAAGAACAAAACACTGTCATATTGAACATTCTATATGTTTTCAGATCTCTTGGACTGAATAATAGGGCCAGGCCTGTATAATGCTATCTTGTATTTTAAAACAGATGACTTAAAATAGTGAGAAAACCTCTTTTGGGACAGGGCAACCCTAGAACCTGCATGCTACAGATGTCATTATAACCCTGTGATTATGCTATTATTAAAAGCTATTAATCTAATCACTAGAATTCAGGGGAGAAAACATGAATTTATAGAGAGAATGTGGTGACAAATATATTAACTTCTCCATAGACTGAAAGTTTGATATGAAATCACTTCAGATTTCTGTCTGTCTACATTTTAACGGTCCTGAGAATATTTTCAGGGAATAGCAAAAATTCATCAATCCTGAATGACACCAACTGACTCAATAACGCAAACTGCCATAGGATCTTCTCTCTAAGCATGCTGATAGCCTGCAATTCCATTTTAGGTTTACTTACATTCCCTGGATCCAGAAATTACTTAACTATTTTGTCCCAGTCTGCACTTTGCTTCCTATTCCATCTTGACAGTACTGGATGTACTCAGCTTCTCAAGAAGCGTGTCTAATCCAACTTCCAACATATAAATTGTCTTTCTCATGAGACTTAAAGTAAAAAAAAATACAAACAAGCAAGAAAAAAAAAACACAGGGATTTATATCTGTAGCTATAAAACAAACAAAATCATAAATGGCAGAATCTATTTCTAAGCAAAGGAGATGAGAAACATTTCTTACGTGCACTGGAAGAAGATTTGAACAAATACTGATAGAACTATATGTTGAGGACAATTCTGGCTTCGATATGTATTTTTATTATACCTCATAGTCTTACTGGATATCTTTACTTATTTCTCTTGTCATTTGACCAATATGGAATAACACTGAGAAACATACCAATACTAGGAAAGACAATGACCGCTTTGTGGGACCATGTAAGGCAAATTATTTACTTCTAATATTAGTAATTACTTCTAATATTAGACATACAACAGTAATCCCAATCTAATTGAATCATCATAGGCTTTCTTTATGCTCTGGAATGAGAAACATGCACTTCTGGAAATTGATTCTGTTAAGAGGAGTTAAGAGTGGGACTGTCTCTTCTAGCATCCTGAGCCCAGGACTGTTCCTACCTGACTGCTAGAGCCCAGTGCCTGATGCCTTGAGGTCTCTGATCATGTTGAGAGATGCAGCTGCCACTTTCCCATTTGCAGGTTCAACCAGTAGTGATGCTGGGGACCTATCCCAGAGACACTCAGACACACAGGACACTGCCACAAACTGCCACAGACCAGGTGCTGCCTTCAGCAGCACCCCCAACAGGCCTCACACAACATCATGAACATCCCAGTCCCAGGCTGGCACAGACAACAGCTCTGTGGTGCAGGCATGCACACACCCCTCCAGGCTCACCAGTACATACACACTTGTGGTTGCACTCAGTACTGGCACAGCCCCTCTGCCCTCCTGGAAACCCTGCCTGCAGCCTAGCCCATCTCACCCATCCCACAGGTCTCCTTCCTGCTCGCTTCTCCAGTGTGGGGTTTGCCAGCAAATGTGCACACACACACCCTATGCACACCCAGTCTGGGGCAGACACAGATGCTGCCCCTAGCAGCCAGCACCAAGCATATGGGCTGTAACCCATGGCCATGCTACGGCTGCTGGCATGGAGCCTTCACTCACCTCACTCAGCCCCAACCTCAAGCAGCTGGTTTGGATGCACATCCTGCTCCTGCTCCCCAGGGTCTGAAGGCTGAAGATTCCACACCTTCTCTAGTAGCTGACTCTGAGATCTCACTGGCTTCAGTAGATGGCACCAGGGGCACCTACACCTCTGGCCTGACTCCAGGAACAGGCACCAATTTCCCTTCAAACACACAGAGGTTTCATCAGTACCTGACACTTAGTTGCTGCAGCACACATACACTTGGAATAGAGCAAGAAAATGCAGAGAGATTAATAAGAAGATATAAGAAGATAGGACAGACTGTGGTGATCTGGTGCAGGGTGTAAGAATCAAAGACAAGCAGTCTGACCAGACCTTTTTTTTTTTACATGCAACTGGCCCTCTTATACCCACTTCTGTCTATTCACACCACCAGCACCTTGTTGCTCCTAGTTTCCCTTTCTCCTGTACATTGTCTCATCAGTTAGCACGGTCTCACCAGCCCCTATTACGTCCTGGACCCCTAGGTTTGCATTCTTAGCAGTTGGAAAGTCCTGGTTTGCTTGCATGTACTTGGGAGTCCCTCAATTGGTATGACTGACCAGGTTTGTTTCTGCTTTTTGTCTCTGTTAATGTTAATTGGTCAGGTTTTATGACTCTTATGTGTTTGTCCCCCTCCCTTTCCTTTTTCTCCCAGCTGAAAAAAAATAAACATTTTCACACTGCACATATGGCACCAACTAATGCCACTGACCAAGCTTATTCTTATAATTTGTCAATCACATTTGTCTTTGCATGTTCTGGTTTACGTCTCCTTTGACTGGGTACCCTTAAAGAAAACAGCTCCTTCCACACACCCTTACAGATTCATTTAATATAAGGCATTTTTCATAGGATATGATAAACTGCTCAGAGGGCTCTCTCACATAATATCTGAGTGCTCCAAAACCAGTAATGGACATGGAATGTGCTGCAAATTATTCACAAGTGGTAGAAGCAATTATATAAGGAATAACACTACTCTGCTACAGAACTGTCCTGGTGTTAAATACTTAAACAAAAGAGGCAGCTGAAGCACTGGAACCCTATGTGATTTTCTCACTCCCCACCTTTGTTTTGAACTGTTCCAAATAGAACTCTCTAGGACAAATTTGTGTCCAAATTTACTAAGGGGTTACTTCTAAATAGTGTGAATATATGCCAGTCTGTGCTACTTAGACTTGGAGACAGGATTTGGTTTCTGTCTCTCTGTCATTTAGTGCCAGAGATGTAAATACCATGTCCACGTAAATAGTGCTCTTTGCTGGACTGAAACTATTTGTAGGAGGTGAAAAGTCAGGTGCAGAGAAGGTCAGTACAGTTGCCTAGTTAAAAAGATAATCATAGAATCATTAAAAGGCTATATTTTACATTATTTATAAAAGCTAAGATGCAGCAAATAAATCAAAACTGTAGGATTTTAAAAGAAATGAAGCTATGACAGGTAAGATGATTAAGTGATTTGTGGACCATTGGGTATCAATTTTATGTGAAAAAACAAAATTGAGATTTGTCTTGCAGTTTTTACATGGTTAGTGTTTATGGCTATTATAATAAACTGTTTTTATAAACAAAGAGTCACTTTTTGGAAATAATTAATATGAGCTGTTTTAGAAAACCTTCAATGTAGGATAAATTTCTGCCTATAATTAAGGAATGTTTATTTTTCTTCCTTGACTATAAAGGGACATTAAGATGATTGGTTTAGCTGTAAACCAATGAGTATCCTGCTAGGATATTAATGTACCAAAAAAAAAAAAAAAAAAACAAGGAAAACACATAAGGGAGTGCTTATAGAGCTTTTATATTTTTATGAAAGATTGTTCTTCATTTAGCTGTCTATCACCTCTGCAATATCATAAACATTTATAGTATGTCTATGAGCCACAGTATGTTTGTTTTGTTATTTCATCCTCTTGATTATTTTAACTGTCTTTCCATTTTCCCTAAGTCTTTTGTTTTCTTCTGGAAAAGAATGTACTGGTTTTGGCTGGGATAAACTTAATTTTCTTCTTAATAGCTGGTATGGTGCTGTGTTTTCCATTTAGGATTAAAATAATGTTGATAATACACTGATGTTGTATTTGTGCAGAGCAGTGCTTACACTAAGTCAAGGACTTTACATCTCATACTACCTTGCCAGTGAGGAGGCTGGGGGTGCGCAAGAATCTGGGAGGGGACACAGTCAGGACAGCTGACCTAAAAGTGACCAAAAGGATATTATGTACCATATGACATCATGAGGACCAATAAAACTGAGGGAGTAGGCAGGGGGAAGGGACAGCTGCTGTTTAGGCATTGGTCAGTGAACAATTGCACTGTGCATAACTTATTTTGTGAATTCTATTATTATTATTATTGTTATTATTGTCATTATTTGTTATTTTTATCGTTGTTATTATTTGCTGTCCTATTAGACTATTCTTACTCAACAAATGAGTGTTACTCTTTTTCTGATTCTCTCCCCCATCCCACTGTGTGGGGAAGGAGTGAACAAATGGTTGTGTTGTGCTTAGCCGCTTGTTGGGTTAAACCATAATGATAAGTTCAGAAGTGTGTATAATACTAAAAGTGTTAGGTGCACACCAGGCTTTATATAAGGCAAATTTACTCTGTCTTGTTCTTAATACGTGATATAAATACATATATCTAACTTAAGATCTTGTGTTTTTTAAGGATCTTTGTAAGCCATTGAAGAGTGAGTAGCTCATCTGAATGTCTGCTCATAATAGATTAAATGAAGAGTTGAAGATAAACAATATCAATGATCCTTTATTCCTTTAAAGAGAAATATGAGTAGGTTATTGAAAAGCAATACAGCATACTTATCAAGGATTATCCCAGATATAAAATTATATTTAAATTAAATGCTCAAGGACTATTTAAGGCATCAGAAAAAAAAAATGTATATATGTGTGTAGAGGAAAAGGATCCTAAAACAAACAACAACAGAAAAAGTAAACAAGAAGAAATCCATCAAAATCAGATTAAACAAAACCACTACCAACAACAACAAAAAAAAAGCCATCCAGTACTGGTGAGGTTAAACCTGGAATACTGGGTCCAGTTCTGGCAAAGTTTCCAGAGAGGTTGTACAATCTCCATTCTTGGAGGTCTTCAAAAGCCATCTGCACATGGTTCTAGGCAAGTGGGTCTAGATATCCTTGCTTGAGCAAGGGTGTGGGACTAGATGACCTCCAGAGGTTACTTCTAATCTCAGCCATTCTATAGTTATGTAAATATTGCATTAATAATTCACAAGAAATATTGTTTCATTTTGTCTTATTGAAAAAAAATACACTTTTACAGTTGACTATTTGTCCTTCACAGAATATTCTTTCATGATTATAAATGATACCTTTCAATAAAATAAAATAACCATTTCAAACTTTTTTTTTTTTTTCCCTAAAAACAGTGTTAAAGTATTTGCTCAAATATGCATTAAAGTATTTGCTTAAATGTGTATTCTGATAGTCACAGTATGCGGAACTATTTGTATACTTAAGTGCAAGGTCTATGATACATAACAACAGTGTTTGTCAAGTTTTAGGAGAAGCAAATGAGTTTTAGCTAAACAATTGTATTATTTGTGCTTATTTATTATTAGAGTGCACACCGTTGTAATGAAATCCATATGCAATGTGTGGTTTACTTTAAAAAGCAAGCAAACAAATAAACTTTCTTTGATAGAAAAGAAAATGAACTGAAACTTAGAAAATGTTTTCTGTGTTCATTGCATGTAAGTTACAAATGAAACACTTTCTCGTTGTTTCTTGACTACAGTATGGTCATTAAAACACCAGAACATGTTGCGTTCTGAACAACGGAGTTCACAGCGTTTAAAACTATATTTTCAGAAGTGTAGGGAAGATTAAATAAATGAATTTATTCTTTAAAATTTCCATATAATACCATATACAATTATTAAGATAAAAGAGATTTCACATGAATATCATGTTTTCTGTGAGAGGACATTGATAGCTTTTCAGTGAAGGAACTGTGGTTCCTATGTATTCCATAGATTTTTTGACACTTGTTGTGGTTTAACCCGGCTGGCAGCTAAGCAACACGCAGCTGTCCGCTCACCCTCCCCCCTCCCTCTCTGGGATGGGGGAGAGAAACGGGAAAGTGAAGCCGGTGAGTTGAGATAAAGACAGTTTATTAAGACAGGAATATAATAATAACAATAATAATAATAGTGATAATGATAATAGTATTAATAATAATAATGTGTAAGAAACAAGTGATGCACAATGCAATTGCTCACCACCCGCTGACCGATGCCCAGCCTATCCCCGAGCA
The DNA here is from genome assembly GCF_964034855.1 of Anser brachyrhynchus. Taxonomy (NCBI): domain Eukaryota; kingdom Metazoa; phylum Chordata; class Aves; order Anseriformes; family Anatidae; genus Anser; species Anser brachyrhynchus. The sequence goes on from NC_137694.1 coordinate 164,321,788, forward strand.
GCCGGCGTCCCCCCCCAGCTAGCCACCCCTGTATATTGTTTAGCATGACGTCAGATGGTATGGAATACCCCTTTGGCCAGTTTGGGTCAGCTGTCCTGGGTCTGTCCCCTCCCAGCTCCTGCTGCACCCCCAGCCTGCTCGCTGGCAGGACAGAGCGAGAAGCCGAAAAGTCCTTGGCCTGGTGTAAACACTGCTCTGCAACAATTAAAACATCAGCATGTTATCAGCGCTCTTCTCATCCTAATCCAAAACATAGCACCCTACCAGCTACTAGGAGGGAAAATTAACTCTGTCCTAACTGGAACCAGGACAACACTTAACAAGGATGTTTAAGTTACATGAAGATTTGTATTAAATTCTCCCTTTTGTTAATGGTCCAATAAAGAACATTCCAAAGGGTAAATAAAGTAACTGAGTATCCCAGTAGTTCACTGGAAATGCCTGTCTTTTGTCCAGTGAATAAAGAGAGATTCTGTGACCTGGGGTCCTGTGAACAAATAAACATCAGATTTAGGGCAGATTTTTCTTAAAACTATTAGCAGATTTATCTATCTATCTATCTATCTATCTATCTATCTATCTATCTATCTATCTATCTATCTATCTATCTATTTATTTTAATTACTCTACCCCAAAACAGGGAGTAAGCTTACAGTTAAATTGAATGGATGGTCAGGTGTCAAATTCAAGATTTTATAGATGTACCCAGGAACTGCATCTATTCTAATAAATGAAACAAAACCATTCATGGCTTACTTTGTGCACTTGATGAGAAATAAAATGGCATAGCTTGTGCTTATACTTCTGAATGTTCTTCTCTATAATACAAATATGTGATTAACAGACAAGGAATGTTATATAAGTACTTTTGTAGTTGTTGTTGGTTGGTTGCTTGCTTGCTTTGGTTCATTGTTTTTTGTTGTTTTGGTGGTTTTGTTGTTGTTGTTGTGTTTTGTTTGTTTGTTTGTTTTCATTTCTGGAACAGGAAAAGCCAAGGCAAATGGTACACATATTAAAGTGCCATGAAGATTGCTTATTTCTGCTTCCAAATGGATACTTTATTAGTGGAGATTATTGTCAAACAATAGTTTTACTTTTGATTTCCATGTGCGTGAGCAGAAGGAAAACAGAATAAATGAGTAAGGAACTCTATACAGCTGCACCTGAAGATTCTTTTTTGTTGCAATTTATTTTCAGTTGCATTTTCAAAATACTTTGAAGATCCCTTTGTGTATATATATATATATATATATATATATTATTTTTTTTTTTCCACAAGAAGTTCTTAGGGGATTCAGACCTTCTGCTCTCAAATTTTCTAAAATTAATTTCAATTTAGTGTAGTGCAGTTATGTCAAATCATTTCTACACACCATACTGAAACTATTTGAATCAAATTGTGTCTTACGACATTGGAAAATTATTCATGATACTGTTAAGAAAAGAGGCCCTTGCTCATCTGTGCTGTAATTTAGGTTCTTTATTCTTCCATGCCTGATAATGAAAAACTTGTATTTTATTCAATAATCCTTTAAAGAAAAGATGAATTCCAGTGTCAGTAAATTATAATTTCAATAATTCATGCGAAGACTTATGCATATTACCAGTTCCTGAACTCTAGAATGTTCCCAGAAAGGATCTCACAGTATTTAGTTTACACAGTTATAGAACATTTCCTTGTTATTAGCAATTGAGGCCTTCAATATTGCTATTAAAAATAAATAAATAAATAATAAATAAGTAAATAAATTCCCTTTGTCTCTCAAAAATTGAATGATATAGCATAATATAAACATTTGAAGAAACGCATTACCTTCATTCAATTTTAGACAGGCTTTATTTCTGAGTCAAAGAATTATTTTCAATACTTGAAAATTAAATGGTGTGTAAGAAGAATTTTAAAAGTAAATGCAACTTAGGTGCTTAAATATCTTTCCAAGACCATTGCCAGAGTGGAATATAGGTACCTGAATCTCATTCTAAAGTGCTGTCAAAGTAAGGTTGGTTTGATACCTAGAAGTGAGATCTAGAAAAAAGTGCATTGTATATAGCTATCATACTTCATTGATCAATCTGCAGAATGCATAAAAATCTGTTTCATCACACGTAGATTTTGGTAGTCACAGGTAGATATGGAGAAGATTTTGCAGTAATTTTTTCACTGATATATTAAAAATATACTCCTGTTTATGAATTACCTATTGACTCTTGTCTATTTCTCCTGTGGAAATATTAAACAAAAGAAGAGGAAGACAGAACAGACAGGACATAGAAAACAGTAAAACACTCATAACATTATAAAGCATTATAGACACACCGGAGGATCATTTCAGGTACAGAAATAAAGTGGAAAGTAAATGACTATTGTAAATCCTTGTGTTATTGGTGGTTACTCTTTTGGGAACTATTATAAATCCAGAGTTACTGGGTGCAAATACATATATATATATATATATATATATATATTATTTTCACTTTCTGTTCCTTTACTTAAACATTTCTTATCTTGTCTTTACAATTTTTTCACTGAAGTTTTATCTATTGGAACTATTGCATTGCTGAAATATTACAGTCCCTGAAGTAGTAGCTGCTTCGTCTATTTTAATGTTGTTTTTTTTTATTATCTTTGTTCCACAGCCCTTTATGTTGCTCAGTGAATCCCCACTCTCTGTGATGTGAGGGCATTATGCTTCTCTAATGTTACCCTAGGCATTGTTCTCTCTGGAATTATAATTTTGGAAAAAAAAATGTCATATAAAATCATGTATCACTTTGTTATGTTAGATTTAAGTGAAGTCAATGGTGCTTAAAGCGGTCATTGTTATTGATGAAGTAATGGCAGTGATACTGTATATGCGCTTTTAGTTCATATGTATCTATAGTTATATATAGTTTCCTTTCATAACGAGGGTTTCCTATTATGAATTGTTTGGAAAAAGCAGGAGCAATAATCTTTGAGTCCAGATTTCAGATTTCTAAACATATTGCCAATTTCAATTTTGCTTCTGTTTTATATCAAGACATGATTTTAGCCTGCAGTTCCCAGGCTATTTTCTATTCTATTACCTATACATCTGAGATGCTTAAGGATATTTGGGATGACAGGGCTGGCAGAAATAACCTAGAACTTCTGGAAGTTGTGCTCTTTTTGAATGACAGACACAAAATAAACATTTTCCTTATGGGCATCTCAGATACTTAGTAGGTGCTTGTGCATTGAACTTCAAATGCTCTCTGAAGGGAATACACATTGAACAATTTTCTCCAAATTCAGAATACTAAATTTAAGATTTTTATCTTTTTTTTTTTTTAATCACAATAATTTCATAATTTCACATGTAAGATATTGAACTAGAAATCAGAAGAACATCAGTGAGATATGTAGGCCCTGTTCATGAAAAAGCAGAACTGAAAGTTATCATCAGAAGTATCTGGAAAGCAGAACAAAGGTTTCTTGCAAATTCTTAAAGCAGAATTGCAACAAAGTTAAAAGATGTCTTTTACTGTATGGTTCTTTCTGTTGGCAACAGCAATGTTTTAGAAGTTATAGTGAAAAATGGCCTCACACTTTTTCAATAAATAAATAAATAAATAAATAAAACTTTTATAAGAATACTAAAAGAATAAATAAAGTTAATAATGAAACATGATTATGAAGGGTAAACGGGGGAATAGTATTACAGATGACAACTTCTACATTAGTCCTACAACTTGACCTAAGTCCCTGCACCTAAGTCATCAAGATATATTTCAGTTGTGGCTAATAATATAAAATTGTACCTTTCTTATTTCTCATGTTTGCTTCAGAATTGAGTTTATTGCTTGTATTTCAAGTAGTTCATCAAAGACTTAAAAAAATAAATAAATTAGTTTATTATTTCATTTCAGAACACTATATAATTTTGCTATGAGTTGACATTGCATTTCTCTGTCAAGTGAAAAAATAAATCAAGTTAAAGAAAATATATAATTTTATTATTTGGCCGTGTATTTCTCTTTTCTCTGTTGCATATTGGTGCAGACTGCTTCTGCTAGCATAATTCTTTATTTTCTTTCTGCCTTCAAAAAAAAACCTTTTACAAACAAAGCAGGAATGCTTTGGGTTTTATTTCTCTTAAATATTTAGAAAGGTGTTTGTTTTTACATGTATAACTGCTACATCAAAGAAATGTACAGAATAGTTACATATTAGAGATTTTTGTGTAGGTCCACAGATCAACTAAACAAATAAAATTAAATAGGAAACTCTTCAGAAATATTCCTTATACTTGTAAATTATCAATATCCTTCAATACAGCTGGTATTCACTTTCCCTTATTTAGTTACATTTAATTAAATACAGAAGATTTAACTAGTTATTTAAGGATCGTTTCAATTGTACACAGGAAACAAACAGCATATCCAGGGACTTTTGTAGAGAAGTAGGATATCTCAGCCTTGCAGATGAAACAATCAAATATATGACAGAACTTATAGGAAACTTGTGCCCATCTGCAGTAAAGTTAAAGTCAATGGTGTAGGATAAAGACTCTGAAGGATTAACAAATATATTTGTATATACTTAAATATATATAAATATACTTTAATGTATATAAGTTTATGCATTAAGAACAGATATTAAGTATAAATATTTAAGTATATATACTTATATATCTTAAATATACATAAATTAATATATATAACTGATTTGAGCTCCAAGGAAAGCTAGTCATACACTAACACTTAAGTCTTAGTTATACTTTATGCAACTGAAAGCATCCTTTCTGAATTTAACCTGCTATTTCAGTAAGTATGAGTCTCCCATAGATCATGTTTCAAGCATGTCCAGTTTAGATATGTTAAAAATACCCTAAGATATCTTAAATAACACTAAAGAGCTTATGTTTAGTCACCAGAGTCTCCATAACAGATACCTCCAGAAGGTATTTTATATAAATATTGAGTATGAGCAACTCTTTTTTTCTGAAGTTTCCTGTATTCACTTAGAAAATCTACCTTGGTTGATTGGCTTAGATTTAGACATCTATGCACCACTAAAGATGTTGTGTAATGTCAAAAGACTGCCTTGAATTGAAAAGACAATATTGTCATTAAACTAAAGTATTTCTGCTGAAGTTAAAATAATTTGATACTTTCAGGACAGGAAATCCATAGCTCAATATTCACGCATAAATAAAAATACATGGTCTTATCAAATCCTGGTTTAATCATTAAGTCATTTTTCAGGAAATTCTCTGTCCTCATTTAGTAATTTATAAAGTACAACATTATACTACTAAGCCTGGGCTTCAGCAGAATAATATCAGATCTTGACATTTCATTGTGAGCACTCATCAACCTTTCAACCTCTGACATTTCAGTTCTATATATGCAGCCAAAGCAGGGAGATGTGACAACTACTCTTCAACCAGAAAACAGTTTCTATTAGCTTGCTTTAAAACCAAATATTAAATTATTAAAGATAATATTTAAAAAGTATAAGGAACAAGAGTGTTCAATTGTTTTGGAAGTGTTGTTATTTAACCTGGCAGACAGCTAAACACCACACAGGTATTCATTCACTCATTTTTATAATACCTACATAAACAGAGTAGAATGCAAGTAGACTACTTCTTTTACTACTACCTTTACTACTACTTTTAGACTACTAAAATTTATAAATGAGTATATCTAGGGAGGTGAAACGCACGAGGTTCAGTTCAACAAGTCCAAGTGCAAGGTGCTGCACCTGGGCAATCCCAGAAAGGACTACAGAGCGGGAGAAGACCTCATTGAGAGCAGCACTGCAGGGAAGAACTTGGGAGTTCTGGTGGACAAAAGGCTCAACATGAGCCAGCAGTGTGTGCTTGCAGCCCAGGAGGTCAACTGCATCCTGGGCTGCATCAAAACAGGAGTAGCCAGAAGGTCAGGGGAGGTGATTGTCCCCCTCTACTCTGCCCTCATGAGGCCCCACTTGGAGTACTGCATCCAGGTCTGGAGCCCCCAGCACAAAAAGTATGTGGAACTGCTAAAGAGGTCCAGAGGCAGGCCACAAAGATGATGAGAGGGCTGGAGCATCTCTCCTATGAAGAAAGGTTGAGAGGGCTGGAGATATTCAGCCTGGAGAAGAGAAGGCTCTGGGGAGACCTCATTGTGACCTTTCAATACTTAAACAGGTCTCATAAAAAAGATGGGGAAGGACTCTTTACTTGGATAGATAATGATAGGACAAGGGGAAATGGTCTTAAAATAAAAGAGGATAGATTTAGACAAGATATTAGGAGGAAATTTTTCACTGTAAAGGTAGTGAGGCGCTGGAATATGTTGCCCAGAGAAGTTGTGGATACCCTGTCCCTGGAGGTGTTCAAGGCCAGGCTGGATGGGGCTTTGGCCCACCTGACCAAGTGGGTGGCATCCCCACCCATGTCAGGGGGGTTTGGAGTTGGATGATCTTCAAGGTCTCTTCCAACACAAGCCATTCTATGATTCTATGGTAGGTATAAGATAAAGAATTTTTGTGTGTGTGTGTCTCCTCAGACAGCGGATCTATTCACTACAGTAAAACGCCTGTAAATCTTGAATCTAAAATAATATATTTTTCACAAATTATTTATTCGATGAATTATTTTATGTGAAACATGGGTTTTTTTATTAATAATTATTATTTTTCAGCATTTAAATAACAGTATTCTTTGCTATTTGCAAGTCTTCTCCTTCTATCTACAACAAGTAAGAAAAAAAAAATATCTAGGGAATATTTACAAATCTACATTTAGCCTGAAAATTTATTCACAGTACAATGGATTTATGCATATGTAATTCCACTGAACTCAATAGACCCACTTAAGCTGTCAAAGAGGATACGTATATGTATATAGCGACTCATAGATTTAAGTGAGACTTCTCATATACTAAATCTCACTCCATAACATATAAACTTATAAACTTATATCCTTAGAATGAATGAATTCATCGTCCCACATATGTATATTAACAAATCCTTTCACTGATTGCAAATATTTTAGTTTAATCATTTACATTATTTGATCATAATATTTACTTAATTAAACATTTCCTGCATAAAATCAGGAAAAATGCTGTATGGCTAACACTATCTAATAGAAAAATAGCTCATAGATTTCTTTTTTTATAATTGTTATATATTATAAAATCATTATTATATTATGTTATATACTATTATAATCAATCTTTTCCTCTAAGTAGCCTTTGCTATTACTATTACTAACTATTACTATTACTATTACTATTACTATTACTATTACTATTACTATTACTATTACTATTACTATTACTATTACTATTACTATTACTATTACTATTACTATTAAACTTTAATCCTTTTTTTTCTTTTGTGACAGAAGTCCCTAATATCAATGTATGAAGGTCTCTGAAATGCACAAAATATTTTATGGCAAAGTTTTCTAAAAGGTGTAAAAGATATCACTAACTTGGAATAGTGTATTATTTTCTTCATTAAGATGATTGATGTGCCATGTGAAATCCTTGTTAATTTTAACAACTTGGGTGACCTTCATAAGTTAACATATTTCAGTTAGATGAACCCATGCTGAATCATTTCTGTCTCTGTCTGAATTTGTCTGTTGCTTGCTAAGGTCTTTATAATTTTTTTTTTTTTCTGAATTTTGGTATCTGTACAAAAAACAATTTTATTTATTTTATTTATGTTTTTATTTTATTTGAATTTATTTAGTTATTTATTTTATTTATTTTATTTTATTTTATTTTATTTAGTTTTATTTTATTTTACTTTACTTTTTGCATCCTTGGCTGTCAAAATCTCTGTATGTAGATGTATTTTTTTAAATGTAAGTGTTAGATTAACGCAAAGTAGTCAGTTCAAACACCCTTCTATTTTCAAATAGATTTAAAAGGCTTATTTTATGCTGCATTTTGAGTTCTAATATATTCATAAGGCATTTGGACATGTGTATCTATATATATATATGTAAATTAACAACCATCAGAAAAAAAAAAAAAAAAGAAAAAAAAAGAAGGATCTGCAGTGACTTTTTTTTTTCTTTTCATTATATTGAATTTCACAAAGTTCTAAATTTAGTGTGCTTCACAAATACCGCTACCTTTCTGACTGCAAAGTCAAGCTAACTTGGACAAACATCTGAAAGAGAGATTAACCAGAAAGTGTCCCAGCCAGATATTGAGCTGAAACTAGTGTTCATCCTTGTCTGAAGACAGAGATAAATCAAATCAGTAAGTGAGCTTTATGAAGCAGATATCAAAGAACCATGTGTCATCAAGACACTTTTTCAGAGTACTATATATATTTCCATTCTGATAGGTTTGCCTATGCACAGTTTTGCCACACTAAAATGGCCTAATCAAAAGGAACTGAATATATATATATATTTATAAAAATATAAAAACATATACATGCATGAAAAAAATCACTTGAAATCTTTCTTTTGATGTGCATATTTCGGACATGCATAATATTTTGTTCATCTGTAGAGTTTATTTTTAATAATGGACTTATGTGAGTGACTGAATTGATATGATATTAATGAAAGAAGATGTAGCTCAAATGTGTTACAGTTGGAAGACAGAAAAAGCTATTATATTAGACCATAAATAAAATTACAAAGCAAAACCAGGAAGATGATCTAATAAAAGTTAGAGAATTATAAGAACCTTAGAAACTAAGGAACAGATCTCACAAGCACCAGCAGACTATTTCCTAAGACTATATTCTGGGATCTTATTACTTCAAACAATACAAATTTCCAGGACAGAACATATTCAAACTGATTAAGTATTTTAAAGAAATTACCCAGTTGTCACTAATTAATAATTCCAATACATCCATTCATAATTATTATTAGTTTAATTAATACTATTGCAAAATAAAATATTCCACTGCAAATGTGTAATGGCTTTAAATTAAAAATTGGTAACTTTAATTAAGTAGATACTAATCAGAGAATTTTAGGTGATATGGAGGGTGCTGAGTATGCACAATATATTTGGAGGATTTAGTGTGGTACGTCTTTATTTAAATAATAGCAATCAATATGAAAATTGAGCATATGTAACAGAATTAGAAAGGAAAAATAAAAGAAAAAATATAGTACCAACATAATATTAAAAATTCAAGCAACTATCACTGTTCCAGACATTGAAATTATGTCACCCTATCAGTGAATATTCATCACAGTACAAAAAAAGGTATAGGTAATTGAATAAATCCAGTGACCACTGGACTGATACCAATGAAGAAATCATTTAAGATTTTTTTTTTTTTGCATTTGTTTTCTTGATTAAAGTTGGTATAACAAAGCATTCACACAGTAGAAAAACATGATTTGTTGTTTCTTCTAAAACAAATATCCTTATTTCTGAGTTAGCATGTAGACTGACTTGCCTTTTGTCCCTCTGTAAATAGCCCACTCAAGGATAAATAGGTGTCATCAGTGTGAACAGGGTAGGCTATCAAATCTGTAAACATAACACTGAATACATTAGGGATACAAAATGGAATTCCTGACAGGCATTACTTGTACTAAGCTACCTTCACCAGCTCAACAATATTTTTTATTTCATGTTGGAAAGCAAAATAGTGAATTATAATTCATCTAGTTAGATAGACATCCTACTGTGAGTTCCGGTTGCCTTACAGAGATTACTCTCAGACTCAAAATGAAATCCTGAACAGATGCAGCTAATCATGGCTTAGCCACATATTGTTCTCTAAGCAAAACTAGTTACTCTTTGCTGATTGTAAACATAGCCAAATGGATTGAAAAACAACAAAATTACAAAACACTATAACAAAATTATATGTATTCGTCTTTGTTGTTTTTGTTGTTTGTTTTAAACAACAAACAACAAAAAAGAAAGTATTTTTATACTATTGTAGTTTTTTTTTTTTTTAATACAATAAAATAAAAAATCCATTTAAATGGGGTCTGCTTAACTTGGAAAACCTGTATGCTGCAATGCACTCTGGATATATGTACATTCAACAGTTCAGAAAAAAAAAAAAAAAAAGTTACTTCAGTTGAATTACAGTTAAAATTTATTTAATTAAATTGAAAAAAAATAAAAAGAACTAGTAAGGTTTACAAGTATTACATTATTATAGAACTTTGGAACTACAGTTACAGAATTATACTTTTCTGAGCACAAAAATACTGTATTTTAGAAAAGTGATCTCATTTCATTTGATTTCTGGGAACCATTTTTAAAACTACAGATTTGAATTGTTAGAGTTGATTATATATATGGTTTCCTCTGTAAATTTCATATCATCATGAACAATGATAACATTATACTCCTTATCTTGACAATACCTAATGAGCCATTACAGCTGGACTACTTCCTGATTATTTCCTATTATTTGCATTTGATTTTTAAAATTAATGAACACGGAACTCTATTAATACTGTTATAAGTGTTTTATTTTCAAGTTTATAGATGCCCATATTTATGTTGAGATGACACTATATACCATTTCTTTGGAAAATTTGTAGACATATCTACTTAAGAGCCTTCAAAAATTGAGGTTTAAAAAGATGGGAATATGAGACATCAAGTTTAACTCCAGACTTAAGCACATTTAAGACATTTATGTGACCATATTTTAATGTCTAAACCCAAGGTTATCAGAACTTAAATTTTAAGCAACCTTCCCTGAATTCAGCTCTGACCTACTTTGAGTTGGAACTTGGACTTCCAATTCTTTTCTAATTTGAATGATTTTAGTGAAGGGATATCAAAGGCTTCATTTAGGTGCCTAAGCAAGGACATCTAAAAATGAGATATTATAGCATCTTCTGACTTTTGTGATTTGTCTTTATTTTCTCTAGAAACAAAAATTTCAGCTTCAGATCTACTGATTATGCCAGATATAATACTGCTTGTGAAGAGTATGCAAGAAAATTAACTCTTTCATAAGAAAAACAAAAGTATAATCTGGCATGAAATATAGGTTTAAGTTTCTGTAATTATTCACTAGAAATACTAACTTTCTCTGTGAACAGTTCTAGTAATTTAGTGTTGGTCTTTGTATCTTGATTTTGAGATTGTATTTTGGTAAGTATATGGACATTATTAACATCTTACAACAAGTGGAAAATGTGAAGTACCACATAAATCTGTCATTTGCTACTGCAGTGTATTTCTGAAAGACCTGATATGTAGATTTTCTCTTGTGAAAAATGACAATTGACAGAAACAATTCTACTTGTCTGAAGATACCACAAGTATCTTCAATTGAAGATACTTGAAAAAGTTAGTATTGTCAATAGTGTAAGTGACATAAAATATTAGCAGCAAAATAAAGCAAACAAAAATTATGACTAAACAATCAAAAGTGGCAGGAGTCATGACTTAAATATTTTACTCAATATAAGCATTGCTGACCATTCAGTGTATTTCCCTATTTTTTTTTTGTTTCTTTGTTTGTTTCTTTGTTTCTTTGTTTGTTTGTTTTGCTTAAATTACAAAATAGTTGCCACTTACAAGTATCATGCAATGGTGGAATTGTGAATAATACATACTGAGGATATAGTATTGTATTAGCATGATAAACTTACTACAATTGTTGTGATCATATAATATTTTCTGCTGATAAAACATGTAATGAGTGTTCTAACTGAGGAATTACTTATAACATTAAAAAGTACATTTTCTGAAGGCAAAGCAGCTTTGTGGATTAAATCTCTTTCGTTATTTAGATAGATGAGACATCCCTTTTAAAGCTTGACTAGACGCCAAAAGCTTCTACAAAGCTTCTACATTTCTTGCTTGTACTTTTATTTTATTTATCTATTTATTTATTTATTTTTTTGTGTGTGTCCTATAATTCATTAATTCATGCCAAAAGGAATATGTAATAGGTAGCACTTATCTGTTATAGCTCAGTTTCTTTTTTTTTTTTTTTTTTTTTCCTGAAGATGGCTGCATTAAAAGTAATCACAAATATTTTGCAAGGCAACCAGTAACTCCAGGGTCTATAGGCACCACATTTCTTATGCAATTGAAAAAAAATAAATCTGTTTAACAACATATTTTGAAAACTGTTTTGTTTGTTTGTTTGTTTGTTTGTTTGTTTCAGTTTCAATTAATTTAAGGAGTATAAATCAAATGTCCCTTTGTAGAGTTCTAAGGATTCTGTTTCTGTAAGCAGGCATCAAAAACAATGACAGCTTAAAAAAAAAAAAAAAAGGTGTTTAACTGTGATCAAGACACACTTTCTCCATGGTGAATGACACAAAAGGAGGGAGTTTACAAACACAATCAGATAACATATATGATGCATCTTTTCCACTTTTTCCTAAATTAGTGATAATGAACAGACTACTGCATGTAGATTATCACCACAAAGATGCTGGTAAGAAGAACATATTCTCCAAGTGCTATAGAGCTTCATTACTGTTTTAGAAGCAGATGGTCATCAGTCAATTAGCTACAGGCTAGTATTTCCTTTGCCCCCTTATTTCAATTTGCATCTGTTGTCTCTTTTCTAACTAGATATTTTGCTATTGATTGCAAGGCTTTGAGCCTGGCGACCCAGTTATTTTTTACCTACCTTTTGTCTACCTATGCAAACCATTTATTTTGAATTAGGCTACGAGGTATTATGGGAGACCAAAAACCTTCTTAATGTTAAGGTAAATGGTATTCACTCTTATGGATGTAGGTTACCGGTAAAGCCAATCATTTCATTACAGAAAGCCTCTAGGTCAGTTAGACACATTTTGTCTTTGCTGAATCTATGTTGGCTGCTCCTAATCATCATCTTGCCCCTCATATGCTCAGAAACAGCTTCCATGCTCAGCTTCCCAGAGACTGAATTGAGGCTGGCCACCAATCTGTAGCTCCCCATATACTCCCTGCCCTTCTTGAAGAATAGAATAACATTTTCCTTTTGTGAGGAGACCTGCCCAGGCATCATAATGTTTCAAAGGTCACTATAGTGATATTAGCCAGATCATGTCACTATAGTGATATTAGCCAGCTACGTCTTGGATGGTACCTCATCCAGTCCCACAGAATTGTATATGTACAACTCAGGATCTCTTCCAAGAATTTTGGGGTACCTATAACTTCTATAGAAGACTGTAACTGCTAACAAGTCTTAGCAGCTTCTGAATTCTTCTGAATGTTTGGACAATGTCACTGTATTCTTCCAGGTTATCTTTCTCTTCTACCATTGTCTGTATCAACCATATTTTTTGTTAGTGGTTAATCCAGAACTGTCTACTGTGCCGTATTGGCCTTCAGCCAAACCTGCTTTTTTTTTTTTTCTTTCTTTCACAACAGAGCAGGCCATTCTTGCAATTTAAAGATCTTACTTTTGAAGATCAACCAGCAATCTACAAATAAGATCTCTAAATAAGATTAAATCCCTCCTAATACCTAGGTTCTAATTCTTCTGTTTTTCCTGCTCATTTTTCTCAGGATCTTAAACTTTTGACTGCTGCAACAAAGATGATTAACTTCATCTTCCCAAACCACTTCCTTATTCATGATTGTCTATGCCCTTTATCAATTACAGACATAAGCAGTATCTTTTAAAAGATCCAAATCAGAAATAATAATTCCCTTAATGATTTAGGACTGTATTCTACATGAAAATCAGTCTGTGTTATTATATAACACTTTTAGGAGATGGAGGTGAGGATTTAGGTATTAGCAGAGGTTAAACATTGCATACAAGATTCTAATTTAGAACCTGTACATTTGTACAAAAACAATAGGCAAAGTAGTGTTTTGGGCATGTTTGACATTCTAAATTCCTAACTTTAACCAATTAAAAATGTGGTTAAAAAATCATACTTTTGTATCATGAAATAGCTGTAGTCATAAAATATCAAGAAAATTACATTTAAGACTCATAATAATGTCGCACATATTGGAAATGTGAATGGTAATACATTAACTATTTGTCTAATATTGTGATATACCCATCTCAGTGCATTAATATTTTAGGTTTTGCAGGTCAAAATACAACCAAGAATGTAAATCATGGATTCCTGTTCTAGAGTATGAAAGCAACTGTCTCCTGATGAACTGTGGTTTCCAATTCTAGGTAGACAGGAGCAGTCCAAATTGATTATGTATTTCCTGATAAGCTTATCATTAAAAAAAAAAAAAAAAAAAAAAAAGTGAAATGATCAAGCTATCAGTTTGGGAAACAACAGAAGCTCCAATTTTATTTAAAAACAAGTAAAATAAACAGAAATTCTGAGTTAATACGTTTGCAACTTGATGCATGCAGATGAGGCATTTTGGAGAGTGCTTGTTCAGTATCATCTTGAATAAGAAATGAAAGGCCATTCTGAGAAAATCAGGACTCCAGTGTTTCAGGTTTTTTTGCAAGTGCGACGTGCAAGTTCCCAAGTTCCTTAATCAAATTGGTCAAAAAAAAAAAAAAAAAAAAAAAAAAGAAGTCTTAAATGTTTCATATAAAACTCTAATTCTCAAGCTTTCTATTGTATTAAAATTTGGCCTGGTTGACAGATGTTTCACATCTTCATGAGCCTTTGTTTTGCATTTTTGTGCTATTTGAACGTATAAGTAATATATTCTCAGAATCTACTATTCCTGAATTAAATTCTGTCCTAGGTCCAGCTTTTCTTTCTCTGCAACTAAATTAATTTAAAATATGAGAAGTATATCAGCTGATTGCAGATTTGCTTTTTACTTCTTTAATCAGCATTATTTACAATGCAAGCTGTCATCTGGCTGAAGAGATAATGATTTGACTTCATTATGCTAAACACTACGAAAATTCTTCAGCTTAAAAATGTATTTGCTACAGTTATGTAGTCTTCAGCCTGCATTATCAATTAAAAAAAAAAAAGTAATTATAATGAATTTGATTAATAGGAAAACAAAAGTCAAGAAAATATCTTAGTACTTTTCCTTTAATAGGCATTTCTGATATTAAATATTGTTATAATCACAATATACCCAACCTTAATTATCCTGACTGTGCAATATATTCACCTTAGGAAAGTAAAATAAAATTTTTCATAATGGATACAGCACATCTGAGATTCAGTCCCAGTACATATTAAAAGTAAATTAAACCCTGCAAAGCATGAATAGAAGTTAAATATGTATGTGTATATATATATACTGTGTGTATATGTGTGTATGTATGTATGTGTGTATATATATGTGTATATATATATATATATATATTTATATATCATTGCAACCAAAGCATCTCTAGAAATTTGAACTTTGCAACTTATAAACTCAAACTTAACTCTTTGGGTTAACATGACAAACGTACAGAGGAAAATTATTCTCCAGCAAGCCCACTGAACTAGCCGTTTATATGCAATATGTGCAGTATGTAATCAATTTTAAGAGTTATGCAGGGAAAAGTGATTTTGTTTTAGGAATAGAAATGTTTTGTTGTAAATCGTTCTCTTGTTTCACTGCATGGTCAAGTGCAGAGGTGAGAAAGAAGCTTATCAAGGAATTCAGACATGCTGAAAAATACAGCTGGGCCTTGAATTTCTGTGCAATTATTTTGCACAGAATAAACATTTCAGAATAAAAAAATATGCACCTTAGAAGTTTCAGTTTTGTTTTTAAACACAGCTATTGTATTTTTTTCTCTTTTGCTATTGTTGTCTGGTTAGTTTGGTTGATTTTTGTATTTTTAAATGTAATTTTTCGTAAAAAATAAATGGACTAACTTCCCAAGAAAGTGAATACTTAAAAATAGTACAGGAAACAGAAGAATTAGTTTCTAGTCTTCTAGTCTTCTGTAAGACATAAAACAGTCATCTAGTGATAGAGGACTGGACATACGGCTCTAAAACTATTTTTCCACCAGAAATTAACACTGAAGAAAAGTGGAGAAAAAATATTCTGAGGGCAGCTATGAAGTAAAGAGATTGACAAATGGGAACTCTGGCCATTATACAAGATCACGTATATTGTTTAATTCATCATGAAGGGGGGGGGGGGGGGGGGGGGGGAAGGGAGGGGAAGGGAAACAACAGTTCTCTTTAGAGGGGCAGACAGCAGACTGAGGACCTGCAATAGTGACAACCAGTTGTTGAGCACCAGGGAAATCTGAATGGTTATCTGATCAAAATTAGGTATTCTTTACACCATCCTATAAATGACATGGTTCAGGGTCGTTAGCAGAGACATTTTGTAGAGACAACACGGCCCCAAAACCCCATTCAGCTGGGATTACTGTACTGACTTGCTTAGCTCCTAGTCAGTCCTGCTTAACTCCTTAGGAATGGGGAGACCTTGTCTTTTGTTAACATTACAAGTCTGTGACTGAAAGTCTTTTAGTGAAAAAAGTCCATTCAGTTGTTGTAGTGTCATTTTTTTTTTAGATTCTATACATCTCCACATGCAGGAAATTAAGTAAAAGTGGCAGGAGACCTCTGCAGACAAACAAGATCCTAACTAAACTCAGACACAAAAAGGAAGCATAAAAGATGTTGAAGGAGGTTTTGGTGACCTGGAAGGAATATAGAGACACAATATAGCTGAGTATGAAGGAATGGCATTATAGAAGATGATGACCAGATGGATCTAAGGGATGTGAATAATAACAAAAATGACTCTGGTGGATACATCCATAGTAAAAAACAAATGAACACACACACGCAGAGATAAAAATTAAATGAAGCCTGCTGCTGAATCAGGCAGGGAATCTGATGACAAGAAACGTGATGAAAGCAAAGGTACCTAGTGTCATTTTTTTGTCTCAATCTTGACAAGTAAGATTATCTTCAGGAATGCCAGATCCCTGAGACCTGTGGGAAATTCTGGAAGGAGTAGGATTTCCCCATGGTAAGGGAGAAACATTAGAGGAGATTTAAACAGATATGATGTAACCAAGTCAATACTTCATAGAATGAGACCTGATGAAAGTGGTCAATATCACTGCAAGATCACTTTTAATTATTTCCAGACACATGAAGTCCCTGGTGACTGGAAAAAGGAAACATCACTCCTTTTTTTTAAAAAAAAAAAAAAGGTAAAAAGGAGGACCCGGGGAAGTACAGACTGGTGAGCCTCACCTATATGATTGACAACATCATGGAAAAGATACTCCTGGAAGCAATGTCAAGGCACATGCAAGACAAGGAGGTGATCTGAGACAGCCAGCATGGCTTCACCAAGAGTAAATCATGCCTGACCAATCTGGTGTCCTTCTATGATGGGGTTGACAAAGGAAGACCAACTGATGTCATCTACCTGGACTTCTGCAAGGTCTTTGACACGGTCCCACATGACATCCGGGTCTCCAAATTGGAGAGAGATGGATTTGATTAGTGGACTATTCAATGGATAAGAAATTGGCATGAAGGTCGCACCCAGAGAGTGGTGATCAATGGATCTAAGTCCAAGTGAAGGCTGGTGACAAGTGGTGTACTGCAGAGGTCTGTCCTCAGACCAGTACTGTTTAATATCTTCATCAAAGATATAGACAGTGGGATCGAGTGCAACCTCATCAAGTTTGCAGATGACACCAAGATGAGTGGTGCAGTTGGTACGATAGAAGGAAGGGATGCCATCCAAAGGGACCTGGACAGGCTTGAGATGTGGGCCCACATGAACCTAACAAGGTTCAACACGACTAAATGCAGGGTGCTGCACATGGGCCGGGGAAATCCCGGATGTGAGTACAGACTGGGAGAAGAACTCACTGAGAGCAGCTCTACAGAGAAGGACTTGGGGGTTCTGATGGATGAAAAGCTCAACATGAATCGTCAATATGAGCTTGCAGCCCAGAGGGCCAACTGCATCCTGGGCTGCATCAAAAGAGGAGTGGCCAGAAGGTCGAGGGAGGTGATTTTCCTCCTCTACTCAGCCCTCATGAGGGCTACTTGGAGTAGTGCATCCAGGTCTGGAGCCCCCACCACAAGAAGGATGTGGAACTGCTAAAGCAGGTCGAGAGGAGGGCCACAAAGATGATGAGAGGGCTGGAACACCTCTCCTATGAAGAAAGGCTGAGAGAGCTGGGGCTGTACAGCCCACAGAAGAGAAGGCTCCAGGGTGACCTCATCACAACCTTTCAATACTTACATGGGTCATATAAAAAGGATGGAGAACTCTTTACTCGGGTAGATAATGACAGGACAAGGGGGAATGGTTTTAAACTAAAATGGGGAAATTTAGATAAGAGGTTAGAAGGAAATTTTTCACTCAGAGGGTGGTGAGGCACTGGAACATGTTGCCCAGAGAGCTTGTGGATGCCCCATCCCTGTAGGTGTTCAAGACCAGGTTAGATGAGGCCCTGAGCAACTTGATCTTGTGGATGGCATCTCTGTCTATGGAAGGGAGATTGGAACTAGATGATCCTTGAGGTCCCTTCCAACCCAGGCCATTCTATGATTCTATATGATTCTATGGAGGATAAGGAGGTGACTGGGAGTTGTCAGCAAGACTTTATGAAGGACAAATCATGCTTGACCAACATTATCTTCTAAAATAAGATGACTAATTTGGTAGATGAGAGGAGAGCAGTAGACATTATTTATCTTAACTTTACCAAGGCTTTCAATACTCTTTCCACCAATATCCTCATTGAAAAACTGAGCAAGTATGGACTGAATCAGTGGGCAATGAGGCAGTTTGCAAACTGGTTGTATTCTAGGGATCGATACTGAGGCCAATGTTACTTAACATCTTTACTAATGATCTAAACAATAGGACAGAGTACTTAGGCACCAGCTTAGCCAGGCAACTGAAACTGTAACACTAGGGATCAATACTGAGGCCAATGCTACTTAATGTCTTTACTAATGATCTGAATGATAGGACAGTGTACCTAGACACCAACTTAGCCAGACAACTGAGACTAGTGCCTGATACCCCACATGGGCATGCTACTGTTCAGAGGGTCTGTGATAGTCTGGAGAATAAGTTGAGAGGAATCTTATTAAGTACAGAAGGAAATGCAATGTCCTTTCCCCATGGAGTAACAAACCCATGTAATAGTATACATTAAGTGTAAATGAGATAGAAAAGAGCTTTGCAGAAAAGGACCTGTGGCTTCTTCTAGACACCAAGTTGACTGTGAGCTATTCATATCACTTTGTGACAAAGAAGACCAGAAGCTTCCTCAGTTACATTAAAAATATATTTTAATTAGTTCTTTCTATTTCCTATATGGTCATTCCAAATAATATTATGGTTAAAGAAATAAAAAACTAAAATAAATAAATAAATAAATAAATAGCAACCCACAATCCAAACAAATTCATGTACTAATGCATGTCATTGCTGTAATGGTATGAATGAACCATAAATAATATCAATCTAGCCCAGATAATTTTACTGGAACATTGTTAAACTGACAAAAATATAAGACTGCATCTACCAAAAAGCACATAGATGGCATTACATTTCTAGACTTAACTCAAAGCGTCTTTTTTTTCTCTGACACATTGTAAAACAGTAGAGTTTTGGCTTGCATCCCTATCACTTGTGATCACATTACCTTATGTTGCTGAGAGAAAGATTCAGTAGGACAACAGAAAAAAATTGACATCAGAAGTTTAACTTTGAATTTGAAAACTTGAACTGGTTTTGCCAGTTTTCATTCTACTTTTTAAACTGTTTAAATATATCTGATTATATTTTATTTATAATATCAACTGATCAGACCAGTCCAGAGTAGTTCAGACCAGCAAATATATATCTAATACAGATAAGTGCAAAGTTTAAGGCAAAAGTGTATTGCATCTAGTTAACGTGGTAGAGGATGACCTTATGTAAAGGACAAGGTTTTGTTTTTGTAACAGATTAACAAAATAATTTGTCTTACAGGTGTATCCTAAATAGGCTAAAGACTGATAAGACTTGTGTGAAGTAATAGCTGATTCTTTGAAAAGAATATCTTTTAGTAAACTTTTGTATCTGAATGTATGGTATTCTTTATTTCTCTTATAACCTCTTATTTTCTGATGTTTTGAATAAGTCTGAGATGTACGAAGATTCAATAATACAGCAAAACTATAAAAAAATAAGATGAAATGCTTAACTAAAATACTACTTTAACTACCATATTTGATACAATTTGTTTCCTCTTCAATATAACAGCTTCTGAAGCGTACAAGGATTCTGTTGCCTTCAAAACACTGATCCTTAAAATGTAAGGTTTAAAGTTATTTTAAAACTTATGCAGCTTTTCTTACTGTTTGGTTCTGCTAGAATTATCATCTAAGATAATACCCATTTCATCTAAGCGAATAGTAATATCAGCAGTTTTAATCAGGTACATACTGCTGCTACAGTTAAAATCCTATAATGGACAAAAGGGACTTCTAATATGTGGAACTAAGAATTTATTGTTAGCCTAACTAAGCTTTTAATAGTCTAATCGAAATGCAATTACTATTGCAGTTAGAATGATACTAGCATGTAGAGTATATTATCTAATTAATACAGAAAAACATTGATACAAGTATCATTGTCAAACAGAGCATTGAATATCTACCTTTTGGGTGTAATAATTATGCTTTCACTGCTCCTCTGGAGACGAGACTAATGACCCCATTTTCTTTAAGAAAAAGGGAGAGAGGGTTTGTTACTGTAAACCAACAGCATCCCAAAATCTTCACCAGCTGATCCCGAGAGTGGACACTCCTTTCTCCAGTATAGGGTACAGCTGAGATTGCTATTGTTTCCTTATGAAACAATATGTTTCCCTATGATCCCTGATTCCCATGTGAAGTGTGGAAGTGCCACAACAGCCCCCTACCTGGTGATACAAAGAGCAATTGTTGTGACACAGGGGCTGCTGTGGTCTTGTGGGCCATTACTGTAGGTAGTATGGAAGGGGGAATAACTACATAGAAATACAGAGATACAGAGATACATAGAAATATGATACATAGAGATACATAGAAAATGAAATGGAAGAAGCAGAGGAGAATGTGGAAGTGGTCACTGGGTTTTCTTTATTTATTCTGTTAGCAGCATTGAACAATATTTCTTTCCCTTGTTTGAATCATGTATGAATACATAGATCAATGACACTCTTTCTGAGTTCTATCTTTTTCCTGAAATGTATCACTTACAACTGAAAGATCTCTCTTCTGTTTCCAGTTATACTTATTTTGGCTAGAATAGAGTTAATTTTCTTCATAGTAGCATATACTTCACCTACTTTTATATTTTGGATTTCTGATTATGATAGTATTTTCTGTTTGTTTATTTCTATTCTGCTGAGTATTTTCTGAACTTATACAGAATCAGAGGATGACTGAGGTTGGAAGGGACATCTGGAGGTCAACTTGTCAAACCCTCTTGCTCAATGAGGCCCAAATAGAGTCAATTGTCCAAGAATATTTTGAATATCTCCAAAGAGGGATACTCCACAAATTGTTTTAGTAACCTGTGCTCAGACTGTGCTCGTCCTCAGTCACCTCCACAATGAAATGTTCCTTCACCTTCAGAGAATCTCCTGTGCTCCCATTGCCTCTTGCTCTGTCACAGGGCATGACTGACAAGATCTTGGGTCTATCTTCGTTGAACCCTGCCTTCAGGTACTTAATATACATTGATAAGATCCTTCTCTGAGACATCTCTTCTCTAGGCTAAACAGTCCCAGATCCCTTAGCCCTTCCGCGTATGTGAGTTGCTACATTTCTTTCCTCATCTTTGTGACCCTTTGTTGGATTTTCATCAGTATTTCCATGTCTTTCTTATTCTAGGGAGCCCAGAAATGGATGCAGTACTCCAGGTATAACCTTACCTGTGTTGAGCGGAATCACAGAATCACAGAATCATGTATCACAGAATGGCTGAGGTTGGAAGGGACCTCTGAAGATCATCTAGTCCAATTTACCTGCCAAGCAGGATCACCTAGAGCACATTGTGCAGGATGCCATCCAGGTGGGGTTTTGAGTATCTCCAGAGGAAAAAAAAAAAAAAAAAAAAAAAAGGTAAAAAATGTAGGTTGGAAAAAGCCTTCAAGATCATCAAGTCTGACCATCAGCCTTATCTGCCAGGCCCCATTACTAAACCACGTCCCTTAAGTGAAACATCCACACCTATTTTAAATACCTCCAGGATGGAGACTCCATCACTTCCCTGCTCAACATGTTTTAGTAGAGTAAAGGGGACGGATCACTTTCCTTGACCTACTGGTAATATTTTGCCTAACACAGCCCAGGAGACCACTATCCTGATTTGCTTCAGGAGCACATTGCTGGCTCATTCTGTTTATTCATAAACGTAAACATAAACATCAGTGTGAGAAAGAGATGTGTTGAATAGAATAGAATAGGATAGGATAGGATAGGATAGGATAGGATAGGATAGGATAGGATAGGATAGGATAGGATAGGATAGGATAGGATAGGATAGGATAGGATAGGATAGGATAGGATAGTTCCAGTTGGAAGGGACCTATAGAGATCACTGAGTCCGACTGACAGGCTGTTTTGAGGCTGAATCAAAGTTACAACATATCATTAAGAGCATTATCCAAATGCCTCTTAAACATGGACAGACATGGGACATTAACCATCTCTCTACGAAAAACATTCCAGTGTCTACAGCCCTTGCAGTTAAGGGACCCCAGGTCATTTTTGACAGTCTGCTTTCCATCTGTGTGGCTCCAGCATGTGCAGCTGCCTGGGGTTGTTCCTCTCCAAGTGCAGGACTTTACACTTCTCCTTGTTAAACTTAGTTTGCCATCAGTCCATTTGTCCAGCCTGTTGAGGACCTTCTGGGTGGTAGCACAAACCATCCAGAGCACCAGCCACTCCTTACAATTTTCTGTCATCATCAAAATATATGCAGATAATCCATGTACCAGAAAAATATCTAATGGTTTAGATGTTATCCCTCTGATTACAACCTATTGTGCAACGCCTTATAAATCATAAGGTTTGATGTTTTCTTTAAACAACAACCTATTTTATTAAAAATCTTGCACTCCATCAGGACCTCCTGGTGACAAGCATTGATTGTAGCACTGGGGAATCCTCAGATGAACACAATTATTAAGTTTGTACAGATGGGTATTTGTGAATTCATATTGGCCCAGCAGGAGTGCAAGAGTCTGTGTATCCCACATTGTTTTCATCAGACTTTTGCTAACACTGATAGGAAGCTTGGGAACTTATTTTCTCCAGCTGTTCAGTATTTCATTTTATAAAGAATAACGCTGGAACTGTAAAAACAAGCAGCACATTTAAAAATCATAAGCAAATCTACTTCACAATACCTAATAAATATTCATTTTGAAAATCCCATTTAACATTTTTGGAGTGAAACATTACTTTTCTTTGGACTATTCAGATTTGTCATACTAATGTTGTAATTTAATTATAACAAAACTTCTTGGGTTAAAGTAACATAATTTATGGCAAAGCCTGTAAAGAACTAGTGTTATCTATATGAACCACACAGCTCAGATATTTCTTTTCAAAATTTTAAATTGCCAGCAGTATCCTGCAATACAATTCCTCCCTGATTAAAGCCTTCTTGGCTTATTAGAAGGATTCTACCCAGTATGTTTATATTACTATTCCCATCCCAATCATACAAGGGAGGAACTCTTGCTTTCTTATCATGCTGTTACTCCCTCTCTTCATTTCTGTGGCGGACATATGATATAAAAGCCAAACTCAACTGAAATCTGGATATTGAGTTAATAATATTTCATTTCACTCTGTGGCAATCTGTCAAAAAAAGATATATGTGCTATTATATGTACTTGTACATAGTGGATTAATGCAATAAACATTGCATTAAATGTTCTGACTTTTGCATGAAAGTCATAATTCAAGAATATAGAAAAAAATAACACTGAAACAATGATTTGTATCGTTTTAACTTTCCTTCTCTCATGAATGTCTTAATTGTACATTTGAATCATACTTATATTTTTATATAAAATTAAATTTTTAATTAGAGAATTTGATATGATAACAAGACTTTTGAAACTGAGCTTTAGGTAGAACATTTGTCATGTCAAGAGTTATGACAACTTTTCGAAGGTTTTCAACAGTGAAAGTGTTTTCACATGCCAGTGATATTCTATCATTTTTACAGAGAAACATAAAAGGGAAAATAAAAGGTAGAGTAAGCACACATTTACAGAAAAAAAATACTTAAAGTAAATTAATTAGAAAAAAATAAATTAATTAGGAAAAACAAAACAAACAAACAAAAAAACATGTTGAATAAGACAGTAGTTCTTTTTTTTTTTTCTATTTTTTCCTAATTTTAAATACATTAAATTAATACATTGTATCAACAGTTATAATGACTATAGCCAATGACTATATGTTAGGTAGTAAGCTATTCTCCCTTCATATTCAATACTAATAAAAAAAAAAAAAAGATCTTCTAGGGCATTACCTCATCCTAAAGGTGATATTTGATAATACGCTATTTTTTTATTATTTTTTATTTTTTAATAAGCATGAAAAGACTAGTTCAGCTATAATGTCAATATTACAGGTACCTGAAGTTACCAAAGATAAGTCCCACACAATATTCTCTTTCCCTTAGTCAGGAATTTTTATTTCAGTTTTCTTTTTGCTGTCTCTCATTATTTATTATTTTTATTTTTGTTTATATTTACTTAAACTCTGACTCCTTATGTATGTATCCCTTTCAGGTGGGCATCTCCAGACAAAGCCATTTTATTTCAGATATTTTTTCCTTTCCCTTTTTGTTATAGCTCTAGAAGTTTTCTTTTCCTTATTTGTTTTCATATTTATGTACCAGAACCCCCTTGAAATTTCTCAGCACTTTTTTTTCTCATTAAAAACTTTCAATAGAAATTACCACTTTATTTTCTTATAATTTGCCCTGCAAGAAACTCTATAATTCAATGGTAAATTACCTCATAGCAATCTTTCTGTACTGGAACACATTCATAAGTAGAACTTTTACTTCCTAAAAAAAAATGTCTAACCTGTACTTTGGAAGTAATGTTCTGTATAACAATGAATAAATGTCTCAAAGATTCCAAACAAAATGTAATTTGAATAATTTTGTGCTATTTTTAGTGAACAATAACTCTTCCAAAACTTTGTGTTTGTTAACTGTTTCAGTTTAGAGGGAATTGAACCCATAGAGTGCAGTCAAATTTTTAAAACTGAAAACATTTTGTTCTATATATATTCAATGTCAAATGCTGACTTTTTGTGTTAATAATTGCAGTTTCTTAAAAAAAAAAAAAAAAAAAAAAAAGACCTTTGAAACATCAGGAATAACAGCAGGGAAAAAAAACTGAAAGCTATATTACTTGCAAGTGAAAGTCTGACAAGGAAAAACAAGAAACAGCTGTAGTTATGCTGACATTCAGCAGTAAGATTGCAAACAAACCAAAATTTTCCAGTGTGCACAAAGAACCTGAAGAAGTGAAATAACAGTGTTGTCAACGTTCATTAAAGACCGCATGTTGAAGGCAAATGTCTAAGAGAAAACAAATTTTAAAAAAAGAAAAAATAAATAAAAAGGGAATGAAAGGGTGGAGGGAGAAGGCTAAGAAAAAGAGAAAAGAGGAGAAAGATCACATTAGTGAAAACATACACATTATATTATGATTCCATTTAAAACTGATGAACAAGAAACAGCATTTTCTTATAACCTAAGAAAAAGATTCTTTACACTTAATTAAAAAAAAAAAAAAAGAAAAAAAAAAGAAGAAAAACTAAACACATTAGTTTTTAGTATTTAACACTAAAAAAAAAAAAGTAAAAAGGTTCTAAATTGTGATTGGGTACAGTTTTGTCAGTTGAATTGAAAAAAAAAAAGTGTTTACTTCAATAAGACTAGTTGCAGAATCTTATCAGGGTAGTACAGACTTAATGCAGTATTATTATTACAGAATCACAGAATCACAAAATCGTCTAGGTTGGAAGAGACCTACAAGATCACCCAGCCCAACCTCTGACCTAACACTAACAAGTCCTACACTAAACCATATCACTAAGGGCTACATCTAAACGTCTTTTAAAGACCTTCAGGGATGGTGACTCAACCACTTCCCTGGGCAGCCCATTCCAATGCCTAACAAACCTTTCAGTAAATAAGTTTTTCCTAATATCCAACGCAAACCTCCCCTGGCGCAACTTTAGCCCATTCCCCCTTGTCCTGTCACCAGGCACGTGGGAGAATAGACCAATCCCCACCTCTTTACAGCCTCCTTTAATGTACCTGTAGAGAGTGATAAGGTCACCCCTGAGCCTCCTCTCCTCCAGACTGAGCAATCCCAGCTCCCTCAGCCGCTCCTCATAAGACTTCTTCTCCAGACCCCTCACCAGCTTTGTCGCCCTTCTCTGGACTCTCTCGAGCACCTCCATGTCCTTCTTGTAGTGAGGGGCCCAAAACTGAACACAGTACTCGAGGTGCGGCCTCACCAGAGCCGAGTACAGGGGGGCAATCACTTCCCTAGACCTGCTGGCCACACTGCTTCTTATACAAGCCAGGATGCTGTTGGCCTTCTTGGCCACCTGAGCACACTGCTGGCTCATATTCAGCTGCCTATCAACCAGTACTCCCAGGTCCTTCTCTGCCAGGCAGCTTTCCAACCACTCATCTCCCAGCCTGTAGTTCTGCTTGGGGTTGTTGCGCCCCAGGTGCAGGATCCGGCACTTGGCCTTGTTGAATTTCATACAGTTGACCTCAGCCCATCGGTCCAGCCTATCCAGATCCTCCTGCAGAGCCTTCCTACCCTCGAGCAGATCGACACACGCACCTAACTTGGTGTCATCTGCAAATTTACTGAGGGTGCACTCAATCCCCTCATCCAGATCATCGATAAAGATATTAAAGAGGACTGGCCCCGGTACTGAGCCCTGGGGGATGCCACTAGTGACCAGCCTCCAACTGGATTTGACTCCATTCACCACAACTCTTTGGGCCCGGCTCCAGCCAGTTTTCAACCCAACGGAGCGTATGCCAATCCAAGCCATGAGCAGCCAGTTTCTTGAGGAGAATGTTGTGGGAAACGGTATCAAAAGCCTTACTGAAATCAAGGCAGATCACATCCACAGCCTTTCCCTCATCCACTAAGTGTGTCACTTTGTCATAGAAGGAGATCAGGTTCGTCAAGCAGGACCTGCCTTTCATAAACCCATGCTGACTGGGCCTGATCGCCTGGTTGCCCTGCGAGTGCCACATGATGACACTCAAGATAATCTGCTCCATGAGCTTCCCTGGCACTGAGGTCAAACTAACAGGCCTATAGTTCCCCGGGTCTACCCTCCGGCCCTTCTTGTAGATGGCGTCACGTTTGCTAGCCGCCAGTCAACTGGGACCTCCCCTGATAGTCAGGACTGCTGATAAATGATGGAAAGCGGCTTGGCCAGCTCCTCTGCCAGTTCTCTCAGTACCCTCGGGTGGATCCCATCTGGCCCCATCGACTTGCATACATCCACGTCATGTAGCAGGTCGCCATCCATTTCCTCGTGGATTATGAGAGCCACATCCTGTTCCCCATCCCCTTCCACCAGCTCAAGGCACTGGGTATCCAGAGAACAACCGGTCTTGCCACTAAAGACTGAGGCAAAGGCGGCATTGAGCACCTCAGCCTTTTCCTCATCTTTTGTAACTAAGTCTCCCCCCGCATCCAGTAAAGGATGGAGATTCTCCTTTGTCCTCCTTTTTGTGTTGATGTATTTGTAAAAACATTTTTTGTTATCTTTAACGGCAGTAGCCATATTGAGCTCCAGATGAGCTTTGCCCTTTCTAATTTTGTCCCTGCACAGCTTCGCAACATCCTTATAGTCCTCCTGAGTGGCCCGCCCTCTTTTCCAAAGATTATAAACCCTCCTTTTTCTCCTAAGCTCCTGCCACAACTCTCTGTTCAGCCAGGCTGGTCTTCTTCCGCGCTGGCTTGACTTTGGGCACGTGGGGACAGACCGCTCCTGAGCCATTAAGATTTCCTTCTTGAAGAGTGCCCAGCCTTCCTGGACTCCTCTGCCCTTCAGAACCTCCTCCCAAGGGACTCTGCCAACCAGTGTCCTGAACAGCTCAAAGTCAGCCCTCCGGAAGTCCAATACAGCAGTTTTACTGATCCCCTTCCTGACTTCGCCAAGAATAGAGAACTCTACCAGTTTGTGGTCACTCTGCCCAAGACAGCTCCCAACCACCACATCTCCCACCAGTCCTTCTCTGTTTGTGAACAGAAGGTGTAGATTTTGTAGGTGTATATTTTGATCCTTTTCAATAAGTTCCTGCTTGTTCATATCTACAAGTCAGCTTTCTTCAGGTCTCGTATGAAAAGCTTGATATTATAGACACACCATTACAATTTACACAGGTTTACTTTTGCTCATCTCCGGCTTAACTGTAGAAAGTAAATTTGCTCCCCAAACCAGTCACTGATGACTTGCTGAAAACTGAAAAGGTCTGTGAGACAAAATTGCATACATTTAAAATATGTAGGTAAATACTTGAAATGTCCTATTGAGCCTCAGATTAAAAATAATAATAATAATAATAAATCTATTACATATGAGACACTCTATCTTAAATAGGAACAGAAAACTCATACCGGAATCCTGTGAGTTCTTTACCAAAATGGAAGAGGTAGACCCTATATAATAAAGCCCCAACCCTATATAAAAAAGCTCAACAATTCGAGTTTTTGAGTTCACTTTTGAGTTTATTTGTCTGTTTGTTTGGTTGGGTGGTTTGTTTGTTTGTTTCCATCTTTTTTCCCCTTTAGTGAAAAATATGTGAGTTCATCTTCTGATTTTGCCAATTTTTGGTTATCATGACAACGGAAGTAGACATTACACAATTCCAGCAGTCAAGCACATACTTGTTGATTTTCAAGACCTGAAATCTTCAGTAAATTCAACACTTGGTCATCCATACAACAGACACCACTCTCCAGAACTGAGATGCTCTCCTTTCATTACTCTAATTATGACATTCCTGTTCAAATGCTTAACATTGTTAACAGACTCAGAAAACTATAACCTTGCTAGGTGATTTACAAATGATCTGTCAGTTTGAAATGTAGCAGTTCTGATGCATATCCTACATTAGTTATCCCTACGAAAACGCTAGTTTTAGCACTTATGGTGTCATAATTATACTGAAGCATAATTATGACAGCTTAAAAGTCAAATAGCTTGTTCTTTCATAGCTGATCACTGAGCTTTAAATGGACATTTAATGTAACAGCGAATGCAATCAATATTTCTCTCCCCAGTTTCTTTTGACCACTTCATGCAATTGAAGTGTGGAAAATGGGTGAAAAATATAGTCTGTATATTCTAGCCATTGCACTGCACTACAATTCACTAGTTCTGCTTATCTTACCTGGACAAATTGTCTACTCCAGAAGAAAGAAGGCTAAGAGCCTCATTGATCTCTACAGCTTCCTGAGGAGGGGCATTGACGAGGGAGGTGCTAATCTCTTCTCCTTGGTAACTGAAGACACGATGCCCAGGAATGGCACAGAGCTGGGGGAGGGGGGGGGGGGGGGGGGGGGGGAAGGGAGGTCAGATTAGATGTAAGTCTTTTGATTTTTTTGATTTTTATTTTTTTTTTACCATGAGGGTAGTCTAACACTTCCATGTAAGATGGTGGATGCCTTCTGCCTATCAGCATTCAAGAGACATTTAGACAACGCCTTCATTAATATACTCTAAGTATTTGTTAGCTCTGAAGAGGTCAGGCAGTTGGACTCAATGTTTGAAGGTCCCTTCTGGATGGACTATTCTATCCTCTCCCATCCCATCCCATCCCATCCCATCCCATCCCATCCCATCCCATCCCATCCCATCCCATCCCATCCCATCCCATCCCATCCCATCCCAACCCATCCTCTCCTCTCCTCTCCTCTCCTCTCCTCTCCTCTCCTCTCCTCTCCTCTCCTCTCCTCTCCTCTCCTCTCCTCTCCTCTCCTCTCCTCTCCTCTCCTCTCCTCTCCTCTCCTCTCCTCTCCTCTCCTCTCCTCTCCTCTCCTCTCCTCTCCTCTCCTCTCCTCTCCTCTCCTCTCCTCCCCTCTCCTCTCCTCTCCTCTCCTCTCCTCTCCTCTCCTCTCCTCTCCTCTCCTCTCCTCTCCTCTCCTCTCCTCTCCTCTCCTCTCCTCTCCTCTCCTCTCCTCTCCTCTCCTCTCCTCTCCTCTCCTCTCCCAAGGAATTTTAATTATAGCAAATCTAAGACACAGCTACTGTTCTTCACTATTTAAAGAAAGAAAAGAATTAGTAAAGATACATGCTCTGTACTGTATATTTATGTAATGGATACACTATTACGAAATAATTGCATTTTATTCATTTATGACTCTGCTGTAAACTAACTAACAACAACAACAAAAAATCCATTTTAAATATTGTTCAAACTTTCCTCAATAATTTCAGATCTGACCAGGTATGAAGTTTCATTTATATTTCTTAGTAAATAAACATCAGAAAATTTTAAGATGTTGACACATCTTAAAATTCTTTTTTTTTCTTCTTTCTAAAACAAAAGGCCTTTTTTTGTTGTTTTTTTTTTTTTTTTTTCTTCGCTGAAGGCCACAACTATTGGTGGTTAGAGAGGTAAAAATGTTGGTTTAAAATTTTAATTTAGGTATACGTTTCTGAAACAAACTCATAGTATGGTATAAAGTAATTTGGATCAATTCCAGTACAGGATTGAGAATTTTTGTTCTTGAATCACAGAAAGGATGTCATTAAATGTTCTGTGACTGACCATATTAAAGCAAAAAATACACAGAATTGGAACGGGTATTTTAGAAAGAATAAGTGATTTTAAGTTTGTAAACTAATAGGTGCCCTACATTGATGAGCTATCTCATAGACTTTCCCTCATTTACATATTTATATCAGAATCCAAGCAGTAGAATAAGAAAACTTTCCAAAAAAGTTTTATTCAGACCATTTCTATTTGTTCAATATCATGAGCTACAGGGCTACATATTGGGATATTATAAACAGATCTTTAAGCTTTACAATTTTTTTTTTTTTTACAGAGTACCATATCCCTACACATGTTCTTTAGGTCATAGTGCAATTACAGACATTAAAAATTCACCATGTATTTGCACTTACAATCAAAACTATGCTTCAAGAATTGAGCAGTAGAAAAGAGAAAAAATCTTTCTAATGTGTATTTGGATTCCCATATCCTTCAACACTAATTTTTCTTGACATAATTTGAGGAAGTCAGCTGAGGCTTTTTCACAGATAACAATTTCTTTTTAGGCTCAGCATGCTTAAAAAATGAAATAAATTATTTGTTATTCTTCAGGGCAACAAATGTCCATTCAAAAAGGAAGTTGTAAAGGGCAAGTCTTTTTATAAACAACACTTTTAGGAATGTTATAATTTACAAGTTTCAATGACTACCTAGACTGGATTTTTGAGTGTTATTTGTTATTTATAGATATTTGTTACTTCAAACATATTTCAATCTAACTATTCATGAATTGCACACTTGGGCATTTCCATTATTAAGTTTCTCTATTTTGAAAGATATAAATCACAACCAGTATTATAATACAGGAATCACAAATAATAGTATGGATAACATATTATTGATGGCCACTTGTACTGCTTAACAGGATACAAAAAGATTTATCCAATTATTCAGAAACAAATACTTACAAAAAATCTGACATAACATGCGTTATTAAACTAGTTTGACAAATAAATACAAGAAATTCTCACAAAAGATAATTAAATACACCTTTCTTACTATAAGGATGATTGAACACTGGAACAGGTTGTCCAGAGGGAGACTCCATTCTCAGAGACGTTCCAAACTTGATTGAGAACAGACCTGAGCAACCTGCTAAAAGTGACCCTGCTTTGAGCAATGGGTCCTCTCCAGAGGTTCTGAATTCAAGCATCTAATAATTATATCTATTTCACCTCTTCTGCTTCTCTAGAGCTTAGTTTCTCCACCTTAACAAGATGAGACATTAATGTTTTAAAGAGGTAATATTCTCCTTGTATGTGTACTTCCTGAAACACCATAAAGTTGGGCCACAGACCTGATCTATACACTGGGACCTCAGACATTACAGTACTATGAGAATGGAAGTCCCCTAGCAGAATATAAATGGTAATCTATATCTGTCTATATCATGTATATCTATATATATATCTAATCATCTATATCTCCATCTATCTATATCTATATCTATCTATGTCTATGTACATACATATACATATAAGTATGTATATATACGTATACATATAAATGTGTATATATAAATCAAACACATTTGTGGCCCTTATTTTTCTCCATTTTTTTCTTTAAAGTATGAATTTGCAAAAATGTCTTTCCTTTTGTTTATGATCTCAATGCAACGTCTAAAGTATACAAGGAGATACTATATTAATATTGAGGAACCGTACCTTCTAACCTTTTTGAATAATGTATTTCATTAATCTCAAAAGTAGTTGTGAAATTATTTCAAGTTTTGTAATTAAAATTCCCTACCAGTATTTATTGGAAGTACTATTAATAGGAGAAATCCAAAGTTTACACAACAGAGTGCTCCAGCGTGATTCAGATCACTTAAAACATGATGCATCATGTGAACATCTCTGTGTCTCCTCTAAGAGCTGGGACCTACATTTGAACGTCTAAGCACTGATATGCTAAAACCAGACATAAAGTGTTAAATTCCTGACGTAGAATTAAAAATTTAAGTAGTATTAAAAGCTACATTAAATAGAGATTGAAATACATGATAGATTAACTTTGATCAGGTGCTAGAACCCCATCTAGACACTCTCTCACTCCCTCCCCTCAGCAAGACAGGGGAAGAAAATAAGATGAAAAGGATCACGGGTCAAGATAAAAACAAACAAACAAACAAACAAAAAACCTTCTCACCACCTACTGGTGACAAAACAGACTTGACATCTTGACATGGGCAAAATTAATTTATTAACAATTAAAATAGTTTTGGATAGTGAGAAACTGATGAAACTAAAAAACTTTCTGCTCTACACACACACATTCAACTCACTCGACTTCACTCTGTTATTCCCAACTCCTCTATCAATCTGCTGCCAAGAGACACAGAGGTAGGTGACGGGAATCTGGGGGTTGTGGTCAGTCCAGAGCTGTTTCCTGTTCCACTCCTTCCTGCTCACACTTTTCCCCTGTTCCAGTATGGGTCCTCTCCATGGCCTGCAGTTCTTCTAAATAAACTGTTCCAGAGTGGGTTCTCTGCAGGCTGCTGCATGTATATCTGTTCTTGTGTTGTCCCCTCTATGGACTACACGTGAATCTCTGCTCTGACACCTGGAGCACCTCTTCTCAGAAGGTCAGATCCCCAGTGTTTGCAGTGCTATTTCTCACATGCTTTACTTCACACCTCAGTCCTGTGCGATGGTTTAACCCTTTCTTAAATGTTTTCCCAGATGCACCACCAGGGTGGTTGCTGGACTCAGACATGCCCTGCAACAGGGCTATTGAATCTGGCTGGGACCAGCTGCATCCGTCACAGGGCAGCCCCAACCTTTCCTCACACAGGCCATCCTGCAGCCTGAAGCTGCCCACACCTTGCTATGTATGCCTAATAAACAATAAAATAGAATATTGTTTGAAGTTACAAACACAAACAAAAATGCCAAATATTTTGAAAAAATGAAAAAAAAATAGCAAAAAGCCACAGCATGATCAAATATTTTTCATTTACAAAACTGTACTTAGAATACTGAGACAAGGTAAGTTAAGAAAAATACTAAGGAAGGGGAAACAATACGTCAAGAACTACAAACATTAGGGTGACTGTAAGTTGTAAGAAGGAAACACAGAACATTATTTTTGTGTAGTACATTTTTATTCAATATTAACCTCTTTTTATCTTGAAAAACTAACTAACTAACTAACTAAATAAATAAATCAGTTATGCCAGCAGAGTTATATGATTCCTGGGAAGCTAATGTAAAAAAAAAAAAAAAACAAAAAACTTGAAAAATTAATGATCCTTTAGAATTTCAAACATTATCAACACAGTGTAAATATAAATTCCTTTTATATTTATATATGTATATATATGGGCAATGTGAACAAACACACAAACATATACCTAATGTAGATGGAGTTCAAGTTAGCCTGACTTAGGCACTTTATCTTTTCCTGGATGTCCATCCTTCTAAATAAGTTGCCTGTGTTCCATAGGATTCTAGTAAAGCACAGAAAACTTTCAAGAACCTCCATGGGGAAATCTCATTTGCCTAAGTGTAGACATTTAAAATCAATGCCTATAATTTTCTCAGGTGTGGGAGGGCAGTCTTCAAGCACAGTATTAGAAAACAAATCTCACAAAAAAAAAAAAAACTTTTCAGTGTAATCAAAACAATATTATATAGGTACTAGGAGAATTGTACAAACGTTGTGGAGAAAAAATATATATATATATGTATATGTATATGTCAGGCAAAGTGCAAGAAAGGTTGCTGAACTATTCAGTAACTTTCAAAATTTCTCTTATATTCCTGAGGGTGCTCTGTGGACAGGGAACCAACTTTAACCCTTGAATTGAACAAGAAGGAAACTTTTTTGAATACTTATCAGCTGGTAAGCAGCACATGTGGGAGGTCTCAATTTAGTTGCCTGAATCAACTAAAGCCCATTTATTTCAATTCAGAGATAAATTCTGTAACCAATAAGAAATTGTAGCATCATGTCATGCTACGGTCTCAAAACTGTAGTAACTGTGATTGATGAGAACACTGTTTATTAAACACAACTCACAAACTACATAAAAAGAAGTTTATCTTAAACACAAATGGCCTTAGTCAGAATATAGATGCCTAGATTGTTTGCTTAACCAACGCAACAGATGTCAAGGAAAATGATATTCCAAAAAAGATAATTCTTTTTTTTTTTTCTTTTTTAATGGCAGAAAAGAAGCAAATGAAAATATTTTTTGTGTCAAGAAGAAACTGGTGTAGACCAAAATATGATTATACTACTCATTGCTGGTCATGTATGAAGCTACTCCCTGTAAATGTGATCAGATTATTTAAATTTAACTTGTATGCAGCCTATGAATCTTATATTAGTTTAATTTTTATGAAGAGCAATCTTTCAGGACACTATTAACATTTTTCAAAACTACCAAATACTTTTTTTTTTTTCCTGTTACTTCACCTTGCATTGCTATTTCTTATGTAAAAGGGAAACAGTGCTTAGTATAAAAGTCAAGCATGTAGCCCAAAATGTTTTTTCTTCTTGAGATCTTTCATTTAACTAATAGAAGAATAGTTTCCAGTATAGATAACAAACATTCACAGAAAAGGTTTCGTTCAATTCATAAAGTAAAAATTTCCAAAAGAATGAATGGTCAACTAACTTTAAATAGTTGTTGCACTTGGGGATAGCAATATCCGCTTATGAACATGAAGATAGGAGAAAATAAGTGTAATTTACATAGACCATGAAATCAATCACTGTGAGTTACAGTAAGAAAAACTTAATCCACACATTATACCTAGAGGTAGAAGTTTCTAAAGACAGTTTTTTTCTAAGCAAAATACTCCTGTACCAATAAGGATAAGATCATTTTCTAAGAAGCAGTAGTCTGTAGGAATACAAATATTATGAATAATTTCATCAGAAACTGATGAAGAAAAATTTGCTGTTATTTGTTGAAATGTTTGTATGTAAAAAAAAAAAAAAAAAAAAAAAGTCTGGATTCCAAGTTAATACAACTGATTCATTTTTACTGATTTTAGTGTATCTATAATGATTTACAGGAGGGTAGTATACAGCATACCAGGAACTGTCATTAAAAAAAATAAAAAATAAAAAATAAAAATGATTACTTTTGTTTACCTCTGTGTGGTGGTTTTACCCAGCTGGACAGCTGAACTCCAACATAACTACTCTCTCACTCCCCCTCCCCAAAGGCAAATGGAGAGAAAATGTGATGGAAAGGGCTCAAGGGTTGAGAAAAGGACATGGAGCTCACTCAACAATTATCGTACTGGGCAAAACAGACGCAGCATAGGGAGATTAATATATTTTATTACTTATTACTAACAAGCTACAGTAGTGAGAAACTAAAAGCAAACTAAAAACACCTTGCCCCCATGCACCATATTCTACATCCTCCTCCCGAACAGCACAAGGGAATGGGGAATAGGGGCTGCAGTCAGGCCCTAATATTTCATTTCTGTTGTCCATGAACACTGTCCATGCCCTTTTCACATTACTGTGGTAGTTACAAGGCTCCTAATATGTGTCTATACATGTGTATCACATAAAGAACTTTTAAAAATAACTGTATAAAGTAATAAAAAAGATTCTGAGTAGTACTTGTCTGTAGAGAATGGATCTAAAGAAAATGAAATATTACCTACTTTGGTCCATTCAGTTTTAATTAAATAACTAGGAATGTAAATATAGTTAAATGTCATTAAAATCTGTGTAGATACTCAGTTGCAATCCCTTTCTTTCTCTTGACTTTCCATCAGAATGACAGTCCACTGATTCACAATTTAATGGTCTACTCTCTCTTTGCATTTTAATTCCCAGTTGTCAACCTCATGATAGTCAACTCTGGAAGCCTTAAAACTCTAATCCTCCATGACTCATTGATTTTAATGTTTCAGTTCACAAACTAACAGTTCCTTATTTTTGCCAGCTAGTCCTTCACGAGAATTTCTGAAAAGACAACATGATGCTCTCGCTGATCTCTGATAGTAACTATAGTTGGGAGTATTTATCCAGAGTAGTCATACCAGAGGACTAGTCTAACAAATGGTCCATGAGTAGAATAACTTACTTATTTCTCTTCCCTGATTTGCAATACATTTTCAATTATTTTCTGTGTGTTTCCAGTAAATTTGTAGGTATTTCAGATTCAATGTTCCATGAACTATTACTTTCACTGTTCAGGATTCATTGTGTGCTATTACTTTAGATAAATTCTCTTCTTTCTCTGCTTTTACAAGGTGTTAAAAGTGTCAGATCTTGCTTTTTAGATTAAAAGGACTACATGAAGCAAACAAGCAACTAACCAAACAAAAGAGCCCTATACATTTCCAGCTGGACTTCAAACTGCATTCTTTGTTATTTATTTGTAAAGATTAAAATAATGACATACCTTCCAAACACAAGCCTGTACATATTAACTTCTGACTAGTCTTAACTGTCATTATATAATATAGTTGTTTTGCCCACAGAATATAGGTACCTGAAATTACCTTTCTGTGCGTATCTGGGAATGGAGGAGGTTTAACAGAAACAAAGTCTATTTTAAGAAAAAGTATTTTAAGAAGCACATACCAGAAACTTTCCAACCTAGTTGCCTTTAGTAAATGATCCAGTAAACACTCTGAGTATTCTTACTTTAAATGGGTAATTAGCCCATAAACCATTTCTTTAAACAGAGTAGCATTACCTGGCAAGATGATGACAATGTTCGATTACTGCATTATATTTTATTTCCCTCAAGCATAGCAACTAATAGGTATTAGGCTGTTGAGAACAGGATAGAAAAATAATGATAATTAAAGATGTGCATATATATTCCAAATGTAAGGAACTGCAATTTAGATTTGCAGCAAGAATAAACGTGTGATTAATCTTATATTTCTATTTATTTATTTATTTATTCTATTCTATAATATTTATTTATTCTAAGTAAAAGTTATGAATTCCATACAGGTTTTGCACCTACTTGTTAAGTATAGTACATCTGCTCAACCATTAAGTGCTTGAGATCCTTAGTTTTTCTTATTTCATGAATTTTGTCTCTTTAAATCAATGCTTGTGAAATTATTTGAAGAGCTTTTTTATGGCATATCCTTACATTCAGTCTGAATCATGGAATCATAGGATGACTTTAGAGAGTGATTGTACAATAAGATCTGGAAATAAACAATGATAAGTCATCATTCTCATAAAGTTAAAGGATCACAGGCAAGTTGTAAGTGACTTCAGGAAGTGCCTCCTGCTCAAAGCAGGGGCGGATCTGACATTTATGCAAATGATTTTGAAAACCTCCAAGGGCAGAGAACATCCCAATATGCTATATGACTGTTTTAAAGGAACATCTCTTGTGAAGGTTTGCATTAAACAGTTTTAGTTTCCTTCTAAAATTCAGTGCATTGTCATCCTTAAAAAACCAAAACAAAACAAAACAAAAAAAAACCTTTTAAGCATCCTCACCCATGTCCTCACACATTTTAAAAATCACCGTTATAAACTACATAATTATTAGCTGCAGAATCCAGGAGAATGCTCAAAGAATAAATATGTATATATACTTCTTATTCTTGTTAAAAATAAAAAGTAAAAACAAAAATCTTGGTTACCAATTAGATCCTGATTTTGGATGTTGAGAATGAACTACAAGTCATTCAGATTCATTAACAGAGATATTAGTAAAGTCACCTAATTGATTCAGACATGGAAAAAGTAGAAAAAAAATCTTGAGGGCACTTTTGAAAGTGCTTATAGTTGCCTTCTTAACATACTGATACTAGCAGCCAAAGAACACTCACAAGTAATCAACTAAAAGAGAAGAAGCACAGTCTGAATATATTTTTAGATTTATGTATAAATTCCTATCTTCCTTTTTTCAAGTGTTTCACTCTTCCTACCTTCATCTACTTTATTGTTTTGGGGTATGAATATGGAATGCTTCAATTTCACAGATTTATAGTACTGACATAGTCAAAGTCCATTTTTATGGCATTTACAGGACCCAACTTAATGGAAAGAAAGAACAGAAAAGAAAAGAAAAGAAAAGAAAAGAAAAGAAAAGAAAAGAAAAGAAAAGAAAAGAAAAGAAAAGAAAAGAAAAGAAAAGAAAAGAAAAGAAAAGAAAAGAAAAGAAAAGAAAAGAAAAGAAAAGAAAAGAAAAGAAAAGAAAAGAAAAGAAAAGAAAAGAAAAGAAAAGAAAAGAAAAGAAAAGAAAAGAAAAGAAAAGAAAAGAAAAGAAAAGAAAAGAAAAGAAAAGAAAAGAAAAGAAAAGAAAAAGAAGAAGAAAAGAAGAAAAAGAGAGAGAAAAAGAGAAAGAAAGAGAGAAAGAGAAAAGGGAAAGAGAGAAAGAGAGAGAGAAAGAGAGAAAGAGAGAAAAAAGAGAGAAAGATGAAAGAAAGAAAGAAAGAAAGAAAGAAAGAAAGAGAAAGAAAGAAAGAAAGAAAGAAAGAAAGAAAGAAAGAAAGAAAGAAAGAAAGAAAGAAAGAAAGAAAGAAAGAAGAAAGAAAGAAAGAAAGAGAAAGAGTGAGAAAGAGAGAAAGAGAGAAAGCAAGAGAGAAAGGGAGAAAGGGAGAAAGGGAGAAAGGGAGAAAAGGAAAAAGAAAGAGAGAAAGAGAGAAAGAGGAAGGAAGGAAGGAAGGAAGGAAGGAAGGAAGGAAGGAAGGAAGGAAGGAAGGAAGGAAGGAAGGAAGGAAGGAAGGAAGGAAGGAAGGAAGGAAGGAAGGAAGGAAGGAAGGAAATAAAAAGAAAGAAAGAAAGAAAGAAAGAAAGAAAGAAAGAAAGAAAGAAAGAAAGAAAGAAAGAAAGAAAGAAAGAAAGAAAGAAAGAAAGAAAGAAAGAAAGAAAGAAAGAAAGAAAGGAAGGAAGGAAGAAAGAAAGAGAAAGAAAGAAAAAGAAAGAAAAGAAAGAAAGAAAAAGAAAAAGAAGGGAAAGAAGGAAGGAAAGAAAGTATATGGAACTATCCTTATGTAATGGAACTATCCTTATGTAGGCAACTCTGGAATAAAGGCACACATGAAATTACACAAAAATGCACTAGAATATAAATAATATATCTGGAAGAACACAGGGAAACAGTGTTTTCATCAGAGATGCATGCATGAGAGATGAAGAGAAGGGACAAAAATGCCAGTAAAGAAAGAGAAAACAGCAGGGAAACAGTAGATATTAAAACAACAGTACTGAAATCCAGAGAAAAAAAAATAAGGAAAAGCTTTTATTTTAAGTATTGCTTTAACAATTGATTTGAATGTTAGTTGAGAAAGGCACATGGCACGATGAGGACAGAAATTTCTACCTTTGTGAGACTTTTTCCGGAGTTGAACAGGTTTATTTCTAAATAAAAAGAATTATATTGTTGAATTGCAAAGTGATTCATCTTCAAACAGGTTTTTAACTAGCCATACAGATCACAGACAGAATCCGTATCATCAGTATCTTTATTCATTTAACTGAGTGTGGTGGTTTTACTCTGTGGGGCAGCTGAAGTCCACTACAATCACTCTCTCAGTCCCCCTCTTCAAATGAAAAGGGGGAGAAAATACGATGGAAAGGGTTCTAGGGTCGAGATATAGACAGGGGAATCACTCACCAAATACTGTTAAGGGAAAAACATACTTAGCATAGGGAGATTAATGTAATTTATTACCTATCACTAACAGACTAGAGAATGAGAAACTAAAAGCAAACACCTTCCCCCATTCACCTTCTTCCACCTCCTCTCCCTGTGCGGTACACGGGAACAGGGAATGGGGCAGCAGTCGGTCCCTAATGCTTCATCTCTGTCACTCCTTCATGGTCACTCTCTGCCCCTGCTCCAACGTGGTGTCTCTCCCACAGGATGCCGTCCTTCCTGAACTGATGCTGTGTGGGCTACCCACAGGCAGCACCTCTTCAGGAACTGCTCCAGTATGGGTCCATACCACGAGGTCCGTCTGTTAGGAGGAAACTGGTTCAACCTGGGTCCCCACAGGTGACAGCTCCTGACAGATCACCTGCTCCTGCATGGTCTGCAGCTCTGGCCTGGGGCTTGCTCCTGCGGGGGCTCTCCATGGGCCACAGCCTCCTCCAGGCCACATCCACCTGCTCCACTGGGGGCTCCTCCATGGGCTGCATTGTGGAGATCTGCTCCATGTGGGACCCATGGGCTGCAGGGGGACAGCCTGCTCCACCAGGGGCCTCTCCACAGGCCACGGGAGAACTTCTGCTCTGGCACTTGGAGCACCTCTTCTCCCTCCTTCTTCACTGACCTTGGGGTCTGCAGGGCTGTTTCTCTCTCCTCTCTCCCAGCTACTGTTGCACAGAAGTTTTTTCTCTTTCTTAAATCTACTCTCCCAGAGGCCCAATCAGCATACTTTATTGGCTCAGCTCTGGTCAGCGGCAGGTCCCTTTTGGAGCCAGATGAAATGGTCTCTGATCTAACACGGGGCAGCTTCTGGACTCTTCTCACAGAGGCCACCCATGCAGCTCTCTGTTACTAAACCCTTGCCATATAAACCCAGTACACTGAGGTTATAGCTTAGACTACATTATGGATAAACAAATCCTTTTACAACTGAGAATTATAACAAGAAGAATATAAACAGTAACTGGAACTCTAAACTTGTCCTATACTGAAGATTTCTGAAAAAAAAAAAAAAAAATTCTCATAGCTTAATCTACAGAAGTCATGGTAAAGCAAGGAGGAAAGAAACATTGTTTAGTAAAAGTTACAAAGTATTGTCTTCTATTCAAACTAATAAAGCATCATCAGCTAAATTAATACATATGTTAAATGCATGAGCATCCTAAGATGTATGTCATGTGGCTAAAGGGGGACTTTTTTACAAACTTCCATTCTATTTAGAGGTTTCTATTTTAATCTATGTATTTATTGATTTATTTATTTATTACAGATTGTGATTCTGGAGAACAGCAATTGTTTTGAGGTCATTTTTTCTTTAGAAACCACTAAGAAAAAAAAAATAGTACTTCCTAAATACTCACTAACTCAGAGGAAGAATTCATTTTTAAGGCAATTTGTATACATGTGCAATGAGGCTCAGATTGTGTGGCAATATTAGATTGTGTGGCAATCTGTGAACCAGCAGTACCAATCTGATGTGTTTTGCTTGATCAGTACAGAGACATGCAAAATACTTTGTAAGTATACGTGAAAATTTACTATGCAGTAGCAGCAGTAATTCCTTCAACAAGGTTTATTATGCACTTAGAACTTGCCTCCTGCCAGCAGCTTTTTTTTTTTTTTCTTTCTGTTGCCTCGTTTGGGTGAACAACGTAGGAATCAGAACAGCACGAGGTCTATATTTGGATGAAATTTCAGCTTTGTATTTTGAAGTCAGGAGAGGAAAAGGTAGATTTTCCTATTTTTTTCCAGCACAGTTCTGTGGGAATGACATATTTCCCTCAAGACATGGGAATCTTTATGTAATAGTTCCTTTTTCTTCAATGGATATTTTAATTTTAGCTCCTCTAAAATTCATATAGTTTCTATGTCCAAACTAATTTGATTCTGAATTTAATGTTGTTTCTCTCTTGTACCTGAAGAATTTGAAATAAATAAATAATTTAATTGGCTTTCAACAACTATGTCTCCTCTTAAAAATCCAAATACCTTCAGATCTCACTTCACTGAAAGACAAAAGACTCCTACAGGCTAAGTCTACGATTAAAAACAATTAATTTAACTGTTCTGAATGAAAGATAGGACAATAAACACAAAACAGGAGAAAAATCCAGTGAATCTTCAGTTTCAGGAATCTTTTTTGTCACTTTTAATAAATATAATTATTTTCAATATACTGCAAAGAAAATTTGAAAGAAAAATATGTTGTATTTTCCATATTGAGTTCTTTATGAATTAAAATAAGGAGAACAAAATAGTTTTTTGTTTGTTTGTTTGTGTTTTTGTATGCAAACGTTTAAAAAAAAAGCAAAATCTCTGCTAGAATACAAAATCTTTGAATAATATGGAAATTAATGTTACTTTTATTAGTTGGTTAGTGTATTGAAAATTGTAGCAAAGTTTAACTTCAGACTTCATTTGCATTCTTTTTTAGAGACCAAAAATAATTTTCTGGGTCTTGTGTACATATATGTATGCAAATATGTGCTAATATGTCGATGCAAATACATTTTAATAAGTACATGTAAACATAAAATCTTTTTTTAAACAAATCATTGTTTAAAGTTAAATGTTTTCAGCCTTGTCACTGAGATCTTGCAACAGAGTCATTAAACTGGAGATAAGGTTTCTTTCACTTTTTTCCATCCTCATAAAGGTTCCAGATGCTTTAGAATTTGTATTCTTGGGAACCCTTTCAAAAAAAAGTGTGGAAGGGAGGTAAACTTAAGTTTTGTCTTTGTCCCCAGTACCATTACAGCATTTTACTAAATATTACTTAAATGCAGGATGCATAAGCAGGTACCAGAAATCACATTACTGAGTCAATGCCCTTGACAAATGAGTGGAACACGATAACATTCCATGTTGTTTATTTCTCTTCTTTGTCCTTAAATCCTGGATTCATTCTAGCAGATATTTCAATGACTGATTTACTGGCACCATTCTGAAGAGTTTGATAGTCTGTTGGTTCGAGCAGTTTCCTGGGAAATGTGAACTATGTGTTTAAATTACCTTAAGATGCGAGGAGCAGGGGAAAGAACATTAACAATAAACTGTTTTCCCTAAAGTACCATTGTTCCTCTGAACTGAACTCAGTATTGCCTCTAAGTACTGATCATAGTCTGCAAGTATGGTGGGCTGGTACTCCTATGGAACAGGCTAGAATTTAAATGCTTCATTGTCACTGAAGGCACTCAAGTTGATTTCATAGAATCACAGGATCATAGACTCATAGAATCATTAAGGTTGGAAAAGACCTCCAAGATCATCTGGTACAACCATACCCCTACCATCCATATCACCCACTAGACCACATCCCTAAGCACCAGGTACAACCTTTCCTTGAACACCCCCAAGGACAGTGATGCCACCACTTCCCTGGGCAACCCATTCCAATGCCTGACTACTCTTTCTGAGAAGAAAATTCTCCTAATTCCCAATCTAAACCTCCCCTGGTGCAACCTGAGACTATTCCCTCTAGTCCTATCACTAATTATGCACAAGAAGAGGCTGACAGCCAGATCCCCACGCCTTCCTATCAGGCAGCTGTAGAGAGCAAGAAGGTCTCCCCTGAGCCTCCTCTTCTCCAGACGAAATAACCACAGTTCCCTCAGCTGCTTCTCATAGGACTTTTGTTCCATGACCTTCACCACCTTTGTAGCCCTTCTTTGAATATATTCCACGGCCTCATTGTCCTCCTTGTAGTGAGGGGTCCAAAACTGAACACAGTACTCGAGGTGTGGCCTCACCAGAGTTGAGTACAGGGGGACAATCACCTCCCTGGTCCTGCTGGTTATACCATTTCTGGTACAAGCCAGGATGCCTTTGGCCTTCTATACCTCCAGGGCACACTGCCAGCTCATGTTCAGGCAAGCATCAACCAACTCCCCCAGATCCTTTTCCTCTGTGCAGCTTTCCAGCCCCTCTCCCCCAGGCATGTAGCACTGCATTGTGCTGTCGTGACCAAAGTGCAGGACTTAGCCGTACTGAACCTCATCCCATTGGGCTTAGCCCAT
Source organism: Anser brachyrhynchus (assembly GCF_964034855.1). Lineage (NCBI taxonomy): Eukaryota > Metazoa > Chordata > Aves > Anseriformes > Anatidae > Anser > Anser brachyrhynchus. The sequence goes on from NC_137694.1 coordinate 164,366,062, forward strand.
TGACCCAACCTGTCAGGCAAGCGTTGACTAATACCCCCAGATCCTTTTCCTAGGGTCTTTTCTTTCATCTTGATATGATTTCTTCAGCTAGTAATGTGGGGTTAAAATTCCAAATTTGGAAGCACATCCATCACATAGATTGTACAGAATATTAAAAGTCTGAGACCTATTTTTTTTTTAATTACATCCAATGTTTTCACACATCCTTTTTGCCTTTGCAATGACTTTTGAAAGATGCACTTAAAGGAGCTGTAAAGTAATAATAAAAGGCTCATTTGTGCAATCCTCATTCAGACAAAATTCCAGAAAGAGTTTAATGAAAGTTTAGCTGAGTAAAAAATAAGACATAATCATTCTTTATGATTTGTTTTTAAATTACAGCTTTACGATGGTATTTGTATGATCCCATAGTGCTTGAATTTCCACAATAACCCTTATAGGAAAGGGAAATGTCAAAATGATAAACAAGTGTAAATGTCGTTCTATTTTTATGAGTCAATATTTTAATTTCTTTCAACTGTCCATTCTTTTTATATATATATATATGTATATATATATAAAGTAAAAAATACTTTTTTGTTTGTTTGTTTGTTTGTTTTTTATGTTAAATTAAGATTTTTAGCTGATAAGATAATGATATTAGATTATGGTACCAGACTTCTAATATACCTGTTTCAACTAAGTGTTTTAGGTAAATCCATATAGTATAGTTACATAAGGTATTAATATTTAGTTGCCTTCTTTGGTTCACTATTTTTTATATTATTAAACAAAAATAAGTGTGAAATATTTAGAATATGAAGTTTTTATTCCTTTTAGAAGGAAAAACTATTTTCATTTCTAATCTAGCTAATGGATTTTTCAATTTCTCAAATGCTTTTTTTCACATCTACCAAAAATTATTTTAAGTGAATGCCTCTGGATACTTCAAGGATGCATACCATGTATGCAAATACATGAAGTAAATACACTTTGGTGTGGTTTCAATATGCAAATTATAGTTACTGGTTTTTGTTTTGTTCAAGTCTTTTTCAAAACCATATGTATTTCATCTTACAATACTAAATATGTTTAAATGAAGGTAATATGCTTTAAAATAATATGTTAAATGTGTCTGCCAACCTTATTTATACTAATTATTTGCAATTAAAACAAATAAACAAACATACTAATGACAAAGCAGCAAAGATATCTGTGGAATAAAAAACTACTTAATACATATGAAAATGTCACATTCTGGCTCCAAGTAGTCCTATGTTTATAGGAGTTGTTTTGACAGACAGTGTTGCTATGAAAATCAGTGTATTTTAACATTGAAAGCACAAAAAAAATACATGATAGGAACAGTTCTTTTCACCCTGCAGCAAACACAATTATGCAAATATATACAACCATGTCAATTGCCGCAGACTTATTTCAATGTCACTGAAGATGAAGGGGCAGTTGTAGAAAGACAGCTATTTTAGGGTTTGTTAATTCTGTTCCTAGGCATGCCTGTTTCTCTTCATAAACAATAAGAACAATTTAGATATCTAGCTCAGATAAAGTTGACTGTAATATAACACTTTTAGGTAAGAGGAATTTTACAAATTGCAACTATATTTAAGCTGTTTGTATTTAAACAGGTAAATTATTGATACGGGGGGGAAATGTAGGAAATGTAGGAAAGAAAGGAAAGAAGAAAAGGAAGGAAGGAGGGAAGGAAGGAGGGAAGGAAGGAAGGAAGGAAGGAAGGAAGGAAGGAAGGAAGGAAGGAAGGAAGGAAGGAAGGAAGGAAGGAAGGAAGGAAGGAAGGAAGGAAGGAAGGAAGGAAGGAAGGAAGGAAGGAAGGAAGGAAGGAAGGAAGGAAGGAAGGAAGGAAGGAAGGAAGGAAGGAAGGAAGGAAGGAAGGAAGGAAGGAAGGAAGGAAGGAAGGAAGGAAGGAAGGAAGGAAGGAAGGAAGGAAGGAAGGAAATTTTCTAATAAGTTGAAATTGTTTGAAAAAAAACATTAATGATTATAAGGAAACTGATATTTGCCAGTGCCAACTAATGTCCTTAACTCACTGTGACTGCTAGCTATGTTGTAAAGATCTGTGGTTTCTATACTAACAGTCAGGTTTGTGATTAAAGAAGGTGAAAGGGAGAGAAAAGTACTAGAAAAGTTCTGTGCAACTTTATTAGCAGAAAGTTACATTCTGCCACTTTTATTCTATTTATTTATTCATTTATTTGACATTGCTATAATGCTGCATTTAGTTCCCTGAAAACAAACAAACAAATAAATAAATAAATAAAAATATTTTTAGCATTTAAGAGACTATAAAATAATACGAGAACAATCTATTACTGGATCAACCTGTCCAGGGACATAGCAGAATCCCCACCACTAAGAGTTTTCAAGATGTGATTTGACAGGATGCAAGATAAATCTCATCTAGGCTCCCTTTTCCCATGAAATGTTAGATCTAATGATCTTTCAAGGTCCCTTCCAACCTGAGATGCTCTTTAATTCTACAATTCTATGATTCTATTCATTTAGTTCTTCGGTAGACATTGAAGAATTTGGGAGGTGACTGATGAGCACAAATAGAACCAAGAGCTGTGTGTTGTACAATGGTAGATGATTACAATAGCAAGTCTGAGTGCAACACTGGTAGCTTTTGACCAAAAAAAAAAAAAAAATAATAATAATATGTATGCTGATGCATAGTATGCTTAGTATGCTTTTGACAAGTCAAAATGCAAGGTCAGTAGATCCAGAGTTCAAATGTCTGACTAATTTAGTTTGATTTTATACTTAAATGCTAGGCTTTGACCCCCTATCATACATAACAACAACAATTAATGATTTATGACTGTGGGAAAGGAGTTTTACATGATCAGGATAGTGATAGTTGATGCACTTCTTCCCAGTTATCTGCCAGAAATACATACATTTCTTTGTGATGGGTTGTACTAGATCTGCCTGAAACTGAGTTAACTTCCTTCACAGAAGCCTGCATGGTGCTGTGCTTTACATTTGTAGCTAAAACAGTGTTTGTAACAGTTTTGGCTCTTGTTGAGCAGTGCTTGTACAGTGCCAAAGCTTTTTCTCCAAACCTCACCTGTCCAAAAGACTGTAGGCTGGGGGTGGCAAGAGGTTAGGAGGTGACATAGCTGGGACAGCTGATCCCAAGTGACCAAAGAGATATTCTGTAGTATATAATGTTCATGTTCAGAAATAAAATCGTAGGTGAAGGAGGAGAAAGTTGTTTTTTTTTTTTTTCTTTTCTTTTAGGGTTATGGTGTTTATCTTCCCAAGTGACCATTATACATCCTTTTCAGGAAGTGACTGCAGATGAGAAGTAGTGAATTAATTCTGTTCGTTTTATGTGCACAGATTCTGTTGCTTTCTTATTAAACTGTCTAGATCTTGATCCACTGGTCTTTTTGCCTTCTTTCTACATTCTTCCCATCCCATGGGAGAGGGGAGACAGTGAGAGGTAGAGAGGGTGTTTTCTTGATGGCCAGAGTCAACCAACCACATAGACAAAGACTGAAACTTAGAAGAACAGACAGACCTAACACTCTAAACATCCAGAATTATTATTATTAATTATTATTATTATAAAATTTTAATAACAATAATAATAATAATAATAATTGCTACATACAATAGAATTAGAAAATAATTTTAATATTATTCTAAATAGTTAAGAACTTGCCATGGAGTGAAAGGATATATTTGTCTTCCATATAACAGTAAGCCCAGCATTTTTAAAATCAGTTATCACTAAATCTAAAATATACTAACAAAATATCATATGAATTCCTAATTTGTCATTGTTTCTATATATAATCTATACAATATAAATGAAATTTTGTTTTCATTTTAATGGATTTTTATTTTTTTTAATGTACATGAATTATTCAAAAATACTGTGATTCAGGCAGTGATATGAAAATATATGTTTCTGTTACCATGCTAGCAGAGTAAGAGCTAAGTACTTAAAGCATAATGGCACATACCATGCATATTCATGTATATTTTCCATACTGCTTCCATATTTAAATGTTAATTTGTGACTCTTTAACATATCTTAAGTATAATCTTTTGAAGAAAACAATAAAATCTGGACCAATACTACCAATGTAAGATGTCATTGTCTATTAAGGAAGAACATAGTTTTAAGCTGGCTTTTATTTTCCTTTGATTTAGTCCGTGATCATATTGTCCATATTTACTATTTAGAACATTAAAAAGACTTACGACTTTAATGTATTCATACATACCACTATACTTTCTCTTTGGTATAATCCTGCCTACTAAAATAACTCTTCTGTACCCCTATGAATATTCAGAACCAAATATTCATTGTGGACTACTGTGTTGTAAGGCTTTTTCAATATATGTTGTAGAAATGTTATATTGTACTAGAGAGTTAACAGATATATGTCACAGCATATGACAGCATCTAGATGGCTTCTGGTTTGTAGTCCTGGTTTTCCTTCCAGTGGTCAGGCACTGGAACAGGCTCCCCAGGGGATTGGTCATGACACTGAGCCTGCCAGAATTCAAGAAAAATTTGGACAACTCTGTCAATTAATTCAATTTTTGGGTTGTCCTGTGTGGAGCCAGGAGTTGGGTGGCTAATGATCTCCGTGGGTCCCTTCCAACTCCGGATGTTCAATGAAAGAGGATGCTAATGTATTTCTGGATCCCACTCAAAGAGTAATGAAATATGGCTGAGATACAGCACTAAGCCTGGTTTAAAACACCTCTGGAATTTCAATTTTATCAGTAGCTTCAGAGACTAGATTTTCCCTGAACAACTCTGTGAAAAAAGAAAGACAATATGTGCAAGGTGACAGTTCTCTGACATGCTCACCACTACATGTAGGCTAGTAACCTAGAGAATGAACAATCCTGGAAATTTCAGCTGTTTCACTAAAAGAGTAAAAACAAGTCTGCTCATCTTTAGATCACTGTGTAACTGCTTTCTGCTTCATGAAAGACTCTCTGTGGATTGGAAGATTTAAGTCACTTCAGTGGAATTTGCTTCAGTGCAAAGAAAAATGATTCCATAATTACAGCTTTTACCAGATGTTTTGGTTTTTGTACATACATTTTAAGAGGTAGATTATTATTTGTATAGAAGACGTATCTCAAGGTCAGCTTAATATGTGGATTCAGGGGGCAACAATCATTTATTTCCTACGTAGCTGTGAATACAGGGTCTTAAACATCTAAGTTATGATCAAAATGATACTTTACCAGAAAACTGCTAAGGTCTAGAACACAAGATATAAACAGTTCAATTAACTGAAAAATATTCCTAACTGTATTTTTGTAAATTAATGGACCTGGAATGCTTAGGTTTATGGTGTATTTTTTATAATTCTTTTACTGTTTTATTACAATATCCATGGACAAAATTTAATATCCTAGGAGAATTTGCCTTTTACTAAAACCTGTTTCAAATGCTCTTCTCTAGTACCACCAGCCTTGAAGTTAGAGGAATAGATGACATATATTGTTCAGCTCCAGGGATGAAAGAACAGCTTTGTATTAAGTAATTTCAGCTTTTACTAAAGTGCATGGCATACTCCCCAAAACATAAGAGGAAGGAAAAGCTAAAGAATAGATATTTTGGTAAGAATAGAAAACAAACCAAACAACCAAACAAAAAAAATAGGGAAAGAGAGAGAGAGAGAGAGAGAGAGAGAGAGAGAGAGAGAGAGGGTGGGAGGGTTATATACAAGTATTCTCCCAGGATAGGTACAGATAAGAGGACAAGCAGTGGGAGGAGTATCAGGGAAATGGTTGGAATATTGATGCATGTATCTGATGCATGTATCTGGTTCATGGATATAAAAGCTAGGAAATGTTCACTAGGCTATAACTCCATCTCAAGGTTTCAGTGGATTTAGAGCTTTATAATTCACAGAGCCTGCTGTTTGTTTCTGCTATAACAATTATTCATTTTAATTATCTTTTTTCTATTAATGATGGAACAGCTGCTTGCATACTTTTCTTTCAATAAAGAGTAAAGCCTGTATTATTCATGCTTATCCCTGTGCATAATTAATTTTTTAATGTCAAGGCCCCATGTTGCTGAACGTATCAATTAATTAGTCAAGTTATCATTAAAAGGTAACTTCTGGCTATGGTTGTCATCATTACACATGACAGTGGAAACAGTAACACTTCTACTGAAGTGCTTGGTATATTGCTCAGTTTGCATCTGAACAATCTTAGAAACCACAAGAACCTGTATTAGAAAACACACTCTTGCGGCTTTCGAGTGTTGAAAAAATATAATATTTGCCAGCAGTCTTCATTAAATTCAGCAGCAGCAATGGAGTAAAACTTCTGGTAATTAATTTGATAAAACAGAAAAAGAAGTAATAATTGTGTAAGTATAATTATCTATGTGTCTGAGAATTATATGCCCTCTGAAGAGTTGTATAATATTCTAAAGAACATGAAGTGAGAGTTTCACATTTAAGACATATTTGAAAAACAAACAAACAAACAAAACCAAGAAGTTTAAAAGTATAGAAATTCTTTAAGAATATAAATTATTAAATATATTTTCATCAACTATTTCAGAGAGTAGAAATGGTACCTGATTTAGATTTTGTTGCTATCCTGAAAGTTGGACATTTTGTTACATAAAGCCAATTGTGAGTACAGTAACAGTTCATTAATGATTCTAATAACTGAAAATTAATAAATACTTTAAATGAAAATGAGAACTGAGTCTTGAGACTGTAGCATAGTCTGTCTTTCATTTTTCTAATACTTTTTGCCAAGAGAATTTAATATTGTAAGATGCTTACGTGCAACAGAGTTAAATGTGAAAGAAAACACAATGCTAGATGTGAACAGATAAACATTGAACAGATAAACTTGAACAGATAAACATTTCAATTGTTCTCAAGTAATAGTCTTCAAGCACACACTAAAGAAATTCTGAGAGATACTGGCCATCTACAAGGACAGCTGAAAAGACACCAAAAGTTTAATTATAAAAGAGATTGTATAAGGAAAATCTAGTACTTTTAAAAGATGTTCGTGGATATTAACATTAAGCTATATCTTGGGCACCACAGTTGACTCTAGATTTTTTTCAGTTGGATATACTGAATGAAAACATTTTTTAGTTGCCTGCTTAAAAATGTCATGCAGGAAAGAACGAAAGATTTCTTGTAAGGGAACTAATGCCTAAGGAACTACTCCCAGAAATGGAAATTTTGTTTTCTTTTCTTTGTTCTGATATTGATTTATGCATTTTGTATCAAATACAATTCATCCTTTTGAGGAGGGCCCACAGATATGTCTCTTTTTTATTACAGGTTAATATCTTAAATACAAATATTTGCATTTTTCCTTTTTTCCCTCTCTCAATAAACTGTTGAGTATTTAATTTAAATGGAAAAATATCATCAGTAGAACATTTTTTATAGAAGAAATTAAAGTCTACGCTTCATAAGCATGGTGGGTTCTTCACATGCTTGTATCAAAAATAACTTATTAGTAACATTTTATCAAATCCTTTCTTAAAGATAACTTTAAGTCTTATAATCCATTCAGCAAAATATTTCCCGAATCTATCACTAAAGCAGTTCTTGGTACGTCAAGAAACACATGTGTTATGGAAACTTATAGGTGTTTATGGTAACATATAGGTGTTTATGAAAATTTGCTTTAATCAATCATTTTTCTGCACTTGAGTGAGAGCAATTATGATTTAAAATTTTCATATTATTTGAAAAAAATATATATGAAGAATGATTTATTGCTTCAGAACAAAAGTCAGTCTAGCCCAAGATATTTTTTTTCTTTTCCTAAAAGTGATACTAATAGGAAGTAAACATCCATTTATGGTGAGTAACCATGGGTACTTTCCTGGTCTTTTTGGCTGTTTTTAGCTCTGGAAATTTCCTGAATCTGATATCTGAAGTCTATTCAATTACTCTTAACTGATCTTTCTTATAAATACCTTTCTTAGTGTCCCCTTAAGCTTCTGCAAAATTTTGTATCAGTAATCCTTTTGCAGATTGGTTGGCATCAAAGATGGACCTTTTTGAGAGGAGGTATATTGTTTTGCTTATTCTAAATCTTCCTACTCATATTTAAATTCATGATCCTTATTTATGTTTTTGGAACAGATAGTGAAGAGTTGATCATCATTCATGTCACCCATGATTTAATAGACTTTTACCATACCCCATTTAATTAATCTCTTATTCAAACTTGGGTCCTCCTGTTCAGTGATTCAGGAAACTGTTTTAAAACACTTTTTCTGTTTTTGTTTTTGTTTTCCTTTTTCAATATTCTCCTTTTTTAGTATTTTATTTTTGAGATAGGGAAAAACAAAACAGCAAAAACAAAACAAAACCAAAACCCCGCTACTGATAACAACTGCACACAACAGTGTAGAAAAGCATAGATTTGTTGGGAGTATACTGTTTGTTATTTGGTTGTTTGGTTGTTGTTTTTTTTTGTTTTGTTTTGTTTTCCCATTTTATTTTTTAGTATTTTGTTTATATTCATTCCTTGTACTTTTTCCCTTCCCTTCCCTTCCCTTCCCTTCCCTTCCCTTCCCTTCCCTTCCCTTCCCTTCCCTTCCCTTCCCTTCCCTTCCCTTCCCTTCCCTTCCCTTCCCTTCCCTTCCCTTCCCTTCCCTTCCCTTCCCTTCCCTTCCCTTCCCTTCCCTTCCCTTCCCTTCCCTTCCCTTCCCTTCCCTTCCCTTCCCTTCCCTTCCCTTCCCTTCCTTTCCCTTTTCCTTTGCTTTAAAAAACACTGGTCTTTTAGAATGAAGTATACTACAGAGAAAATCACTCCACTAAATGTGTGTATAGCTGTCAAAACTTTTGCCAGTATTTAATCAGAGAACTGAATTAAACATGACTTTTTCAACAGAATCTCATCTCATAAGTGACAGTTAATACAGATAACCTATTCCTTGTAAACGTCTCCTTAAAAAAAAAAAAAAAAAAGTCAATTTATAATCTGACTAGGAACTTAAGGGACTTAAAATGAGGGTTTCTGAGTGGGAGCTAATTACATATTTTTCCTTTTATGTTAGATTAGATGTCAGTCAAATATTAGTTGTATAGGATGCAGAAATATAGTTTAAACACAACTGAAAAATGCAATACCATTTCTGAAATGAGTTCAAGCAACACCCGAGTCTTCTTTGATTGATGCCAAATGAAAGTACATGTCAGTCAAAAAACAAAAACAGCAGGAATGCTCATCAAGTCTGTCAGGTTTCCAAGACTAACAGGGATCCCATGCTGGTTGATGAGACTGAAGAAGTTATGCTAAAATGATTTATTATCTTCTTCTGTACAACAACAACAAATTGCTATTTTATACTTATCACAAAATGTATAAGGTCTTTGTATGAATACATAAACAGAGAAATTCTCCATATCAAATACTGGACTTGTGAGTTACTAAAGTCTGGATGACGGATCCTGCTATGTGTCTGTGAGGGAAAAAATGAGTTTCCTAATGTATAAAAATTATGGTCAAACATTACCTTTATGAACTTCAGATTTTTTAGAAAATGATTTTCACTCCCATGTAAAATCAGATATCAGATCTCAACTGTAGGGAAAATAAAGGAGTATAATAAAGGCTGTAATGCCAGGAACATAGTCAGCAAAGTCACTTACCACACAGATATGATGAAAGTGCATTATAATTTCCACTATGAGCAATTTTATGAATCTTTAATTTCCTGTACTATCTCAGGGCCAGTTCTGCTAATGCTTTATCATGTGAAAAGTCCTGGAGTTCAATGAGATTACTCACAAGTGCGAGGCAAAAGAAAAGTCTGGTACAATTTATAAGATCAAGCTACATATGCTAAATATTCAGCTTTCAATTTCTTTTAATCATATACATATATTTTTTCTTCCCTTTCTTGTTAAAAATAAAATAAAATTACAACTTGACAAAATTACCGTGACAAAGCATATCCGTTAATTCAAACACTTACCTGTCAAATATATATATATATTACTTTTCAAATATATACGTATATATTTGAAAAGTAATATAAAAACAATCATTGATTTCTACAGGACTTAAAAATAATTAATGTAATTTCAAATAAGAAGACTACATAAGTCACTGAAGAGAAAAATAAAAATTTTCAATCAATTACTTAAAAGAGCTGTTAAAAATAACATATTAAGCTATTTATATGTAAATTTTAAAAAGACTAGTTCATTGGTTCTTATTTTTCAGTAAATGTGGAACTTTTATTAAGCATTCTGAATTTTATGATGGTTCAGCCAAAAAGTACAAATGCCTGAAAATAGCATTATGATTTTAAGAAATTGACTTTCTAAATATGATTAATCACCTCTTCTTTTTTTGTTTTGCATTTTTATTTTTGATTTTGCATTAAATTCTAAAATTTTTACCAAATGTAGCATGTTTTTCTTAAAAAATGAAATATTTTTTTGATATTAAAATGTAACATTCTAATTACAAGGAGTAGACAACATGCATTATTGTCTTAATATACTTTTACATTTAACACTCTTTAGCTCCAGGGTGCCATTGAAGGACACAGTATTTTATAAAGTAATAAAGAAAAAATAAAAAATATTGAAATGCCAATCTAGGTAATCATAGTGCTATACAATAGAAAAGTTTAATTTTTGGTTTTGTTTTGTTCCTTTTTATTTCCTTACCTTAGTTAGGAGATATGTTTATTAGACTTACAAAAAAATAGACTCATCACTTACCTTTTCAGTCTTAGATAACAAAGTGTATTTTTACTCTCTTACCAAGTAGTTTCTCTCTCATACAGGCTCTAATTTCTTTCACTTTATGACAAAATTTTTCATGGAATAGGGAGAAAAGGGATTGGTGTATTCCACAGTGAAGTCTGAAAAAAAATCGAATGCCTCTGAGTAGGTAAACTTCTGTTAACTGCAATTAAATCAGAACTTCATGTTATGAATCTCTCTAATAAGAAACTAATAAAAATAAATGCAAAATATATCAAACTGGGTAGTACTAAATATTTTATTTTATTATTTATTTATTTATCTAATCTGAGGAACAATTCCTCATGTTATAAAGTCATTTACTCGTTGTGAACAGTGTTATTTTCATATTTCACTCTATTTTAATGTTGAGTGGAGATCGATTGACTCTTTACTAAAGGAGATGCCATTATCCACAATATACTGTAACTCACTCCTTGAATTAAAAAAAAAAAAGTGTTTAATTCACTGTAACAATTCATAATATTCTGTAGTTTAGCAATTCATCTGAGAATATTTAAAGTCATATTTCTGCAGTTAATAGATATGAATGGATGCTGTTCACATTCAACATCAGCTGCTTTTTCTTTTTTTTAAATTTAAAATTCAGAGTGGAAACTGACTTTACATCAAAAGTAATTTCAAATGAATTTGGATTATATCAAAGACAGTCATCTTTTTCCCTTTGCTCTGGGGATTTGCAAGTCTATGAACTATTTCTGCTTAAGGCATTTGGAAAGTTAATTGTTGACTGCAGACTCATGCAGAGATTGTTCTCATTCAGATTTCAAACTCTTCTCCTTTGGTTATAATAGGTCAAATTTCTTTCAAAAATCCTGATTTATAGCTAAGTAAGTGGAGATTAAGAACTAAATTTTAGCTAAATAATGGACTGTCTTGTCAAGCATGAGAAGGCTATATACTTATTTCAAATATTTTGTGTCACTATTTTGTTGAAGAATCTTGTAAACCATCTGTCCTGGTTTCATCTGAGATAGAGTTAGTTTTCTTCCTAGTAGCTGGTATGCTGCTATGTTTTGGATTTCAGATAAGAATAATGCTGATTACATACTGATGTTTTAGTTGTTGCAGAGCAGTGCTAACACTAAGTGACGGACTTCTCAGCTTCTCATACTGCTCTACCAGTGAGGAGGCTGGGGGTGCAAAAAAATCTGGGAGGGAACAGAACAAAGATAACTGACCCAAACTGGCCAAAGAGATATTCTATACCATATGGCAGTATGCCGAACAATAAAGCTGGAGGTCTGCTGTTCAGGGTCTGGATGGGCAAAGTGCATCACTTGCTTTGAATATTCTTTTATCATAATATTTATATTAATATCCCTTTGGTTTCTGTTCTATTAAACTGTCTTTATCTCAACCCATGAGATTTAACTTCCTCCCACCCCCCCCGCCCCTTCTCTCCTTCATCCCAGTGTGAGGAAGGGTGGGAGTGAGCAGACAGCTGTGTGGTGCTTACCTGCCTGCTAGGTTAAACAAAAACACCATCAACACTTAAAGAAACCAATACATTCTCATCACAGCAACCTGATTTTCTCTGTTACAGAATATTTTAAGAAATGAGATGTGATAAATAACTCGTATTCCTGTACTGGATTTACATGGGAAGGTTTTGGTAGAGGGGGTTGCAGGGATGGTCTCCGTGAGAAGAATCCAGAAGCTGCCCCATGTTAGATAAGGGCCAGATTCAGCTGGCTGCAAAAGGGATGCACCACTGCCCAGAGCCAAGCCAAAAAGCGATGCTGTTTGCAACTTTGTGGAAGCATATTTACAAAAGAGGAAAACAAATAAACAAACAAAACAAACAAACAAAAAAGAACTGCCAAACAACAGCAGCTGGGAGAGTGAGGAGTGAGAAATAACGCTGCAGACACCAAGGTCAGTGAAGAAGGAGGGTGAGGAGGTACTCCAGGCACCTGACCAGAAGTTCCCCTGTGGCCTGTGGAGAAGACCATGGTGGAGCAGGTCGATGTGGCCTGCAGGAAGCCGTAGCCTATAGAGAAACCTCACCAAAGCAGGCCCCGGGCTGGAGCTACAGCTCGTGGAGAGGAGCCCACACAGGAGCAGGGGGTCTGAGTGGAACTGATGCCTGTGGGGGACCCATGCTGGAGCAGTTTGCTCTTGACAGATGGACCCCATGATATGGACCCATATTTGGAGCAGTTCTGGAAGAGCTGCTGACTGTGCGAAGCCCACACAGGGTCAGTTCGGGAAGGACAGCATCCTGTGGGAGGGACCCCATGTGGAGCAGAGGCAGAGTGTGACTGTGAAAGAGTGGCAGAGATGAAGTGTTAGGGACTGACCACAGCCCCTTTACTCCATTCCCCTGTGCCACTCAGGGGGAGGACATACAAGAGGGTGGATGGTGGAAGGTGGTTTTGGTTTGTTTTTGTTTTTCACTGCTCTAGCTTGTTAGTAATAGGTAATAAATTTTATCAGTCTCCCTACTATGAGTCTGGTTTACCCATGATAATAATTGTCAAGTGATATCCCTGTCCTTATCTCAATCCTTGAGCCCTTTTCATCATATTTTCTCCCCCTTTCCCTTTGAGGAGTGGAAGTGAAAGAGCAGTTATGCTGGAGCTCAGCTGCTCAGAGGAGAAAAAACTGCAATTACCATGAAATTTCATGGTAATGCAATATAGTTATAAAACAGCAGACATTCTTCTACTTGAAGGTCAACAACTGGTGTTGCACCCCGGGGTCAATACTGGGTCCAGTCCTGTTTAACATCTACGTTAATAAAAGGGAAGATGGAGTATCCTCAGCAAGTCTCCACACGACATAATACTGGGAGGACTAGTAGGTATACCAGGGTCTTGTGCTCTCATCCAGAAGTACTTCAACAAGATGGAGAAGTGGGCTGGCAGGAACCTCATGAAGTCCAACAAGAAAAAGTGCAAAGCCCTGCACCTGGGTGTGGTGGTTTTACCGTGCTAGGCAGCTGAACACCACAACTGCTCTCTCCCTCCCCCTCCTTAGATGAGGAGGGGAAGAAGTAAAGGAAAGAACAACTCACGGGTTGAGATAAGGATGATTTAATTACAGGGAAAAAAAAAACTATTAAGGAAATATTATTATTAATTAAACAATTTAACTAAACAATTTAACTAAACGATTAACAATTTAACTAAAGGGGAAAAAAAGAAAAGGGAAAAGGGAGGGGGAAAGGGAAAACTAAACAAAACAAGCAAAGGCTATGTGGAAGTGCAGAGAAAAGAAATTACTCTCTACTTCCCACAAATGAGCGATGCTTGACCACATCCTTGAAGCAGGGCCTCAACGCACGTAGCCGGTGTTCGGGAGGAGGACAGACGTTTTCACAACGAGAGCCCCCCCCCCCCCCCCTTCCTCCTTTTTCCACCTTTTATTGCTGAGTGTGACATCATATGGTATGGAATATCCCTTTGGTTGGTTTAGGTCAGCTGCCCTGGTGATGTTTCTTTTCTCACATTTTTGCCCACCCCCTAGGAGGGTTAAAGAGAGTCCTGATGCTGTGCCAGCACTGCTCAGCAGCAGACACAACACTGGTGTGATACTACTGCTGTTCTAGCTACAAGTGCAGAGCACAGCACTGTATGGGCTGCTGCAGGGAAAGTTAACATCCCAGCCAGACCCAGTACAGTGGGGAAGAACAACCCCAGGCACCAGTACATACTGGGGGCTACCCTTCTAGAAAGATGCTTTGAAGAAAATATCCTGTGGAGCCCCAGCGGACACCAAGTTGAACATGAGCAAAAATGTGTTCATGCTGCATAGAAGGCAAACAATATCCTGGGCTGCATGAGGCAAAGTATTGTTGTCAGGTCTAGAGAGGTGATCCCCTCTACTCAGCACTGATGAGACTATAACTGGAGTCCTGTCCTGTGTCTGGTTCTGGGCTCCCCAGTATAAGAGGTACCTAGACATACTGGACAGAGTCCAACAGAGTCCAACAGGGCCATGAAGATAATGAAGGGACTGGAGTACATTTTCTGTGAGGGAAAGTTGAGACAGATGGGACAGTTTAGCCTACAGAAGAGATGGTGTAGGCAGTATCTTATCTACATGTATAAATACCTGAAGGGAGAGTGCAAAGAGAGTTTCAACGGGGCCAAGTGACAGAACAAAAGGCACAAAGTGGAACACAAGAGGTTTCCTCTGAACACAAGAGAACACTTCTTTCTTGTGTGGGTGACAGAGCACTGGCACAGGTTGTCCAGAGAGGTTGTGGAATCTTCCTCCTTGGAAATTTTAAAAGCCACCTGGACATAAACCTGGGCAAGTGTGTCAACATGTCACTGTCTGAGCAGGGGAGGTTGGACCATTCTGTGATTCTGTACAGAAAAAAAGTGGGGAGTGATGTGGGTAATCCTAGCTTGGCATACAAAGCTTTAAAGTCTTCTCTTCATAAAGACAAACTGGACAATATCTTAGGATAGAAAAATTGAATTTTTATTAAATATGTTGTCTGGAAGAGAAGAAGGAGAAAAGAGATAACTGCTTTATAGGGAGTAGAGTTTTTTAAACTTAAAGAGAATGTTGCTTTGGAAGGAAATGAAAATGAACAGAGAATAAATGATATTTACTCAAGAGTAAAGAACTGGTAGGGGACTGAATTTCTTGAAAATCCTTAAAAAAATAATGGAGGCAAAAAGATGTATTTTTTTAAATATAGCCAAATAAGTAAGCAGATAATCATCACCATGACAGAAGGAGTCTGGACATGATCCAAGATTTTCCTTCAAAACCTGTATCCTGTGTTCATCTATGTGATACAGGATACAGTGATGAGAAAGGTGTTATGTATAACACATATACAGCAAATATATATTTAAAAGTGTGCACTTTATGCTATTTGTCATAAAAACTTAAATCACTCATTTATTTTCAATTCATAAACCAAATCCATCCACTTTTATTAGTCTTTTGCATTTTAATTTGTTTGAATATATATATATATTAATACAATTAATTCAAGTGTTACTCAGGCAAACAGTGCTAAAACTTATCACTTTCATAAACTTCTTTTGTTTTTGAACAGGGATAATTCCTGAAGCTTCTCTTATTTCATATGTGTGTGAAACAGAGTTGTTAATTATTTTGTGTCTCTATGATGTGCCAAAGAATACTTCACCTTTGGTGAAGAATACCTGGGATAGCATTTTGCTATCACTATATATTAGCACTATTGTAGTAAGTGTATTTATCAATGGCAATCACAAATCTGTTATATCTGTTGCCTTATTAAATATGTTTAACTTTGTGAAATTGTCTCAGTGACAGTCCTTGGCAGGTCTGTGAAACAGGCAAACATTGGTCTGCAAATACTTTCAACTTTGTGAAACTGTTTCAGTGAAAGCCCTTAGCAGGACTCTGAAACAGGCAAATACTGGATTTTAAGTGCCCTTTAAAAAGGACACTAGTGAAACGTATTTTCCAGTATACCACTTTAATAAAGTACACTAACCACTCTGATAGTTTTCTGTTTCTTTGTTTTGTTTTTAATTATTGTTATTGCTTTATTTATGAGGGAAAAAAAAATGACCTGGTGTACACAATGAAATTTAAAAGAGGTTCTGAATGCAGTTCTCAAATAGAAGGAGTTGTCCAGCTCCCCAGATTACTAGACTGCAACTCCCCACTTTTCCCCTCAACAGATTCTCTTCTGTGGCTTCTATTTAGAGGAAACAGATACTTCCTGCACATTCAGCAGGGTATGTGGACAACCATGACAGGATTTATCTAGGCAGAATAATGACTTTAACTTAACAACTGCAATGCTTGAGTTGATCTGCAGTGCTTTCAGGATCTAAATTACATTCTTTGTTTGGCCTACTTAGTCTCTTTGAGTGTAAAGAAATCTGAAAGATATCTGACATTACAGATGTTCTTTCTGTCGGTACTGTTCTAAATTAAATGTCAGCTGGTGACAATCTCTATTTCATTGCTGTTTTCTCAAAAATGTACAGAGCTAAACATGTATGGATGTCTTTTGTCTCTTAAGTAATTTATTGTATAAGACATTTCTTACTAGAACGTGAATTTGGAAATTATGGTGTTCAGAGGCCAGTTTTCTATATGTACAGCTCCCTCCAAATAACTGATTTTATTTTATTATTTATTTTTTCATGATGAAGGCTGTATATATAACCATATATGCATAGGCAAGATCTTCCAGAAAAAGGAAATTGCACAATTACACTCTTTATTTTTTTTTTTAAATAAAATTATGTTAAAAGAATAATAATCTAAAGCAAGGTTGTTTGCTTAATTTTCTTTCTTCTGTGTCACCTTTGCTTAATTAGAATTTGATTTTGTGGCATATTTCAAAAACTGAACCACCATGTTCTATCAAGGTCAGTATACTTTCCAGTCCTTATCTTATTTATTCCTTTTTATTTTTTAATTTTTTCATTTTTTCTCCTTTCTTTTAATATTCTATAGATGATTGGCTAAATACTTTTAGCCCCTCCTTTTGTAATAAAATGGAAACAAGATATATGTATGTATATCTATATAGATAGATAGATAGATAGATGTATATATATATATTTTTAACTATTAAGGAGACTCTAATAATAAGATTTCCTCTTTAAATTTGTAATATATATGTTGGTAAAATCATAATTTTTATCCCAGTCTTTGTGAAGAAATCCCATTCTAAACAGCAGAACTAGTAACTGCATCTTGCTTGCCATTTGAGGCTTGTCAGATTTAACCGATTTTTTTTTTTCAAAAGATACATAAAATATTTATGTTTAGATTTCAAATTTCTGTTAAATGATCAAGAAAACTTGTTTTTAATCAAAATTTTTCCAGTTCTGAAAAGTATTTTCAAACCACAAACGAAAAAAAAAAAAATGGATACTTTGGAATGCTTGTTAGGTCCCATCTGAAAATTCTGGCTGATACTGTCTTTCCATAAATAGAGATGAGCAATTTATATATCTATGGTTTAAGAGGACAGCATCTATCTTTCTGAACTATGCAACGTACTTCAAAATAAACCATCTGAAAATGTGTTTATTTCCCAAATCTGTTTATTTGTATTGGCACCTAGTGTTTGCAGTCATCTGTTGAAGTCTTATCTCAAGTTTCCCTTTTACTTTACACATGCTGAAGAGTTACAATTCTGGTCTGCACTTTAGTGCTCTGTTCTTCTGACTTATTATTCGTTCTTTTCTTTTTATCCCAGATATCATGAAAGATTAAATAATTGTTTGACAGAAGTGTCATGGTTTGAGCTGGAATAGAGTTAATTTTTATCTTAGAGGCTCATACGATGCTGTACTTTGGATTTTTGATAAAAACAGTGGTGATAGCACACCGATGTTTTCAGATACTGCAGAACAGTGCATACACAGAGCCAAAGACTTTTCTGCTTCTCACTTTATCCTGACAGAGAGGATGCTAGGGGTGCCCAAGAAGCTGGGAGGGGACACAACCAGGACAGGTGACCCGAACTGACCATACCATGGTGTGTCATGCTCTGCAATAAAAACAGAGGTAAAGGAGGAGGAAGGGAGGGGACGTTTGGAGTGATGGCATTTATTTTCCCAAGAAACTGTTTCATGTGATGAGCTCTGCTTTCCTGGAAGTGACTGAACACCTGCCTGCCAATGGGAAGTAGCGAATGAATTCACTGTTATACTTTGCTTGTGCATGTGGCTTTTGCTTTACCTAGTAAACTGTCTTTTTCTCAACTCATAAGTTCTCACATTTTTACCTTTCTGATTCTCTCCCCCATCCCACCTGGGGAGAGAGAGTAAGCAAGCAGCTGTGTGGTGCCTAGCTGACTGCTGGGCCTATACCACAGCAATAAGGCACAAAGTTTCATTCTACTGCACTCAGACCCTTACCTTCAACTGCAAAGTAAAGCACTACTATTAGCTCCAGATTTTCAAAACTGAGCCACTTAAAAATCTATTTTATTTTTTTTCATACAACAAGTTGCTAATGCTGGTTAAACTTGTTCAATTTCTCTCACTATCATTGAAAATCTGTGGCAAACCACCACTAGTGACCAACTGACATTGAAAAGTATCAATTCGATCAACTTCAGAGAGTAATTTAGTAACATATTACCAACACACATCTTGAGTATTGCCTAGAAAACTGCCATTCAAGTTAGAGAGGCCGGAAAATTCAAGGATCCTGATGGCATGCGAGTGTGAAGGCTTTGTATCTGGATTCTGGCAGCAGTAACCGTATCTCTGAAAAATGTTTTCTTAAAGAGTGATACTTGTGGAAAAACAAGTGATATGAATAACAAGTGATATGAATGCAAGTTGTATTGTGTAGAGATAGCTGTACTATTTCTGAACCAGACAGCTCATATACGAAAAAGGGTAATCAGATTACTAGTATGCTATTAATCTGTACAAAATTAATCCTATATTTAGTTTAATGTTAACTTAACAATGTCATAGTGCTTCTGGAATGTGAAATGCCTCATTCAATGTGACATGTAGCTTTACATTGTGCTATAATTGTGCCTATAGGCTATGTTAATACCAGCAAGTAACAGGACTGCTTCTCTGTGTCTGAGGACAGTGCACTCACGTCAAGAGGACTTCCTCAAAGAAGGGTGGCCTGTAGTGAATCAAATAGTGATATTCCAAACACCATCCAGACATTTCTTATCAGCAATATCTGTGGGTGTGGGTCAAAAGTGCAACAGAGACTGGGTTAAAAATAGAGTGACCTAGGTAAATGCAAACCAGTGTTTGAACCTGTGACCTCGCTCTGTCAGTTCACAACTGTAGATATATGTATGCAACGTCTCACTTTATGAATAACCCTATGTTACTTCAAGCTTACAGCCTCAGAAAAGCAGCTCTCAAAGTTTATATGCTGGCATGCCTTTCCACTTGGGCATATTCACAGCATATTATCTTGTCATTGTTTGGTGGGGATAGAGTAAACTTTCTTCACAGAGGCTCACACAATGCTGTGTTTTGGATTTTTGATGAAAGTAGAGGTGATAACACGCTGATGTTTTTAGTTGTTGTAGAGTAGTGCTTAAACAGAGCCAAGGATTTTTCTGCTTCTTATGCTGCCCTGCCAGCAAGGAGACTGGGGGTGCCCAAGAGGCTGGGAGGGGACACAACCGGAACAGCTGACACAAACTAACCGAAGAGATATTCCATGCTTCATGATATCATGCTCAGCAATAAAAGCTGGGGTAAAGAGGGAGGAAAGGAGGGGACATTTGGAGTGATGGTGATTGTCGTCCCAAGAAGCTGTTATGTGTGATGAGCCCTGTTTTCCTGGAAGTGGCTGACCATTTGCCTGCCAATGGGAAGTAGTGAATGAATTCCTTGTCTTGCTCTGTTTGCACATGTGGCTTTTGCTTTACCTAGTAAACCGTCTTTACTTCAATCCATGAGTTCTCACAATTTTACCTTACTCTCCCCCATCCCATCTGGGAAGAGCTACTGAGAGACTGTGTGTTACTTAGTTGCCAGCCAGTGTTAAATGACAACATATCTCTATGTATTTATTTTATGTTTCTTCTTTGTGAAATAATTAATTGCCCTCTGAATTTACAGGCTAACACAGTACTATTTAGATATTTAGTTGGTGCTTTGCCACAGATGTATTCATGCACTGTATGTATTTACAAACGTTCTTCTTCAGTCTGTCAGATTACCAGATCCTTAGTCATCTTCTTATTCCAGTAAGCAGAAATTTACCTACTGTAATACATTACTGTTTCTTTGTGTCCACATTATGTATTAGGATCTTCCTTAAAGAACATTCTTTAGAAAAAGGAAGCTACATAATATGATATTTTATTAGCTATTCTTTTCAGATATTTCTATTGTTCTTGTTACTGATTCTGCTTGTCTTCCATTTTGTGCTTATTCTCATATTTTTGTCTTTCTTCACAACTTCTGTCCTTTTTTTATATTCATCTCAGTTTTAAAGTGCATCATTCTTTATAGATTAAACTCTCATTCTATTTTTATTTGTATTTGTGCTTCTTATTATTCATGGCATGTTTAATTGTTTTCACTTGCTATTGAACAAAGAGTTAAGTAGTTTGTAGCCTTCTGGATTGCTGAATTTATTTACTAAAAAGAGAGAGAGAAAAAAAGGAAAAGACAAAATATTTAATTTAAAATTGGTCTTTCTAAAGCAGTGTCTAAAGGCCTGTGAGATCAAGACAGTGCTTTGATTGATCAGTGTGCTACGAATATAATCACCCTGTTTCTGTTGGCTAAATTATTGACTTTCATTACTCAAAGGGAACATCAATGGAAATTGCAGCAATGTTTCTAACAGTTGGAAGCTAAAAAAAATATATGATTATGCTAAAGGAAGAACTGGAACAAAAATCAAAATGCATCCTTTTCTTTATTCTGTACAATGAGCTTCAAATTATGACCAATTATAATAATGTTTTGGCTGAATTCTTTTTTTTGTTGCAGCTATAAAGGAAAGAAATAATGGACAATTAAGAGAACAGATAGTGATATTAAATATATATATATATATATATAATCATTGTTACTTTATTAAACACCATTATCATTCCCTCTTATTTACTAAAAGGTAGGGAGGTCTGTAAATTCTTATTCTGGCTTCTTTCATAGTAAAGAGAAATAAGAGTGCGGAAACTGTGTACACATGCTACTTGTTTTCCCATAAGGGTGATGGAGAAATATGTAGAACAGGGCTGAAGAACTGTGGCCTCATATCAATGAACTGGTACTACCAATAAAATATATGGTTGAATACACCCTACAGTACCAAAGCTAAGGATATGAAAGCTTATTACAGAAATTTTGGCAATCTGAGTGGTGACTACAGGAGAAAAGAAAAAAAAAAAAAAGGAAAAAAGAAAAGGTCTATGAGAAGTAGCAAATATATAGTTCATGCTACATTATAAAATGGAATTCACTCTGCACATTCACATGGAAAATTTACATCCCACTTAAGCCTTTTAAAAGGTCAATGTCACCCTGAAATATTCATGAAGCCTGGAAATGTATTTCTATTCATTATAGGTTTAGACACCCCAATGAAAGCATTTAAAGTTATTGGAAAATAATGTTTCTGCTTTTTTATTTGTTTGCTTGCTTGCCTGTTTTTGGTTTTGTTTCCTTGCTTTAAATGAGCTATTCTGTGCAAAATCTGAATAATAATGAGAATGTGTAGAGAATCAGATATTGAAGACAGATAACAATTCATGATCTAACCAAAACTAGAATGAGTAAGAAGGATTCTTAGCAATATTAGTTCTCTTTCTAGTTACTTGAAAAATGATGAGGTAAAGGGTATTTCATGTTTTTACTAAATTTAACTTTAGGTTATTTTTCTTTGCACTCAACAACATTAATACCAAATGTTGTGTCTAATGAAAACTGTTCAAAATATTCAGAATTAAACTGCTGTCAAGACAGCTGTCATTGACACATTTAATTCAATAAAAAACTCAGAAAATTTCATGAAATATATAGCAACTAATATACCACCTGTAACCCTAAAAACAAAACAATTTTTTTTGATATTTTCACCCTTCAATGTGCATATATGGCAATTTCAATATATTAGATACAGTCATACAACATTGTAGTGTGATGAGGAAAGGATTTAGAGCTGTTTAGTTACCACATGTACAGAGATTCTTAACTATAATGGAAAGTATTAGACAAAGAACAGGACAGATTACAGTTTTGGTAAGATATACAGTGACAAGATGCATGCAAAAGGAGTTGAAATTTCTTTCTGTCAATGCATCTTAAATAAAAAAAAAAATACAGTAAAAATGATTGTACTCAAAAACAATTATTTAAAATAACTAAAGCAGAATGATTATTCCAAACAATTTTTTCATTGGGTTTTTATTTATATATATATTTTTCACTTTCCACTGCTTTTTGCAATGAATACTTTGTTATTCATTCTTCAAACATTTAGCAGATCAAGAATGTTATTTCTTGATATGATAAATTATATTTTATTAATTATAAATTATATGTTTTATTAATTTTCATACAATTTACTGCATGCATATAGTATTTTCTGTTTGGTTAAAGGATGTGTTTTGGGAGAAGAGAGGAATTCTTGATTGCTGTATTCTGTCTGCTACACATGGATCCCTTGAAACCTTAGAGGAAGAAAAACTTTCCCTGTTGTAATTGATTGAATCACTGGAGAAAAATCTTGTGGAGTTTAGAGCAAGAAGGGAGAGAAAGCAGTGAAAAAGAAAGTTAAAGGGCTATAAAGGAGCATGAGACTGGAAAGGATAATGCACTAGAAATGGAGAAGAACATGTAAGACCCAGCAAGAAATGACAAAAATGCCTTTTGGAGACTGAACACAGTTTGTTGCTAATTAAAATCTGTGGATTGGCAGCAAAAGTAAAGAATAACTGAACAAAGTAGTAGAAGATTTATTTACAGCTCCTTTTTATTTTATTTTATTTTTTTATTTTTGTACATATCTGTCATTGACAACAAACTGTCATTGACAACAAACAATTTGCTGACTTCAATTTTTTGAACTATTTCTATTTATCTTATTATTTATTATTATTTATTGTTTATTACTATTATTATTATTAAAGGGGTGGGTTCATTCAAATACAGATTTTTTGCGTATGTGAACAGAAACAAAATATAACATTTATCTGAGAGGAAAATGTGATACATGATTAGGGAACATATGCTTTACAATATGCTTTTTGGTGAATCAAGTGGTGAACCAACATGGATAAATAAATAAAAAAAATATACAGTGGAGCCAACTCTAGTGATCTTCTACCAGCATAACTATATAGAAATACTGACTTACTCAGGATAGAAAAAATAAAGCTGTGGCATATACATGCATATATATATACATATATATACATATATATATCAAATTGGAACTTAGCAAACACACAAAATTTCATAACATTGTTTCCTTAAAAAACTCAAGTTGTTTACATTGCAAGAAAAATCCTTGCTTTATAATATCAACAGCAGCAAAATGGAAAATACATAATTTCTTCCTTAATTAAATGGTTAACAAACATTATTGGGAAGGAAACAGTTGAAAATGAAAAATCATATCTGTCAGCACAAGTTGTGATATACTAAGACTGTAGTATCGCTGTACATTATTGCAATCCTTTTAATCTAACTATATTGTGATTAATAAATGTTACTGTGCACTGTAGAACATAGGTCATATCAGCCACCGTGTATAAAAATGCTGCTGGGACAGTTTTGAAAATGCTAGATTTGAAATGGTAGATTTTGGTCTTAAGTATTCAGTTTCATTTTCTTCATGGATGCAAAAGGTAAAATAGATGACAGGATGTGATTATTCTTCTATTGTTTTGTGTGAGCGGATAATGCAACACAGAGTAAAATAATGTTGCTTTTAATATATGCTGTTAAACAGGGGATTGCCAAAGTTTGCTTCACTGAAGTTGTCTTGAACTGCAAGAAGTAAAGCCTTCTGACAGTTGTTTATTTATAAGAAGCTAATGGCTAAATCCTCTTTCTTGTTTTCAGTTTATCATCATTGTTTATGCTGAAAGCTGTGCAGTTTAGCAGAATGATAAGCCACAGAAGCATATGCCCCTTGACAACACGGCGTTGCTGATAGAAAACTGAATTGATAAGTATGATTCCCTGGGGAGTCCTCAAACACCTGCAGTTCCAGATGTTTCCTCAGAAAGACAGAGATTATGATGAAATTACTCTATTATAGGACAATCTGTCAAAGATATATTGAAGAGTTTTGATTTTGTTTGTTTGACCTTTTATGACTTTGTGGTTTCCTTTCTGGTCTCTAGGCATATCATGCAATTTGGGCAGTGTAAGATTTTGTAATTTTCATTATTTGGTTTATGTACTATACCTATTAATTTCTCAAAGACCACTAGACTGTAGGGGACAGATGCCATTTTTTGAGGCAGAGTTGATTCACTATGTTGCACAGAAATATGTTTTGTTCCTATTTTATTCTTTATACTTCTGTTTTCTACTTTATCTGGAATAAAAGTCTGAAAACAAGACATATTTTACATTCCTGGAAAGATAAATAAAAATAAAAGCAAGCAATAAAGAAAAAATAAAATAGACTAATCCTGTTGCTGTTTTATAACCAAATTTTTTTTAGGAAACAATAGAGATTATACCTAAATTACATAGTTAGCCTGACCAAAATGCTGAAATATATTAGACAGATGGTTCCTATGTAGTTATAGAAAATCAAATTAAAGATCTTCACTGAAAATTTCAAAATAAAAAGTTATTTAACTGTTTGATGGAGAAAATCTGTTTTCAGTTGCTGAGGAAAAAAAAAAGTGCAAGATTATAGTCTTAATTTCATCAACTGAATGAAATTGAAAATGGAAATTTACCAAAATAGATTGCCAAGACATAATAACTTAATCTAAGAGACTTAATCATCTCCAAATTTCTCTTTCTGACTGTAAATCTTTTACTAGATTTAATCCCCTAGAGAATGCAGCAGTAGCAATTTTATCTCCAGGTTGTACACGCAAAACAGAGACTTTAAATAATGTCTTCCAATAATTTCTATTTTTTTCTTGATCAACTTAATACACCTCTATAAATGTAAGTAGCCTCTTAGGTTTCAAAGCAACATATTTCACAAGAAATCCCACTGAAATTGAGAGAAATTTGAGTGCATTTCATTAATATTTTTCAAAAGGAAATATCCTGACAACAGTTTGCTGCTGTTGTTGTGTTTTTTTTTTCTTTTATTCTTCATATTTTTCAAAGCAATAACTTACTTTTCAAGTGTTATTTCACAAGGAAATTATATCCTTGAATAACATTTTTACATTTTCCATGAAATTGTAGATAAACATAAATAACTTTGCACACGCAGTTGTCAAATTTGAGTGCAAGTTGCATGAACACAACTAAATATCAAAATTCATGTAGAAAAATGCATGTGAGCCTTTTAAACAATACTAGACAAAAAAAAAAAAAAAAAAAAAAGATTAACTACTTAAAATAAAATACCAAAATAAAATATACAGAATAATAGTGTCAAAGAACAAGTGTGAGCAATAATTCACCTTTGATCCTATATTTTGAATGTTATTGTTCTAACTGGGACTGTTCAGCTTAGAAAAGACTCAGGATATCTAATCAGGGAAGATGCAAGGAAGGATGCAATGAACATGGAGCCAGGCTCTGTTCAGTGGCCTCCATCAAAAAGGCAATGGACACAAGGTGAAACACAAGAGGTTCAATCTAAAAACATCAAAACTAGCAAAAACTGAAAAAACTTCACCCAAGTGGAGAAGGATATCACTGTGTGAAGAGGGGGTTCTGCACCAAGGCAATCCTAGGGAAAGGAGGGAGCCACCAGAACCCATCAGTCCTTGCAAGAGCAGCGACGAGGCTTGAGCAGGTCCAGAAGCAGCAGTGGTCACCCCCAAGCATAAAAAAAAGCAGCCTCTAGGTTGTGGAATGACCAGAAGCACAGTGAATATTTTGAGCAAACAGGGTGTGGCATGTCAGCCATCGCATGGAATGGCAGTTTGTACATTTTGCACACAGGGAGTGCACTGTCACTGCCACTTCCAACAGCAGTTGCAACGTGCTCATGCAGAGCTCCAGTCACAGTCTCCACCTGGAAGAAAGCCAAGTCCTCTGCATCCCTTGTGGTCTCTCCAGCCACATGAACTGATGCAGCTAGCCAGACAGAGCTCCAAAGGGAACATGTAGCCCTCTAGGTCCCAGGCTGCAGGATGTGCCTGTTTTCTATCATTGTCTCATGAAAGCAGTGAGTATACCTGTGGGAGGTGCGTACAGGTAGAAGAACTGCTCAGCCTGGTGGCAGAGCTTCAGGAGGAGGTGGGCAGACTGAGGAGCATCAGGGATTCAGAGAAGGGGATCATCTGGTGGAATCAGAGGAAATTCTTCACTCAGAGTGTGGTGAGGCATTGGAATATGTTGCCCAGAGAGGCTGTGGATGTCTCATTCCTGGAGGTGTTCAAGACCAGGTTGGATGAGGCCCTGGGCTACCTGATCTAGTGGGTGGCATCCCTGCACATAGCAGGAGGGGTTGAACTAGGTGATCTTTAACATCTTGTCCACAACCTGAGCCATTCTGTGATTCTATGATTCTGTGATAAAACTATCAAAAACTGTCCAAAGGAGGGCTACAAAGATGGTGAAGGGTCTAGAGTACAGGAGGTATGAGGAGCAGCTTTGTTCAGACTAAAAAGGAGACTGAGGGGAGACCTCATCACAGCCTACAGCTTCCTCATAATGGGGAGCAGAAGGGACAGGTTCTGATCTCTTCCCTCCAACAACCAGTGACAGGACCTGAGGGAACAACAAGCTGCATCGGAGTGGAGGGGTCAGGCTGGGTATTAGAAGGAGGTTCTTCACTAAGCAGTCAGTTGTTCACTGGAACCCCAGGGTCATGGAACTAAGCCTGCTGAAGTTTAAGAAGCATTTGGACAACACTTGCAGAGATATAGCTTGAATTTTGGTTGGTCCCATGTAGAGCCAGGAATTGGACTTGATGATAGTTGTGGGTCCCTTCCAACTCAGGATATTCTATGACTCTACAATTAGGAACAACGTTTTTACTGTGCAGGTGACTGAGCGCTGGCATAGGTTGCCCCAGAGAGTTTATGGAGTCTCCTTCCTAGGAGCTCTTCAAAAGCCATCTGGACATGGTCCTGGGCAACATGTTCTAGTTGACCCTACTTGAGCAGAGAGGTTGGTGTAGTGGGTTTATGTGGCAAGGTTTTGGTAGCAGGGGGGCCATAGGGGTTGCTTCTGTGAGAGGAATCCAGAAGCTTCCCCATGTTAGATAAGGGCCCTGCCTCTGGCCAGAGACAGGCCAATAAACGATGTTGTTTGCACCTCTGTGAGAGCATATTTAAGACAGGAAAAATAAATAAATGAATAAATAAAATGATGTGGAACAGCAGCTGAGACAGAGAGGACTGAGAAACAGCTTTGCAGTCGCCAAGGCACTATGCCCCCCCCCAAGTTCCTTCACTATAGACTGACCACAACCCCCATTCCCCTGCGCCACTCGGGGGAGGAGGTGGAAGAGGGTGGATGGGAGGAAGGCATTTTTGATTTCTTTCCTTTGTTTCTCACTTCTCAAGCTTGTTAGTAATAGGTAATAAATCTTACTGTCTCCCTATTCTGAGTCTGTTTTGCCTGTTACAATAATTGTTGAGCGATCTCCCCGTCCTTATCTCAACCCTTGAGCCCTTTATGCCATATTTTCTCCCGCTTGCCCTTTGAGGAGGGGGAGTGAGAGAGCGCCCATGGTTGAACTTGGCTGCCCACCTGAGTAAAACCACCACAGCTGGGCTTGGGCAAGGTGACGTCCAGAGGTCCCTTCCAACATTAACCATTCTGTGATTCTGTAATTATTAATAACTCTCCTACTTAGATAATGATTGGCAACATTATTTCTGTTCTTATTGCACTGTGACTAGTACAAGAGGATTCTGTCTTGATTAGGACTTCTTAGTACTATGACCATAAAATTAAGCAATAATAGTTATAATGAAAGGTATATATTCTGCTACCTTTATTCACACTGACTATTAACTATAGTGGGCTGAAATACTTGAGAAATAAGTGAAGAAATAAGTGATTAGCCATGTGTGATTCTTCACTCTCAAAGCGTTTCAGAATTTATTTTTTTTTCTTTTTTCTTTCTTTTTTCTTTTTTTTTTAATACTTTCTATTCTTGCTTATGAAAAGTACTACATAAAATAGAATTCTACTTGATATTAGGTACTAAGACCTTGGCAATAGAGGAACACTTTAGAAAATAGAATGAATAATTAGAATTGTAAAGCTAAAGGACATTAGACCATTCTGTGTATTCTGTCAGTCAAGTAAAGTGGTCATAGATCCCCTTAGAGGGGGGATTTAGTTACAGCAAACTAAGGACACTTGATTTCCGAATGACAATATCCATACAAGAACACTGATATTCTTATCTTGCAAACTTGAGCCAAGTGGTCTTAAATTTCCTGAAAGTTTCCAGACACATCTTAAAGGATTTACAGAAAATATTTAAGAATTCTTTTGAGTATCATAGAAATATATAAAAGTGTTCAGCTATTTTCTTTAAACTTGCTTTAAAAAAAAATGAGTATCAGTTGTTTTTTTTTTAAAGGCAAATAAGATGTGCATATTGTTGTCCACAGTTATAATTACAGTAATTGAATAAACTACTGTTCATAACTAATTCACATGTGACTTTTTTTGTTTAGCTTCTCAGCACGTGTATCCAACACTGATACTCAAAAAAATGTAGACAGACACAAGTCATTTCAGAAACCCCACAATTCACTACTAATTATAGAAGCCAAGTCTTTTATTTTGTTCTCACTGATAATTACAAAAGGAATAATGTAGATAATGAAAAGAAATAGAATTAATAAAGTCAATATTAATATACTGCAGATAAAGGAAGGCCCCATGGTGAATAAAATGTTGTAGGTTATTTAATAGATACTTAGGTTTTGGGGTTTAATCTCACTCCCATGTTGGCTATTGTTGTTATGTACAGGAATTTAGCACCATTTTAGATTCAATAAAATTTACAGGACTTTTGACTTGGGTTACAGATATGACATAGGACCTGTGGGAGGCCCACTTCCTTTCATAGCTGCAGATAGGTCCCCAAACAGCTACAAATATATGTAGGCCACGAGTCAAATTGAAACGGATCTTCTAATTTCACAGAATCACACAGAATCATAGAATGTTTGAGGTTGGAAAGTACCTCTGGAGATCATCTAATCCAACCTCCCTGCTAAAGCAGGGTCACCTAGAGCGTATTACCTAGGATTGTGTCCAGATGGCTTTTCAACATCTCCAGGGAAGCAGACTCCACAACCTCTATGAGCAACCTGTGCCAGTGCTCTGTCACCATCAGAGTAAAGAAGTTTTTCCTCATGTTCAGATGGAACTTCCCGTGTTGCAGTTTGTGCCTGTTGCCTGTTGTCTTATCACTGGACACCACTGAGAATAGTCTATCACTGTCCTCTTGACCCTCCCTTTCCCATAATCATACACATTGATCATATCCCCCCTGAGACTTCTTTTCTCCAGGGTGAATAGGCCCACCTCCCTCAGCCTTTCTTCATATGAGAGATTCTCCAGTCCCTTAATCATTTTAGTAACCCTTCACTGAACCCACTCTAGGAGCTCCAAGTCTCCTTTGTACTGGTAATCCCAGAAATGGACACAGTAGTTTAATCGGATATCTTAATATAATGAGGAATAAATAGACCATGGTCTCAAACTATAAGACAAAGCAGCAAATCCAAATCCCAAACCAACTGATTTGATTCTATGATTGTTCTTTACAGTTTCTTGCTCTACTGGGAAGTCATGGAAAAGATCAATTCCTGTTTTGTGGAGAAATTTAACTCAAGAAATCTACTGTTTCTTTTGGATTTCTTTCCTAAAGACTTAATGTAGCTAAAAACAGAAAAATCAAATACCATTGTTCAAGAAAGACACCGTGACCCAGGTGGAATAAAAGGCACTGTACACTCTAACAAATACAAAACTGGTCATACAGATTACAAAGCTAACAGCTCACTAGAGCTGTTTCCAGAGAAACTGGAAGGTCTGAGTACTCAGGACCCCCATCTCAATGACAGGAGTTTGAAATTCTTAAGCTTTGAAGACAGACAGTGACCATAAGACTCAAAGCCTAGCATCTTAGGCATTTTTCTTCCTTACACTTGGTGTATCTTCAAAGCATAAATAGATTCCTGTCCAGCTGAGATCCACTCTTACAGGAAAACCAAGTCTCCATGTTCCCTGTCAAAGTGTCTATTTTCACCGACAACATAAGTTAGAAAACATCCTAATGATGTAGAAAGAAATCCAATAGTCAAAAAAATAGTGGCAGCTATGCATTTTATTGTTTCAATAACAATTTTGTACCCTTAACTTTGAACACAGGGATTATTTGAAGCCTTGTATGCTTATGCTTTTATGTGTATTATTTTTTACTCAAACAAATCTTTTCAACAAACCTGCAGAAGTTGAAAGTGAGAATGAGTATCTTCAAAGAATAAGTGGATGTAGTATGTAACTCATTATGTAACTCATATCATTCTTTGCAGTGATTTGATTAATTTCTTTTTTTGCTTCTGAAAGAAAACAGATTTCTCTTTTAATGCCTTTTGTTTTGTTTTATGCTAATCTTCAACAAAGTGCTATCAGAATAGAGGATTCAGTACAAATGATCTTTCCTAAAAACAAACAAACAAACAAAAACAAACAAAAAAACAACAACAAAAACACAACAAAAAAACCCAATTATTTTGAAAAGTCTCAACATCATTCTTCTGGTATATATGTATATACACTTAGTTCTGGTATTCCTTAGTATAGCCATTTAGAAGGTTTAACTAAAATAATGAAAAAGAGATGTGCAATAAATGAGCATAATTATAATATAATTTGATTAGAAAATTACTATTATTTCCTTTTGAGTGTTTGCACATCATCCTGAAATCAAAAACTGAAAAAGAATAATACATATATACAGGAATTGGCAAGTCTGTCCTTTTTTTTTTTCTTTTTTTTTTTTTTTCCTCATTGTTCAGTAGTGATACTAGCAGCAGTGAACAAATGTTATCTTTTGGGGAGGAAAATTGAAACCTGCTGGAGGTAGAATGCCATTATGACAAGAACATACCTGAATGTTTGGAATACATAAAGGAAAAAATATCTCAGGTGTATTCCTGTTGATTCCCTAAAAGCAGCCACACTGTCATTTTCTTTGTTTGTTTGTTTATATTTTCAGACAGACTGCAGTTGGAGAGTATTTGCTTCTATAGAATTGTTTTAGGCCCATGCCTTGAATTGGGTAGTAGAAAGAAATTACAGCCCATTTGGATTCTTCTGGCTGCATACACTCCTGCACCCTATCAGAGAGGAGCTACCTGTTGTGTACTTGAAACACTGTCTGACCTGTCAGCCTTGCTGCTAACCTTTCCATGTCAGCAGAGGTAAATATGGCTTTGGAGGAAACAGCATGACAAGAAAGTGCTTCTCCTCTGGCTCTTACACTGATATCTCAGTCCTTCTGAACTGATGCTGGATCCTGTATCTGCAACAGGCACTTTGCTTTTTTAGTCTTAGGAGCTTATCTAGCTCAGTGTCTCTGATTTTTATATTGTCTACAAAATTAGATACACTTTAGTTACTTTTTGAGGTCTTATGACATCAGATGTAACACGATCACAGAATCACAGAATGGCCACGGTTAGAATGGACCTCTGAAAATCATTTAGTCCAACCTCTCTGCTGAGCAGGATCACCTAGAGCACATTTAGTTGCAGGCTGGCATCCAGGCAGGTTTTGGATAGCTCCAGAGAAGGAGACTCCATAAGCTCTCTGGCAACCTGTTCCAGTGCTCTGTCACCCTCACAGTAAAGTACCTTTCATATTCATCCAGAACTTCCTTTGCTTCAGTTTGTGCCTGTTGCCTCTCATTCTGTTGCTGGGCACAGCTGAAAAGAGACCAGCTCCACCCTCTCAACAACTTCCCCTCAAATATTTATATACTTTAATTATTACTGTAATTATTACTATAACAGTTTTATTACTATATACTCTATATACTTTAATAAGGTTTCTGGCTGGATAGCCGGGCCCAAAGAGTTGTGGTGAATGGAGTCAAATCCAGTTGGAGGCCGGTCACTAGTGGAGTCCCCCAGGGCTCAGTACTGGGGCCAGTCCTCTTCAATATCTTTATCGATGATCTGGATGAGGGGATTGAGTGCACCCTCAGTAAGTTTGCAGACGACACCAAGTTAGGTGCATGCGTCAATCTGCTCAAGGGTAGGAAGGCTCTGCAGGAGGATCTGGATAGGCTGGACCGATGGGCTGAGGTCAACTGTGTGAAGTTCAACAAGGCCAAGTGCCGGATCCTGCACCTGGGGCGCAACAACCCCAAGCAGAACTACAGGCTGGGAGATGAGTGGTTGGAAAGCTGCCTGGCAGAGAAGGACCTGGGAGTATTGGTTGACAGTCAGCTGAATATGAGCCAGCAGTGTGCTCAGGTGGCCAAGAAGGCCAACAGCATCCTGGCTTGTATAAGAAGCAGTGTGACCAGCAGGGCTAGGGAAGTGATTGCCCCCCTGTATTCGGCTCTGGTGAGGCCGCACCTCGAGTACTGTGTTCAGTTTTGGGCCCCTCACTACAAGAAGGACATGGAGGTGCTCGAGAGAGTCCAGAGAAGGGCGACAAAGCTGGTGAGGGGTCTGGAGAACAAGTCTTATGAGGAGCGGCTGAGGGAGCTGGGATTGCTCAGTCTGGAGGAGAGGAGGCTCAGGGGCGACGTTATCGTTCTCTATAGGTACCTTAAAGGAGGTTGTAGCGAGTTAGGGGTTGGTCTGTTCTCCCACGTGCCTGGTGACAGGACGAGGGGGAGTGGGCTAAAGCTGCGCCAGGGGAGGTTTAGGTTGGATATTAGGAAAAACTTATTTACTGAAAGGGTTGTTAGGCATTGGAATAGGCTGCCCAGGGAAGTGGTTGAGTCACCATCCCTGGAGGTCTTTAAGAGATGTTTAGATGTAGAGCTTAGTGATATGGTTTAGTGGAGGACTTGTTAGTGCTAGGTCAGAGGTTGGACTAGGTGATCTTGGAGGTCTCTTCCAACCTAGACGATTCTGTGATTCTGTGATTCAGTGAAGGTCTCCCCTCAGACTTCTTTTTTCCTGGCTAAACGGGACCAGTTCTCTCAGCCTGTCCTCATACGACAGGTGCTCCAGTCCTCTAATCATCTTAGTAGCTCTCCTCTGGACTCATTCCAGTAGTTCTATGTCCCTCTTGTACTGAGGAGGCCAGAACTGGACACAGTACTCCAGGTAAGGCTTCACCAGGATTGAGTAGAGGAGGAGGATCACCTCCCTTGACCTGCTGGAAACACTCTTCTGAATGCTCCCAAGGATACCATTGGCCTTCTTGGCCACAACGGCACATTGCTGACTCATGGTCAGCCTGCTGTCCACCAGGACTCCCAGGTCCCTCTCTGCAGAGTTGCTCTCCAGCTGGTCATTCTCAGCCTGTACTGGTGCTTGGGGTTATTCCTCCCTAGGTGCAGGACCCTGAACTTGCCCTTGCTGAACTTCATGAGGTTCCTCTCAGCCCATTCCTCCAGCCTGTTGAGGTCCCTCTGAATGGCAACACAGCCCTCTGGGGTATCAACCACTTCTCCAAGCTTTGTGTTGTTAGCAAGCTTGCTGAAGGTACACTCTGTTCCATTGTCAAGGTCGTTAATGAATAAGTTGAACAACACTGGACTCAGTACTCACCCCTGGGGGACAGCACTAACTACCAGCCTACAAATAGACTCCACACCACTAAGCACAACTCTCTGAGTTGTATCGTCCAGCCAATTATCAATCCACCTCACTGCCCACTCATCGAGACAACACTTCCTGAGCTTGTCTATGAGGATGTTATGGGAGACAGTGTCAAAAGCCTTGCTGAAGTCAAGGGAGACCACATCCACTGCTCTCCTGTCATCCGTGCAGCTAGTCATCTCATCACAGAAGGATATCAGGTTGGGTAAGCATGATTTCCCCTTGGTGAATCCATGCTGACTATT
This sequence comes from Anser brachyrhynchus, assembly GCF_964034855.1. NCBI lineage: Eukaryota > Metazoa > Chordata > Aves > Anseriformes > Anatidae > Anser > Anser brachyrhynchus. Next base: position 164,400,429 of record NC_137694.1, read on the forward strand.
CCTGATAATTTTCTTATCCTCCACATGCTTGGAGATGACCTCCAAGATGAGCTGTTCCATCACCTTTCTAGGGATGGAGGTGAGGCTGACTGACCTGTACTTGCCAGCGTCCTCCTTCTAGCGCTCTTTGAAGACTGGAGTGACATTGGCTCTCTTCTAGTCCTCAGGCACCTCTCCCAATCTCCATGACCTTTCAAAGATAATGCAGAATGGCCTAGCAATAACATGGGCCAGCTCCCTCAGCACCTGTGGGTGCATTCCACCGGGGCCCATGGATTTGTGGATCTTGGGTTTGCTTAGATGATCTCTGACCCGATCCTCTTTGACCAAGGGAAAATCCTCCTTTCTCTGGATTTCCTCTCTTGTCTCCAGTGTCTGAGATTCCCCAGGACTGATCTTAGCAGGAAAGACTGAAGCAAAAATAACATTCAGCAACTATGCCTTCTCTGCATTCTTTGTCACCAGGGCACCCGCCCCATTTAACAGTGGGACAACATTTTCCCCAATCTTCCTTTTTCTACTGATGTATTTGTATTCCCCTTCTTGTTGTCCTTGACATTCCTTGCCAAATCTAATTCCAAATGGCCCTTGGCCTTCATTGTCACCATCCCATGTACTCTGACAGTGTCCCTATATTCCTCCCAAGTGGCCTGCCCCTTTCTCCACATTCTGTACAATTCCTTCTTCTGCCTGAGTTTTGCCAGGAGCTCCCTGCTCATCCATGCAGGTCTCCTGCCCCCTTTACTTCCTTTCTTACTCATAAAGATGCACTGATCCTGAGCTTGGAGGAAGTGATGCTTGAATATTGGCCAGCTGTCTTGGACCTCCCTTTCTTCCAGGGCCCTAACACATGGAATTCTTCCAGGTAGGTCCCTGAAGAGGCCGAATTTTTCTCTCCTGAAGTACAGGACTGCAATCCTACTTTTTGCCCTGTTGCCCCCTCACAAGTTCCTGAACTACACCATATCATAGTCATTGCAGTCAAGGCAGCCCCCAACCATCACATCTCCAACTAGTCCTTCCTCATTCGTTAACACAAGATTCAGTAGCACACCTCTCCTTGTTGGCTTCTCCACCACCTGTGTCAACAAGTTGTCATCAGTGCACTACAGGAACCTCCTGGACTGTTTGTGCCTAGCTGTGTGGTCTTCCCAGTAGATATCAGAGTGCCTGAAGCCCCCCATGAGAACCAGGGCTTGTGACTGAGAGGCTACTTCAAGCTCTCTGAAGAAAGCTTCGTCTACCTTCTCTTCCTGATCAAGTGGCCTTTAGCAAACACCCACAACTGTGTCAGCCATGGTAGCCTGCCTGTTAATCCTTACCCATATGCTCTCAGCTCACTCTTCACCCACTCCTAAGCAGAGCTCCATGCATTCCAGTTGCTCTCTCACATAAAGAGCAACTCCACCATCTCGCCTTCCTGGCTGGTCTTTCCTAAAAAGCATGTAGCCTTCCATGACAGCATTCCAGTCATGTGAGCCATCCCACCATGTCTCTATTATTGCAATGAGATCATAGTCTTGTGACTGCATGCAGATCTTCAGTTCTCCCTGTTTGTTTCCCATACTATTCGTGTTAGTACACAAGCATTTCAGGGAGCTGAAATGCTTATTTCTCATGCTGTGTGTATACACACACACAGAAACACTTCAGATGTCTTTCATCCAACTCAGCTCCTCTTGGGGCAGACTGAAGGGCCTCACCAGCATGCAGTTCCTCAAAAAAATGGCATGCAGTCCCCTAATTTATTGGTGGGCCTGGTTTTGTCCCTTTTCCCCTTCAAGTCTAGTTTAAAGCACTGTCAATCAGCCCTGCTAACTCTTGGGCAAAAATCCTTTTTCTCATCACAGAAAGGTGCTCCCCATCAGGAGTGCTCCCCATCAGTCCTGGAGTCATGTAGACCTTCCCATGATCAAGAAACCCAAAACTGTGCCAGTGGCACCAGCCTTGGAGCTACATATTGATCAGCTGGGATCGCTTGTTCCTTTCAATATTGATCCTCGTTACTGGAAGGATAGAAGAAAACACTACCCGTGCACCTGATCCTTCAACCAATTGCCCCAAAGCCCTAAAGTCCCTTTTGATTGCTCTTTGGCTTCTCTTTGCCACCTCCTCACTGCCAATTTGAAAAAGCAGTAAAGGATAATAATCAGAGGGTTGTACCAGGTGACTGACTCTCCAAGTGACATCTTTTACCCATGCTGCAGGGGAACAGCAGACTTCCTAATGGTTGGGTCTGGATGACAAATCAGGCCCTATGTTCCTTTCAGAAGGGAGTCCCCTATGACTATTACCCTTCTTCTTCCTTTTTTTTTTTTTTTTTTTCGGGGGGGTGGGGGGGTGGGGTAGCTTATTGTGACATGGGGCATAGGTCATCTTGCCCCAGGCAGCTCCCACAATGTGGATGGACCTTTATCCACATTGTCATTTGCTTGCCCATCAAGTTCCAGAGCCTCATACCTGTTGCGTAGGGGCACCTGGGAAGGTGAGGTATGCAGCAGGGGGGTTATCTGCTGTGCCGAAGAGGAACCTGCTTCTACTCCCCCCTGTCTCTTTGATCTCTTCCCTCTGTCTGTCAGTAAGGAGACAGGGGAACATTAATTTCCCATGCAGTGGCTGTGGCTGACTGAGGAGCCTGCCTCAGGGATGGCAGAGCCCTATCCCACCAGTCAATCTCATTCTCTGACTACCTGATACCCCTCAGCCTGCCCACCTCCTCCCAAAACTCTGTCACCAGGTGAAGCAGTTATTCAGCCTGGGCACGCCTCCCACCGCTGCCATCCTGTAGGAGCTTAAGTAGGGCACACCCAACAGCCTGACACCTGGGTGGCAGTATGTTCCCACCAGAACTTTGTCTGGGAGGCTGCATTGGCTGTAGTGAGGCCACAGCCTTCTGCCAGGTGGTCACCATTGCTCCCTGGTCAAGCTGGCCAACCTTCAGTGCCCTCCCTGCTCAGCCTGCCTACGCATCCTGCCACACAAACTGCCATGCCACACCCTGACTGCAGCGCTCCTGGTCACACGCACTTCCCAGGAGTTGCCTTTGTACAACAGAGTGCGGTGCTCATGCGTCCACCCACCCCTCTTCAGCTGCCATTGTGAGGGCTGCCGGGTCCTGGCGGCTCCTTCGAGTGGCCTCGATGCAGTAAACACTCTGCCCACCGCAATCCCCTGCTCAGCTGCAGAATGCATCTGCCCGGGAGCCGATCACCTTGGCGATCCATATCCCTACATTTGAAGCAAAAGTAGGAGTTTAGATTATGTTTGTGTACATATTTTCCTAGACAATTCTTCATTTACCTGACAAAGATCTTACTTTGATCTTTTAATTATCTGCCATGGAAACATAGATATCTAACTTTGGTGCTGTGAATCACCCTATCAAGATCACTTCTTTGATGTTGAATTAACTGACTGATCGAGAGTTCTGAAACTGCCCAAAAGTCTTGTAACTTACATTTGTAAAAGTCTTCATAGTTTTTAAATTGTGAGTCCCATGAAGTAAAAGTCTACTTTCAGTTGAAATATCTTGATTAACACTGGACCAATGCAGCTATTAATAAAAGATAAAACTTATTTTAATTGAAGATGAGACAACTTATTTCTATTAAGGATAGGACTAGGTAACAGTCCTACATGTCTTAAGGGATATTCAGTCTAAATATTAAGAGGAAAAAAGTCCATCTGTGGGGACAGGTAAGAACACAACAGTGAGTAATAAAATTTCCAAAACTCAAAGTTTTAAAAATATGGTTAAAAAATAAATGTCTGAAATGTTTTATATATAATAAATTCCACCTGTATATAAAAGGAAGGAAGAGATTTTATTTTATTTGTTTATTTTGTGTGTGTGGTTGCATCCATTTTATACAATTTAATTCTAATCATAAGTTTCAGATAACTGACTGTAGGTATTCCTCACCTCCTGGTTTACATATGATAACAGTTTCCAAGTGCCCTCTCAGAATGTCACTAATAATTACACACATTTGCAATGTAAATCATTACTTAGAATTAATTCCAATATCATATTTAACCTTGTTCAGCTTTTTTAGAGCTGAAATTGAAAAGAAATTTGAAGTTTTCTTGAAGAAAATAATAATAATAATAAAAAGTAAATGAATGCACAAGCAGGAAATCACAGACAAAATGAGATTACAAGCAAGCCTTTTTTTTTCTTCTCCTGGGATCATTTCAGACAGATATTTATTTATTAATTTTCTACAATGCATGGATGTGATTTTATCATTGTTCATGGAGAGATAATGAAAGAGGTAAAATAACAACAACAACAACAACAACAGAGTATAGCAAAAGAAGAAATAGTTTGTGTTTTTGTTTTCCAAAATCGACAAAGTTTGTCTAAACTTTTCATTTTATAGGAGAGAGAGGATTTTTCATCCCTACACAGTAAGAAGGAGGATATCTGGTAAAGGTCTGGGAACAGAGCAACATTTTTAAATATTTTCCTCTGAAACCAAAATATATGAAAGCACAATGAAAGGAATAAGTCTATGATGAAGTAAGTGGAAAACATACAGACCATCAAACATATGGTCATATCAAATGGCTGTGACCTTTGAGACAGGGTGACACTGGTGGTCAGCTGTGGCATGTCAGTGATCTACCCTAAGGCTAATACCATTTAATATCTTTATCAGTGATCTGGACAATGACTGGGACAATAGGACTCACCATGCTCTCAGATTAAAACAAATTGTGGGGGCCCTCAAAATGACAGATGGGCTACTCTTCAGAAGGACGTAGACAAACTACAGAAATTAATTGACAAGATCCTCATTGTGATGCTCAACAAACCCAAATACAAAGTCATACACCCAGGGTTGAATAAGCCCAGACAACGCCACAGGCTGAACACCAACTAGATAGAAAACAGCTTTGTAGAAATTAGTCTGGGGATCCTCATGGACATGACAAACGTGCCAACAATGATTTGGCAGGGTGCTTTACTGCAAATATGGTCAACCATGTCTAGGGCTGTACTAGCAAGACTGTTTCCACATCAGGGTAACTTGACTAGGCAAGGCTTTGAGCAGCCTGATTTATTTGGACTTGCTTTGCAGTACACGTGCTTTTCTTAAAAATCTTTGACAATGATGATTCTACTGTTTTTCTAAATAAAACACTAGAGTATTTCACCATTCTAGTATTTCATAAGCACAACCTGAATCATTCTTGTTGGAATTTGAATTCATTGTTTCTTGTCCTATTTATTGTCATGATTTGTAATGACAGCTGGAGACACTAAGCCTCAGTTCTACCTCATGTTGGATTGTTGGCTTTGTCTGGAAAGTATGGTTTTATCGTATGGCAGTAAGGCTTTATCCTATGTTTACAAGATTTTGTGTTACATTTGTTAAATATAAAAGAATGGTAATAAAAAGTTATATACTCCTTTCTCAAAATTCTAATACTGTATAACTATCATTTAATGAAAATATATATATATCAAAATCAATTAATTATTGAACTCACCTTCCAAGATGATATTTTCTTGTATTAATATACATGGTTTCTTGTGGATATCGTATATGATAATAATCAAAGAACTGTAAGAAATTACTATTTCTGTGACAGAGAGAGCCTGTACCTCCACTTTTGATCTGATTTGGGTTCATGTGTTTCAGAATTATAGTGTAGTCACAGATTTCAGGAAACAGAAAGTACAAAGGAAGTTTTAATCCCAAATCATAAAACATGAGAAGAAGGAAAGGAAGAAAAGCGAAGTGACCAGAAGCAAACCATCCCACCGTAACCTTTATACCATAATCTTTAATGGTCATTAACATATTAACAAAACACTTCCACCAATATGGAAATAAAACAACAGCTACCCCTCACAAATCTAGTGTTTTAATCCTGTAATTGGCATGCCCAGTATAGTTAAATTAGGCAGTTCAGAACAACCAATCAGAAATTGTAAAGGTACATAGATTTTATTTATACAGGTATGTATAAATAACCATAATTTTAGTAAAGAGTGTACTTGATATTTGAAAGATTGCCATGCACCTAATTTTGTACAGAATTAGAATAAAGACTTGCATACTGACTCTGTTTATTGGCTAGGCACACTGGGCACAAATATATTAGGGATAACAATAGACCAGAACAGTTGTGCCTAAAAGGTTAATAAAGGCAATTATCTAAGATGATGAGTACTTTGTTCTGACTTCTTTCCTTTCACTTTCTCTCTTCATTGATAGTAAAGGGAGCCCTGAAATCTAACTTAAATCAGATAAATTTTAGAAATTAAAGGTTAATAAACCTAAGATAGCCAGTGTGTATGTGTGCGTGCTTGCATGTGTGTGTGAATAGGATGGGGAAAGAAATAAAAAATAAAATAAAAATAAACAAAATAAAATACATGTAAATTTCATGCAAGGCTTTTAGGTAGGATTTTAAATTATTCAACTTAATTTGCATTTAAGATACATAATGATGTTTTACAGGAGGTGGTTTATTGTTGTTGTTGTTGTTGTTGTTTTGTTTTAAGTTTGCATAGGTACCATCACTATCATTCATGTATGAGACCCCATTTTTAAGCATCTAAATAAATGATATATTTGTTTTGGGAGGGGAATATATTTTATTTCCTTGTTTTAAATCTCAAACATCTATTTTAATATCTTACTCAGTTCTCACCACTAAGGTAATTCAGAGAATTTCCAACATTCTAAACCACAAAATATAAAGAACAATGTTAAAAATCTTCTTGTACTTAATAACCACTATTAAACTGGCAACAACCTGAAATATTCCTTTAACAACTTTTCTGAACGACTCATTATTTGTCCCAGGATACCATGCACAAAATTAATCAAACAGAATTGTAGGCAGTAGAATATTTAATGTAAAAAAAAAAAAAAAAAAAAGGATACAGTGTTGTTGAACATTAAATAACATCCTTCCTCCTGAGAACAGAATTTGCTACATTCCATTTCGTTCAGTTGACTACTGAAGGCTACTGAAGTCCCAAGAGGGAATTTTGAGAAAAATATTGTAGGCATTTGAGCTTTGCAGGCTCTGAAAAACTAGTATAATCACAATTCTCAATTGGCCAAGAGACACTTTTCACTTACAGTGCAACATAAGCAATAGAAAACAGAGTACCAGTATTGGTAAGAATAGATAGCTGACCAATTTATATTTTCCATCATTTTTTTTTCATTGATTTGAAAATATTGCCATTGCTAAAAGAACCTGACAGGTTGTTGTGGTTTAACCCCAGCAGGCAGCCAAGCACCTCACAGCTGCTCACTCACTCTCCCCAGGTAGGATAGGGAAGAGAATCGGAAAGGTAAAAGTGAAAGAACTCATGGGCTGAGATAAAGACAGTTTACTAGGTAAAGCAAAAGATGTACAGACCAACAAAACAAAACAAGGAATTCATTCATTATTTCACATTGGCAGGCAGGTGCTCAGTCACTTCTGGGAAAGCAGGGCTCGTCGTGCTTAATGCTTTCTTGGGAAGAAAAATACCATCACTCTGAAAGTCCCTCCCTTCCTCCTTTGTTACCCCAGTGTTTATTGCTGATCATGATACTATATGGTATGGGATATCCTTTTGTTCAGTCTGGGTCACCTGTCCTTGTTGTGTCCCCTCACAACTTCTGGTGCACCCTCAGCCTCCTCACTGTCAGGGCAGCATGAAAAGTATAAAAGTCCTTAGATCTGTACAAGCAGTGCTCTGCAGCAACTGAAAACATCAGTGTGTTATCACCACTACAAATGCAGTACTTTATTTTATATAGGATTATATTAAAACTGTATTAAAACTGCAAATGTATACCTGAATAAATAAAATTCGTGTTGTAAGAAAAAAAAAAAAAAAAGTGAGGTGAAGGGCCTAGAGGGAAAGATGTATGAGGAACGGCTGGGGTCACTTGGTCTGTTCAGCCTGGAAAAGAGGAGGCTGAGGGGAGACCTCATAGCGGTTTACAGCTTCCTCACGAGGGGGAGTGGAGGGGTAGGCACTGGTCTATTCTCTTTAGTTACCAGTGATAGGAACCGAGGGAATGGTGGCAATCTGTGACAGGGAAGGTTCAGGCTGGACATCAGGAAGAGGTTCTTCACTGGGAGGGTTGTTGCACACTGGAACAGGCTCCCCAGGGTTGTAGTTACGGCACCAAGCCTGTTGGAGTTTAAGAAGCATTTGGACTGCGCTTTTAGTCATATGGTCTGAATTTTTGGGTAGACCTATGTGTTGCCAGGAGTTGGACTTGATGATCCTTGTGGGTCCCTTCCAACTCAGGATATTCTATAATTCTAACAGATATGAATGAACTTAAAATTTCCATTGTAATTTTTATTAAAAATTCTAGTATAGTTTTTGATTTTATGGTATTTATGTTTAAAATATATATATACATCAGAAAATAAAATGTCAGATCAGACAGTGTCTATATCAAGTTAGCTTATTGGTTACTGTTATTGATTTAGATATATGTAGATTTATAAAGGATATTTGCTCTTTACATTTATTAATGACTTGAAAAGTTAGTAACAGCTTGCCTGATGCATAAAATGTAATGTCTACAAATTTAGATTTTTTCTTTGTGAAATGAATAGCATGGCAGTAAGATGGAATAACTGAAATGACTTATAAGAAATTTTGAGAGCTAGGAAAGAAGATAATTGATTGAAGAAGCAAACTCTAAGCCATGTATTTCTGTATCTGTCACTTCATCTCTTTAATTCATTTTTTTCCTTTCAGAACTTAAATTTCCCTCTTCTCTCACGTAGTACCAGATCCTTTAGAATTAATAGCTGTTAGACTGGACCAGCTTTCTTGCTAGTACCAAATTCTTCAGAATTCATAGCAGTTAGACTGGACCAGCTTTCTTGCTAAAAGTATGTTGTTTTTTTTGTTTGTTTTTTCATTGTTTTTTTTTTGTTTGTTTTGTTTTTATGTTTGTTTGTTTGATTGATTGTTTTTCTCTCTCCTGGCCAGTCAAAATTTGCTAGTAATTCTTTCTGCTGACCTTTCTTCAGTTTGACAGCTCTAGGAATAAGTAATTTGAAAAATAAAAACAAAAACGACAACAACAACAACAAAAGAACAAACTTTGGAGTTTTACATCTATTTTTCTTTGAAGACATGAAATTGTCTGTGCTGACCAGTTATCTAACCAGTAATATCTCCGTCCCACTTCCCAAACATATTAATATCCAATCTAAGGTATGTCAGGTATAATGTATTTTTCATTGCAGAATCTAGTCATCATCGACCCATCTTATTCTGGAATAAACAGTTTCATTTGTTCAAACTATTTTGTGTCATTTTATTTCTTCAGTCATTATCATGTCACAAAGTACATCACTATATTTTCCTTTTGTCTTGCTATGGTCAAGTCATAACCTGGGGTTCTCTGATTCTTCAGCAGTCTGAAACCACAACTAAAACTAAACAACACTCAGCTGGTCAGAACTTTTTTTTTTTTTTAATGAAGGATAGTTTTCTAAATAACATTCAAATGTGTTTTTTTTTATTAAACATGCATACTTCAATTAATTCATTTTTTATTGTCTGCATCAGGACAGAAGATTAAAATACAGCAGCAAATCAAGTCAAATGTACTATATTTCAAATAGCTGGTGAACCTTTCTGAGTGATTACCTAGAACTATAAAACAAAAACAACAAAATAAGATTTATTTATTTATTTTTAATTCTATTATTTTGTTAGGTGCTGGGAGTAAAACAGTAATCAAAATATTACAAAATAATATATTATATAACTAAAACATTTTTTGCATGTGCTCCTTGCTTTCTCTATGGAAGAAGTTTAATATGTTCTATCAGCTTGCCAATTTTCAGACTGAAAAAGGTCATTCCATTTTTGTATAGAAATGTTCTTTTGCATTGTTGTATTGTAAAACTGATAGAAGATAGCCTTTAAATTATAACAAGTTGCAAATTAGTGTATTCAGATGTAAAATAATTTTCTTTCAAGGAAAATGTGCATTCCTTTTAAATGTTAAGAAAGACATTTGATGTTCTGGATACATATTTTTTGTGCAGATGATTCACAGAGTAATAATCAATGCTTCCTGGTTTTCTATTTCAGAAAGCAGGAGACTGGAAATAGATTAAAGCATGTCATTTTCTTCCTCAGAGGACACTTGAAGTCATTCTCTCTTCCTAGGCAATATAAGAGATTGTGGGGAGTGGAGGGCAAGGCTGAACTAATTACTTGTTAAAATAAAACTTTTGACAGTCTCTTGATTACACATATGGTTACCTAAGTGTGTAGAAGATGCTACTTAAGTGTGTAGTAGACACTAATAGTCTATTCCTATATATTGAAATGGGGCACTAAGAACAGATAATATTTTAGTATTCAAAGAACAGACTTCTAAAGTCTGCAAGAGAGAAACATTTAAGATACAATTTAAGAAAAAAAAAAAGAGTTTCAGGAGAGTTCTGGAAGTGTAGCTTCGAGAGGAATTTATACATATAAAATTATACAGGAAGAAAGGTTGCATATCTTAAAGGTTTGGAAAGACAACAGCATAAATTTTAGTGTTCCTGTAATCAAGGGCCATACGCTTCAAATCTGCCTTTGACCAGAGCACCAGAGGAGAAGACAGCTTCAAGTACTTCACATTGCATGGCTTTAAACTTCCTTGTCTTGAACACAAAAGATACATAGCTGTACATTCCTGGTACATTTCCTTTCTTGTCAATGTGAAGCTCATTATTCCATGTAAGACAAATTAACATAAAGATAACTAATTTTTACTGTGCATCAGCCTAAAAAATCTAGAGGTAGGAACTATCAGTTCCACACATGGGTCTGTGATGACATCACTCTGATAAATTTCAGGTGAACATCAGCAGGCCTTCACTGGTACCATTCTTACCAGTTCAGCAGCCTGGTTTGTTGACTTCATAAAAATCAGGTCCTCACAAACAGCTCTTCAACACTGCATCTTATGATAATGCAAGACAGAACTTTTTGTTTTGTTTTATCCTAGATTACATTTTATTTCTCACAAATCTAACAGCTGTAAGGACAAAAAACAAGTCATTAATAGGGATATAAATATTGTAAAGAAACAAGTTGCTTTTATCTCACTGAATTTGCTTCCTTACAAATACATTAGACAGAAAGCTATACTGATGAGTTAAAGGTTTGAAATGAGAAAAAAATACTATTAGAAAAAAAAAATAAAAGTGGTTTTAAATAACTGATAAAGTTTGTATAGAAAAACACAAAAACTCTGCTATAATAATCTTGCAAAAGTATGCCTCCTTTGTCTCCAGCCTATTTGTCTCATCTCCAAATTTAGGGAAGGAACAGCTGGCCAAATCAAAGCCAGCATTATCCTTTAAAAAAATCAAGAAAAAATAGATTGTGTACAATCAACTTTCTTGGAAAGAAAAATGGTCACTTGCTAAAAAGCTGATAAAGTACACATGCCTCAAAGTAACAACTGATAAGTGAAAAAGTGCCCTACGCTCTGCCAGTAAAGCAGTACTACAACACAGGAATTTCCCTTGACAGTTACCAAGAACACTAGATGGACTGAGCTATTAAAATCACAGATGATTGATGTTTATCCAGAATCCTCACAAAAGACTGCCCTTGAGATGAACAGTCAGCTTAAGGTATTCAGCTAATAAATTTACAGTGCCTCTGGCACCAGTTTAGATGCCAGGAGATGCTCCCTGAGTATCTAAAGCTTATAATTGAGCTTTGGCAAGCCATTTACATCAAACAAATATCCTCCCGGTGGTCTATCCACAGTGTTATCTGACATGTGCATTGACATCTGTCCAGCAAGTTGGAATCACTGAAATTTTGGCAAAAGAAGTGTTTAATCTTTTATGCTAGATGAGCAAATTAAATATGCTGAGCCAATAACCCCGCCTCAATTTGATTGCTGTTGGGTGTTGGCATAATAACAATGTAGACAATTTGATTTTTATAGTGTCATTTGAAAATTAGCATCACCCTTTTTTTTCTCCTTTCCATGTCTATTTAAAGTACAAGCTGCTAGAATGATTCATAGTTAAATAAATAAATATTTAAAAAATCATCTATAAATAGAGACAGAATCAGAATTTCTAATAGACTGACTGTATAGCTAATCCTTGTGTTATGTACAAGGCTTTCCACATGTGCAAAAGATTTTATCTAGAAATCGTCTGAATTTAGAACTGAGAAGATAATTTAGGTTAGGCTTTTTTTTTTTTTTTTTCTCTCTCTCTCTCTCTCTAAGAATGGGATTGGATAAATTCCTGGTATTAAATTCTCCCTCTTTTAGGAATTATCAGCAAGTACTTTCTTACTGGGAAAATTGTAAATGAAATTAGGAAAAGGATTGGAAAAAGGGAGGATAATTTTAAGATACTTACTCCTTCAAGTTGTAACCACAATAAAAATTGAAATCCAGGAATTAACAGACTCACAGAATTATAGAACTGTGGAACCACAGAATCACTCAGGTGAGAAGACACCTCATGAGGTTATTTCAAGCTCCTGCTCAAAGCAGGAAGTTATACATTTTTGCTCAGGTCTGTGTTCAGTCAGATCTTGAAAACCTCCAAGGGCAGAAGTGGCACAGCTGCTCCAACAGTATTTTTGTGTAAACAGAGGTGAGAGATTGGAGGGAAAGGTAAGAGACAGAAATGGTACATGATATAAAGAAATATCATATATGATGCATTTCAGCCATTTCCATGATGGCACATTTTGTGCCTCCATTCAGGTTTTCAGTTTGTTTTCTTCAATTTTCTTTGGCCTTGTTTTGTTGTTGTTGTTGTTGTTTGTTTGTTTGTTTGTTTGTTTTTGTCTTGTGTGGCAGTGAATTGCTGTAGGTTGATTCTGGAACAAAGTTGTCATTCCATCATGGTGTAGGCAAAACACTTACTGTTGACACTGACCATAAAGCCCTGTAATGACTCAGTAGGGATGGGCAAGGGCAATGTGCCCATGCAGATCAGAAAATAATGTGGGGTGTGAATTTATTTCAACACAAAGAGGAATAGAAAGTGGACTTTTAGGTAGACAGCTAAGGGAGTAGAGGGAATCAACTGACTATATCACAGCTGAGCATATCAACTGGTGGTGTAAATGTTTCTACCTGAGTTTGTTAGAAGAGAGCAAATGTTTCTCTGAGTTAGGCAGACCAGCATGAGGGTAGTGAATACACAGCTTAGTCCAACACAAAGTATAAAAGTTAAACAACTAACAAAAGGATTTTTACGAGAACAATGGGTTTGAGCTGGCATCAACACATGTATTCCGTCCCAGTGCTTGGGTTTGCCCAACATTGTGATGATGAGTGTATTGTAGAGATCAGTAATTGTACTGGGTCTGGCTGGGATGGAGTTAAATTTCCTCACAGCAGCCCGTATAGTGTTGCACTCTGCACTTGCAGCTAGAACAATCCTGATATCATACAAATATTGTGTCTATTGCTAAGCAATGCTAGCAATGCTAGCACAGCACCGACTCTGGCTCTTTTCCTGGCTTGCATAAGAAACAGAAATGTCTTACGAGGAGTGGCTGAGGGAGCTGGGATTGCTCAGTCTGGAGGAGAGGAGGCTCAGGGGTGACCTTATTGCACTTTACAGGTACCTTAAAGGAGGCTGTAGTGAGTTAGGGGTTGGTCTATTCTCCCACGTGCCTGGTGACAGGATGAGGGGGAGTGGGATAAAGTTGCACCAGGGGAGGTTTAGGTTGGATATTAGGAAAAACTTCTTTACTGAAGGGTTGTTAGGCATTGGAATAGGCTGCCCAGGGAAGTGGTTGAGTCACCATCGCTGGAGGTCTTTAAGAGATGTTTAGATGTAGCCCTTAGTGATATAGTTTAGTGGAGGACCTGTCAGTGTTAGGTCAGAGGTTGGACTAGGTGATCTTGGAGGTCTCTTCCAACCTAGATGATTCTGTGATTCTATGATTCTGTGACTATCTCCAACCCCCCTGTCCCCAAGCCAGCAGGGTGGGGGTGGGCAAGGGGTGGGAAGGAGACATTACCAAGTCAGGTGACCTAAATTGGCCAACGGAATATTCCATACCATATGATGTCACACTCAGCAATACAAGTTGGGAAGGGGAAGGAGAAGGGAGGGCCCTAGTTAGGAAAGCACTTGTCCTCCTGAACAACTGCTATGTGTATTGAAGCCCTGCTTTGAAAAATATGGCTGAACATCTCTCATTGATGGGAAGTAGAAAATGATTACTTTCTCTTTCTCTTTGCTTCCATGTGGTCTTTGATTGTTAATTTTCTCTTTCTTTTCGTCTTTTCCCTTTAATTAAATTATAATTATCACATTCCATGAAGCTTTTTTTTTTTGTTTTTTCTTCCTCCATCATGCTTTCTTCTGCCCATCCCCCTTTGAGGAAGGGGAGTGAGAGAGAATTTGTGGTGGACTTCAGCTGTCCATCAAGGTGAAAACACCACAGTAGTGAAGATCACATTTTTACTGTGATTGAACTATGTATTGCAATGTTGTATTTTGGCTAGTCATACCTTACATTTGTATTGCAATTTCAGTATGTTTTGTATGACCAATTAATCAAAAATTCTATATAACATCAAATGTATTCAAACAAGTAAATTTTATATCAAACATTACACCCTCCAGACAAGGTCTATCTAAAAGAAACTGATCAGAGAGTATTGAACTCTGTCAATTCTCTGTGAACTGTCTGGACTCTGTGATTCTGTGAATTGTCACAGAATTAGAAGATTATATTATTATAAATATTAACAAAAGTTAAGAAATAAAATAAGTTTTCAAAGGACGCTATCTGTTAGCTTGCACAACAATGTATGAGAAAAGGATTTCTTCTAACTTAACCAATTGTAAATTTCAACCATTAAAGAACTTTATTTTTTATGTTATGTTATATTTTTATAAATATTATTGCTGTGACACTGTGTTGCCACATCAATACAATCAGACAAGCTTAAATACATAAATTGTAATGGTTTCACGTCTTCAGACACATCTATAAACATTTTATGCAATTCAGCATTTACCAGCTGTATTCAACAGATTATCAGAAATTAATTAATTAATTAATTAATTAAACAGGTCTTATTGAGGCAACTGAGAATGTAGTACATGGTTTTGCAAGAACTTTTAAAATTAAATAAGCAAAGAAATCAATTTAATTTAAGGAAACTACAAGCTACTGAAAAGAGATGAAATCATAAGCTACAAAATGAAATGTAATTTTAGATTCCTTAAAAAATAAATAAATAAATAAATCTGTAGAGTATGATTTGAATATGGAGTTATGTCACTGACATAAAATGCTCAAGGTGTAAATTAATTACATTAAATAATAGACCTTGAAACAAATGAAAGAGTTCTGGATTTCATGCAGTATAACATGTATCTTATTTAAATAAAAGTCCTGATTTAGAACCATAGCTGCGTGTGTCTGCAAGTTTCTTTTGCTGTTTTTATACAACTACTATATGATCTTGTCATCAACTGATATTGGATTTTGTGTGCTTTCTGCAGTTTACGTATACAGTTGCATTGTTTGACAAACTTTGCTGAAACCTTAAAGCAATACTTCATCCATCTGGTAAATGGAATTCATAGTCTTTGGATTCAAACTGTTTTAATGAAAGAGCAATTCTCCAGCCATATGCACTCATAAAAAGTTGCGTTTTCTCTGAAAGACTAGTTGAGATTTTACATTTTAACAGAATCCTCTTATCTGAAATTAGTTTAGTTATTTGCATACATACAGGCCACAGATGGAAGAGAGATTTAAAAGTAAAAACACCATCTGCATTTGTCATTAATGACAAATTACAGGCAAGTCTGAAAATCTCATTTTCAATAACTACATTACAAAATAGTTCACAAGCTCGTCACAGTGCTCAGGTGTTTTGACCCTGCAAAATAAGTGCTATAAAACCCAGTTATGTTTAAGTCAACCAGAAGTATTTATATATTTTTTGTAATTGGGGATGTAGTGAAGTTTTCTTCTATACTCTGTTTGGAATACGTTAACATATAAACTCTTTAAAGTATCTACAATAGATATTCTTATTCATGTTGGTATTAGTATTCTTATTCATGTTGGTAGTATTATATCATGTTGGTTATATGAATAACACAAAAAAATCTGAAACTACAATCATCAGCCTTGATAATCAGAGTTATGCAGAACCATAATCTTGTCTGGGACAAAACATATGAGGTAATAGTAACATTCACATTTTGGAATGAAGTCAGTGTGAGCTGAAGGCAGGCAACATTATTCAGGTACTTCCCAAGATAGAGAGAGATATATTCATATGTTTTGTTGCATAAACATTTTGATCAGCTTCACCTGATATCACAGGAAAATATCAGAACATGAAGGGAAAAATAAGCAGGTGCCAGAACTTTTGTCTGGATGATTACTAATGCTCAATTTTTGATTTACAGAATTAAGATACTGAATGAGAAAAATCCTTGGGAAATCATAGAGCATAAGGTAACTGCACAGTATAGGCATGTTTAAGAAACTGATTTTTCCCAGGCTTTGACATAATACTTCCATTTTGTTTCTTCGATCTTATAACGCAATTTCCATCAGACGCCATTTTTAGAGGTTTTAGGTCTATACCATTATGTTCTCCATTTAACTCACTCCTTTATCAGGTATCAACAGAATTTCTGAACTCACCATATGACATTCTCTTTTAAACTGCAGGAATGAGATGTACATTCTTGATGCATATGCTTCACCCTCAATGTAATACTTAGGCAGCTTCTCTCTTCTTTCTTTTTTTTCTTTCCGGAGTACTACATTGCAGTCTTTCCAAAGTCAGTGTCTACTGATGATGTACTCCTCCACTGAAGATCTCAACTCTAACAGTTTAACATATTACTGTTTCTTGAATAAAAGTACCTTCACACACACACCATCTTATGTGACTAGAAGTATCTTCTCCACCATTACTTTCAGAAGCTATTGTTTCAGCTCTGTAGCTTTTCTATTTTTCCATTTAATTAATGTTAAAAAATTCTTTCTTCACATAGCCACTTGTAGACAGAGTTCTGTTTCAGTTGGATTGTAAAGAATTGGGGTTGTTGTCTGACCAGTCCTTGCATAGTGTGCTGATAACTTATTATGTAAAGAAGACTATTTGTATCATCTAGGTCATGTAGTTTGAATATGGAAGTGGTGTGTGTCTCTCTGAACTTGTGCTGAATATTCACATTAAGCAAAACAGCTGAAACAGATATTTGAAAGTCAACAGCACAAAGGATTTTTGCTGAGGTGACACACTTCAAAATGGCAGATATTTTTGGCGCTTAAAAAAAAAATAAAAATATCCTTTTCATGTTTTTACTGTTACGCAAGGAGAAAGAGCTGTGTTCCACTGGTAATAGCTGAAAGTACTTGATAACCAAGGCTGTAGATATGAACTCTGAGACTGTATCTAGTGAGTTATTAACATCTATGATCAGCTCGTCCTTTTGCCTTCTACTTTTTCCTCTTTCAGACACTTGACCTCAGATAAATATTTTTGCTGTCAAGTGAATTTTAAAAATCCATTAAGTAACTTGACCATCCCAGTATGTATATACTTATTTATTTTCATTTTTTTCTTTCTCTCTCCAAATTATTCTGCAATAGTGAAGAAAATATTTTGTTGTACTTCTGAAATATTTTTGTTTTTAATTAAACATTCTATTTTTTCTCTTAGCCTTTGATTTTCTTAAATTTATGTTCATAAGTCCCTGTTTTCTGTTTCTTTAAGTTTAAAAGAGTTAGTTTCATCTGGAATTTTTACTCTGGATGCTTGCTGAAAATGAAAAAAAAAATGTATATAAACGATTATTACATTTCAGACAACAGAATATAAGTTGAGAGTCATCTGCACCCTTAAATAATGAACAGTTCTGGAATTAAAGAAAGAGCACAGGTAGAAAGTAAAAGGGCCCAAATATTATTTCTGCCCACTTGACAGTATTCTACTTGTATCCAGTTTATTGTTTATTATTATTATTATTATCTGGTCTATATGAATTTCTTTTGTTAATTGTATTTTTTATTTTTTTTCATGTTCAAATATTAACGAAGAGAGAAATATGCACTATATAAATATGCATATCTTGCTGTTATCAATACCAAAAAAATTGTCATTAATTTCAAAAATTACCCTGGTACATTACTTACATATATACTGCTGAGCTACAAAAAATGCTTGTAGATAAAAGAGTAACACATTGTATACCAACACTGTTATATACACAGAGAAAATAAATTAATCAAACTGTTACCCTGCTTTCCAGCAAATTGTTTGCACACATTTACTTAATTATATATTTTAAGTACCAATTACTCTGTATATATACACTTACATTAGGAAATATTTAACTATTATTTTCATTTTTGAATCTGTTCTGTATGTATTCAAGAAAAAAAAAAAGAAGAAGAAAAAGCAATGGTTTGGATTAAAATTATTATCATTATTATTATTTTTTCAGAGAAAATTGTGTAAAACAAATTTCAGCCCTGAAGACTTATCTGATAGTGGCTTTTCTAAGCTCTGCATGCAATGACTAAAACCTAAAATTAAAATGTAATTAATTTGTCCTCAAATTGTATTTACTTTGGAAATTTTATTCAGTAACTAGTGTATTAGTAAACAATATTGTAGCTAAAAGTTTTAAAGAAATCAAGAGTTAAGGACACTGTTACTTCAGTTATAAATCTTTAAAACTTGAATGATATTTAGGTGTAAGACATTCCTGAAGAAGGTACATAATGACTAGAATTAATTTTAAGTTTTTAATTTTTACTTTTTTTTTAAGATTTTGTTGCTTAAAGCAGATTTCTGGAGCAGTTGTATTTCTTAATGTACTAAGTATGTGGTAACATGTATTTATGATCTTCTAGGGGTTAAATGAATTTATGTTTTCACCAAGGAGTTCACACATCTGTCTCCATTTTCTGGAGACTAGAAATTTAAAAGGAATAAAAACAACAGATATTTTATAGATATTATACAGTAATGAGGATTGTAGTTTTCATATTCCAATTAGGTTTTTAGCATCCTTTTCCTGGACTTCCTTACAAATACTTGTATATCCCCACTAAAAAGAACTAGTTATTTAGAGTCCTCCTTTCGTTTAATACTATACCACACCATTTCTATTACTATTATCTTAATCTCTCTGTGTTGTGGGTTTTCTCATGCTTCCACCATCATGTGTTTCTTGTATTTTGTATATTTAGTACCTTTCAACAACTATCTATCATCGAGTCCAACTCCTGGCTCTACATAGGTCTACCCCAAAATTCAGACCATATGACTAAGTGCAAAGTCCAAATGCTTCTTAAACTCCTACAGACTTGGTGCCGTGACTACAACCCTGGGAAGTCTGTTCCAGTGTATGACAACCTTCTCCGTGAAGAACTTCTTCCTGATATCCAGCCTGAACCTCCCGTGTCACAGCTTGACACCATTCCCTTGGGTCCTATCGCTGGTAATGTGAATAGATGTCTGGCCCTCCACTCCCCCTCATGAGGAAGTGGAGATATTATTGTGTCAATGGTATACAATCAGCACATTGCTCTAACCTGGTTAGCAGTTCAACAGCATCTGCATCATGCCTCTTCTCTTTTTTTTTTTTTTTTTATTTTAAACTCTCTTTTTTTGAATTAGCAGATATTTAGTGTCATCTAAAGATGACATCTAAAGGAGACATCTTCAGAATCTCTGTGAAGAACTGAAAATCATCTTCAGCTCATGTTACATTCCTTTGTCAGAAAGATACATTTAATAAATAAATAAATAAATAGTTCTTCCAAATAATAGAATAGTCAAGCACTTGGAAATTACAAAGCGAGAGTTTTTTCAATGTTAAGCAACAATTCCATATCAGTTCTGTCTAAATCTCTTTCCTATGGAATGATTTAGCTAAAAGTTGCAACACACATGAAAAACAGTGAGAAACATAGTATATTGCATAGTATAATACAGTGTTATTTCTAGAACAGAACACAGGTTTTTTCTGGAAATTTTGCCAGTTTTACATGTTTACTTTTAAGTGCTTTATGATTTAAATACAGATAGGATATATTTCTATACATTAAAATAATAATAATAAAAAAGCTAAACATTTTCTGTAGAAATAATTTTATATATCAAGAGTTTATGAAACCAATGCAAACCATACATTTTGTTTGTTTTTTGAAAATATGTTCTCAATCTTTGTAATTTTGGTGTTGCCATTATATTTGTAGAGAACAACATGTAGAGAACTAGAAACTCTGCTGAAATATTTTTTATACTCCATTTATAATGCTCCAAGATAAACTCCAATACAATTTCCCTTACTGATCAAGCAAAACTTGACAGCTTTTCGTTGTTGTTGTTTGTTTTTTTTTTTTTTTTTTTTTTACCAACCTTGAAATACCATTATGGTTATGTAGTTCAAATGAGAAGAACAACAATGAACATAACTGATATAATCAGATAGAATTTCAAGAGGAAAACAAATTAATCCAAATTAAACTTCACCAGAATATGTTATCTAATCTGGAAAACTAGAAGTGGAAAAAAAAATAATAATAAATAAATAAAATAAAATAAAATAAAATAAAGCATCACCTGCTTCACTACAGTAAAGGGGAAATTTAGGAAAAATAAATAAAATAAAATAAACACAAAAGGACACGTAAGGAAAAGTAACTGAATAAATCTGTGCAGAAATACTCTTTTAGTTAGAGACGCACATTTTTATAGCCTTCACCTTAAATATTTTGCCATTGAATTTTCCTTCTAACTAACAAGACAGAGCTAAAATGTCTCGGAAGTTTGCATAGAAATATGTGTCCAATGGACTGCTATACACTAGGTGACAGCTACAATGATTGCAAACGTTAATGAATTCATTTATTAAAGTAAACAAGCATTAGTTGAATCATGCAGCAAGATTGACAGGTAACATATCTAAAACTCTGAATACCTTAGTATTGAACCAGATCAAAGGAAGCAGCTGTTTCTGTAAGATATGCAGTTTAGCTGTCATTATGAGCAACAGAATTAGCAGAGTATGTAAAATCCCAAGTATTGAAGAAAGCAGTAAAAATGATGATTTGGAAGATATAGCTCTTCAAATAAAGCATACCCAAATTAAATTAACAAATTATACAGCTACACCTGGAAAATACACACCCACAAGACTAGTAAAGAATATAACATAATCAAAGCAACATAAAATGTCATCTGAAATGTCGAGCACATTTAAAGAAAACAGCCCATGTAGTAATAGTCATATTATAAGGGTCTTTCAGATCTCATCTTGATATTGCTAGAACATATTCACTTTGTATACAGAAAATAATAGATTTTATAAAACTGAATATTTGGATCTTGCTCAGGCAAGACTTAACTTATTTTGATGTTCATTTGAACATATAATGACTGCAAGATCATATGTAGAGAAGCTTATAAATCATAGAGGCAAAATTACTATTGCATCTATATTTTACAAGTTCTGCATTTAAGACAGACTATATGTTTCACATTTTAGTCCCCACTACAAAATATTAAAGCTCAAACAACAACAACAACAAAACTTTAACTTTGAATAATCTATCTGTACATCTTTGCGTCAGAATTATCCAGATACAGATATTATAAACTCATTACAACTGAAATGAGGTAATATTTATTTCTTGCTTTGTCATTTTATGTTTTTGTTTTGTTTTGTTTTGTTTTATATATTTTCAGTATAAAAAGTTTTCCAATTTTTGAAATGAACAGATATGAAATTATTATGAATGTGACAAACTGTTTCTAAAATGAATAGGACGTTCTGCAACAAGACTGATCAAAATGTTTAATAAAAGTTTTTTAATTAGAATTCTTGGTTACAATTTCCACTGTGCATCTCAAATATGTATAGGAATACACATTAACCTCTTTTCAAGTTTCATAAACAAAGCATGTTCTCAGTGTTTAATCTTTGTCAGACTTGAAGTTGTGACATAGAATAATCCTGCTCAAAAAGGCCATAATGAGCTGCGAGGTTATTAAGGTCTCAAAAATTACTTTAGATAGAAATGCCATCATCTTCTCTTATTTAGTCAAAGTGAAGAGGGTGACATCTATATAAAATGTTGTCCATTTGTGATCTCAATTGTATTTTGATAATATTTATTTTATCCCTGCTCTGTGCAAAGTGATCTTACCCCAATTTAGAAATCCTGGACAAATGCTTAAAATTTAGAGTAGAAGTACCTTTGTATAATGGATATTGTCAGAACTAAAAATGTACATTTAGAGTTTAGAATAAATTTTCATTAATATGTCACCTTTCTTTCTCTTCATCTTGGTGGTGTCTATCTTCTAAAACAACCATAGGCTGAATTAAAGATATTTATGAACTCAGTTCTCTTGAGGTGAAAAAGTTAAAAAAGGTGAAAAGTTCTTGAGTTAGAAAATCTGAACATGTATAATTAAGAAGCATCAAGAAAAAAAAAAAAAAGTATTTGAACTCCTAATGAGCTCTGAGAAACAAATCAAACTTGAAAGAATGATGTGTGATAGCTTGCCATTCCATTTAGCTATGCCTCACAAAAAAAAAAAAAAAAAAGTTTGTGTTTTTTCAAATAGCTTAGATTATTAAAACTAATTCTTCTTACAGTTGGTAGAAGATCATGGAAAGGGGGTACTATAAATAAATAACATGAAAAAAAAACACATGACACTAAAGATCTCTTTTACACAGCTTTACATAAGGCATTTCAAAATCAAAAAGCATAACCAAAATATATGTATATGTTGTTATTTCCCTTCTCATATGAAAGAATTTGACACATGATGATAATTACCATATAATTAAAATTTTAAATATAACTCTTACAAAAACATCATATAAACATAGGTTAAAATCTTTTTATCTCTCTATTGAATAACAGTGTCCATATAGGGACAAGTATTTATTTATGAATACGTTATGTTTCTTTATTATTAATAGAAAAATCTTTGTGTTTGTGTCTGTTTTTATACAAGCATGAATATCTACTTTCTCTGAGCCATAGATCATATCAGATTTCTTCATTGTTGGTTATAGTTATAAGTTATTCCATTTTAAAATGGTGATTTATTTAGAAATGCCAAAAATTCTCTCTTTTAATTTTAATTACTTTTTTTTTTTTCTTCTTACAGTACAGTGTAATATATTTCTTACCAAGTCAGAAAATATTCAGAAGTGGATTCATTAAAAGTATAAATGCTGATTTCTTCACTCACTCTGTTCCTCTGGAAAATAATCAGTCTAGAAATCTGTTTTGAGAACTCAAAAAAGATGTGATCCTTTTCCTGACAAGTTGCATTGCTTTGTATAAATTGATGTAGCAGGAGAAAGGCTAGGATGTTAAAACCAAACCAAGCCAAACTAACAGAAATATATATATATATATATATATATATATATATATATATATATATATATGAAGTCTGCAGGACTATAAACATAATATTTTATAAGAAATTGTCATTGGCAACTTTGGGCCTATAAGTGAATATATATATAAGAGGGCATATAATATAGGTTCATATATGTTATCTCATGTTCTAAAAAGGTGAACTGGAACCTCAGTACATCAAGCTACCTTGATTGCATTTAACTGTAGCACAAACACTGCAGTGGGATATCACATAGCATTAGAAGTATCAACAGCAGTTGAATAGCAGATGAAAGGTAAAAAGTTTAGTTGGAGGTCCATAATTAACAGTGACCTAGGGGTTAATACTGGGTCCAATAATGTTAAAATATTTCTTTAATGATCTATATGATGAGGTAAAGTGTATCCTCAGCAAGTTCACTGGCAAAAAACTGTGCAGTAGCTGATGAAGCAGAAGGTAGTGCTGCCATCCAGAGGGACGTTGACATACTACAGAAATGGGATGACAAACTTCGTAAACATCAAGGGGAAGGACAAAATCCTGAGCCTGTAGTGAAACAACCACCTGCACCAGTATATTCTGGGAGTTGACCAGTTGGAAAGCATCTTTGCAGAAAAAGGCGTGGGTCCCAATGAGCACCACTCTGAGCATGCATCAGCAGTATATCAGAGGTTCAGTAATGCAGCCTTTGCAGTGAAGAAAAATAAGGGTATCCTGGGCTGCTTTAGCCAAAATATATTGACAGCAAGTCTAGGGAGTAATCCTTCTTTTCTACTTAGCATCAGTGAAATCACACCTGGAGCACTGCGTGCAGTTCAGGCCCCCCCAGTACAAAAGAGGCATGGAGCTACTGTTTAGCCAAAGATGATGAAGGGACTAGAGCATCCTTCTCATGAGGAAAGGCTGAGAGATCTGGGGTGGTTCAGCCTACAAAAGAGAAAGTTCAATGATTTATAATCAATGCATATAAATTTATGTAATTTGCACCCACCTGAAAAGAGACTGCAAAGAGGATGGATCCAGGCCCTAGTGGTGCCTAGTGACTGTATAAGAGGTAACAGGCATACAATAAAACAGAGAGGTTCCCTCTGAAGATCGGAAAGCACTTCTTTATTGTGAGGGTAACTGAGCAATGGAACAAGTAGCCCAGCAGGTAGTAATAGCTTTGTGAAGTTTAACAAAGCCAAGTGCAATTTCCTGCACCAGGGCTGGGGCAATCCCAAGCACAAACACAGGCTGGGTGGAGAATGGGTTAAGAGCAGCTCTGAGGAGAAGGACTTGGGGGTGTTGGTTGATGAGAAGCTCAGCATGAGCCGGCAATGTGCACTTGCAGCCCCAAAAACCAACTGTATCTTGGGCTGCATCAAAAGAATTGTGGCCAACAGGCTGAGAGAGGTGATTCTGCCCCTCTACTCTGCTCCTGTGAGACCCCACTTGGAGTACTGTGTTCATCTCTGGGGTCCCCAGCACAAGAGAGACATGGACGCATTAAAGTGAGTTCAGAGGAAGGCCATGAAGATGATCAGAGGGCTGGAGCACCTCTCCTACAAAGACAGGCTGAGAGAGTTGGGGTTGTTCAATCTCGAGAAGAGAAGGCTCTGGGGAAACCTTATAGCAGCCTTCAGTGCCTAAAAGGGGCCTACAGGAAAGCAGGAGAGACTCTTTGTCAGGGAGAGTAGTGATAGGACAAGGAGTGATGGCTTTAAACTACAAGAAGGTAGGTTTAGATTAAGTATAAGGAAGAAATTCTTTACTCAGAGGGTGGTGAGGCACGGGAACAGGTTGCCCAGAGAAGCTGTGGATACTTCATTGCTGGAAGTGTTGAAGACCAGGTTGGATGAGGCCCTCGGCAACTTGGTCTAGTGGGTGGTATCCCTGCCCATGGCAGGATGGTTGGAATTAGAAGTGATTTAAAGTCCCTTCCAACCCAAATCATTCCATGATGCCAGTAGTGTTCATGTAATGTCATTCAAATCATTCTATAGTTGTATGATTCTATGAGTTATATTTTATATTCAGTGACTCTGAGTTGAAAGTTAAAGACAATAATAAAAAAGATGAATGAGACTTTTAGTCTTTTTAGACTTTTTAGTTTTTCTAAGATGATAGTAACAATATCCTTTTACTAAATCCAAAATATGTGTCATTCCTTTAGAGTTTACTGTTTGCTGTTTGTTTGCTTGTTTTTAATTTAAAGATATATGAGCCCCCTTATCTTCAGAAAATATTATGATACACATTTATTTCTTTGATATGATGCCCATATTTCCTTTATTTTTAAAAAAATTTCACATGAATGTAATAAATACGTATGATATGACAAATATTTACTTACAACAGGTAGTACTAACTACTTTCTGTTTTTCTATACTAATGGTAATATAACTAAATAAGATGACTAGAAAAACTAGAACCCTTATTCTGACTGATATAACAGCCATCTATTTTTGATGTCCAATGTGTATTAGTATTCCACAGTATGAACATAAATATATCTTAATAAGTTTTTTGCAATATTCATTATTTTAAAGTCAGTTGCATTCATTATAGTGACTAGTTCATGCATACTCTCCCACACACAGTTACTTGACATTTTCTGCCTTTTCTTAAATATGTTTTCCCAGATGTGTCATCAGTGTGGCTAAGCTACATCCTCTGGTGGGTCCATTGTACCAATTTGAAATCCACATGTCTATCACAGCACCCTGTCCTCTTCTCATAGAGGCAATCCCAGCTGCCCCTACCCCTGGACTTCATTTCATTTTTAATATATAGCTTGTGTTGGAAAATGAAATGTGTGTGTTCCCTGGCCTGACAGTGGTGCAGGCTGATTACTACCCTCCTCCAGAAAGTACAGCATGTTCCTTCATCACTGTTCTCCCAGAAAAGCCTAAATGGAAGGATAGTGCTATGATTTTCTTCCTTTACATATTCTGTCACTGCAATGTTAGTTCTAATAGTCTCTGTTTGAATTAGACAAATCATCAAATAGCTTGCAATTTGTGCTGCTGGGTGTGCTGAAATTATGTTTTTATTGTTAAAACATGAGAAGACTCATCCCTGGGCTCTGAATGCCATGAGGGAGGGCAAAGGTGTTGCTGAAAATCACAAGGGAACCATCATAACTCTACACAAAAAGATTTTGCTTGTGCCCTTTTTGTGTGTGTGCAATATTTTGTTTGTATTAGCAAAAAAACTAGTTGTCTTCACTGAATTTTATAGTTAGCCACTGACTAAACAGCTTGGAAAACAAAAACAACAACAAACAACAACAACAACAAAAAACTATTTATAGAAGAATGCGTGTCTTATGTGGGAAAATATATATATATATATATATATAGCAATTCAAGTTAGTTTTGTATGCAGAAAACAATTTGGGATAATTTTTATGTGTAGAGGGTAATTAACAGAATAATTATTTGCACAGACATCCTTGATGAGAATGATAAGAAGTCATTTTAAAACTCGACTTTGAGGAATAAGGTACTCAGTTACCAATCACATCTTTGAAAGTCAGATATTTTTACTGCATTTTTGGCTATTCATACTTTGTTATTCTCAGTTTAATTGCAAAGTAGGCTTATCTGTTTTGATGACAAACTTTCAAGTGCATTTGACATTTGCTGTCACTGATACTAAATGTTTTGCTATTCATATATTAACACTTTTTATTTGTGCATACATTTAATAGATATGTATTATTTTCTCCGTAAAGGCTGTACATTTCAGAACCATTTTTATAGAATTGCAATGCTTTAATCCCTTCAAGGTTATAGATAACATTTACAAATTTTGTGCACCGCACCTCTCATCAAATTTAATTAATCTCTAGAATAAATAGTAATGTTTTCTACTAACTTTCTGTGGACATACGCCTATCAAATCTGTTACTAAATATGGACTTTATGAATGTAATATGTCAAATAAAGTGGAGCAGACCTGCTGATTGCAAGGGACTTAACTCCAACCAACTTTAATTATCAGAAGTTTTAAAAAAGTTGTTCTGCAAACTGGGATCCTTAACGAAAAAGACATTTGTGACATATCCCTCCAAGACCATATGCATAACTCTTCAGAGAAATCTTAGTTTTCTTAATCAGCTTATCCTGCTTTTCTGCTTAAAGGAAGATTAAATGAATTTAGTGGAAGAAAATTTGTCATAACAGTATGCTCTCTATTAAAAAAAAAAAAAAAGGGGGAAAAAGGACAAAAAGAAACAATCTACTTCATAAGCAGCTTCTGGTTAAAATCAAATTTAGAGTAAAACACAAGGGAGGCCATTTAGATTAAGAGTTTTCAATTATTTCTCAGTGTGTGGTAGAAACAATTCTTATATATACCTTTAATACCGCTGTGTTAGCAGTTCAGTAAACATGCAACTTAAGCAAAATAACTGTGTCAACAGTTGATGGCAGATCAATATTTCCACAGTACTGCTGTGAGCTGAATTTAAAAAGTTCTCTATTTTGAAGATAAATAATGCTGCTGACTAAAAGAAAAATGTATTCTGTAATGTATTCTAAAAGAAAAATGTATTTGTCTAGGAGAAAGTGTGGTGCTAATGCTGAAGTCGTAGAAGTTGTCTTGCCCCTTCAATAGCTAAACAATATTAAAAACGAAAGACTTACAGCATGTAGAATGTCTGTGTTGCCTTTTTCAGTATATGTCTCTTAACTGGAGCACCATGAGCTAAAAACTGAAATGTATTGACTTTACTCTAAATTTCAAAAAATACATGCCCCCCCAAAATTTTTTTTAAGTAGAAATCAGTCTGCTTAGCAGTTGGCACAAAGTGAGCAGTAGATTTTTCTCATAATTTATATAGGGCTTTTTTTAAACAGAAACCAAAGTAACGTTCAAAATATTTCTGTGACTGATTAAACAAGCAGGGGTGCTATGCAAAATAATATACAAATGCAAAATCAAATGTGTTTCTAGAACAGATAATGCTTTTCTTTTCTTCTTTTTTTTTTCAATATTGCTATAATATATATTTAATATTATAACAAATGAGCTGCATCTATCTGATGATAGAATAAAGGTGTTTATCCTCAATGGGTTTATAAAGTAAATAAGGTATATATAAGGTAAACGGTAAAGTAAAGAAGAAGTAAATGATGCACCCAGCATTCAAATAGATGAAGTGATCCATGTAGTCCTGATGGACTTCTAGAAGTCCTGGAAACATCACATTGTTTGTTTGCTTGCCTGGTTGTTTGAAAGGCAAAATCAACAAGAAAAGTGATCTGAGAATCCCTATAATAAAATAAATATCTTCCTGAGGAATAATTCTTTATGCCACCCAGGGGACTTAATAAATTTGCAGGGAGAAGTAACTTCAAAGCAAACCTTCTGTTTCTGATATACTCACTGCATTCTCTACATGATGATGCTGTCCTAGATGTATAATGACACTGAATTTAAGCTTAGGTTACTGTGTTTCTTGTTCACCGATATTAGAGACAAATTATGGGAGTGAAACTACCTCGCTGTACTGTGGATAATGGAATACAGTGGGGTTCCCAAACCTATGCAGGGGACATGAGGCAAATCCACCATTGTTAAAAACACAGACAGAAAGATATTTTCCAGATATTTATATCTGCTACCAAAGAAGTATGTATAAATGCATGTTCTAAAGATTGTTTCCAGGTATTTAATACTGAGATAATCCCTAGGAAATCTGTATTTATAAT
Source organism: Anser brachyrhynchus (assembly GCF_964034855.1). Classification (NCBI taxonomy): domain Eukaryota; kingdom Metazoa; phylum Chordata; class Aves; order Anseriformes; family Anatidae; genus Anser; species Anser brachyrhynchus. Next base: position 164,429,542 of record NC_137694.1, read on the forward strand.
GCATGGTTAAAACCAGATCTTACCTAATGAAAAACTGAGATTTTAAATGCTGCTACAGAAATCAAAATATAAACAGTATTGCATATCATTAGCCTAGTTCAACATTGATGCCTGGAATATTGTCATATACTCATCAATTTTCACAAGTAGTATGAATGTACTACTGATACTATAGTTAATCAGTGATGAAGTAAAAAGATTTAGTGTCAAAGGAAGAACTCCTACATCCTGCTGGGATTGAAGATTTCTCTCTCTGCTGTCCCTGCCATGAAGAAGAGCAGACCTTCAGAGCTTTTGCAAAAACAAGCGAACAAGCCAACAAAACAACAACAACAACAAAAACAGCAAAATGGACAAAGTTTTTTTTTCTTTGTTTGTTTTTATTATTGTTTTCTAGTAGAAGATAATAATAATAATAATAATAATAATAATAATAATAATAATAATAATAATAATAATAAAGCCCACAGCTTTAGGAAAAACATAAAAAAGCCTGCTGAGGGCAAATGGAAGTTACAAGTCTGGTAGATAAAAGCTGAAGATGTGGTAAACAAGCACAGAACTATGGCTCATCTTGAATTTAGCTTATCCAGAAACGGGGAAGAAAGGAGTGATTTCCCACATGCCAATGGTCACTATAAAATAAACATTTGGCTTTAATATATGTAAACCTGACCAAAGCTTTACTATTGGTGGGCTTGGGAGTGGACACCACAAAAGCCTCTTCTGTATAAGTTACTGTGAATGGATTCTACAGGTGGCTACAGGTGAAGATGGAAAAACAGCTATGCAGATGGAAAAATAGCAGTCCTAAAACTGGAAGAGTACATCCTGAGAGGTAAGGTGAAAGTTACCTTGTACCTGATAAGCTCTGGACTGTAACAATTTGGCTGAGTCAACGAGAACAGGTGAACTTAAAACATCAACAGTCTGTTACCTCTGTCCAAGGCCACTAGCAACAACAAGCATCGTCAATGGATTTGTATAATTCACACTATGCCTAAGAAGGTAGTAGTTGATATATGCAGAAAAATACTACAGGACTGTATAAACAACCAATGAAGGAAGGACATCCTTGAAGGACTTCTGGAAACCTACCAACCTAACAGTACAATACGACTCTCTGACTATTGTGTGCAGTTCTAGGGTCCACAATTCAGGAAAAACTTTACGGGGAGAGCGTGGTCAATCACTGGAACAGGCTTCCTAGAGAGATGGTTGATGCCCCATGCTTGTCAGTGTTCAAGAGACATTTGAATAATGCCATCAATAATATGATTTAACTTTTTGTTAGCTTTGAAATGGTCAGGAAGTTAGATTAGATGATCCCTGAAGGTCTCTTCTGAACTATTCTATTCTATTCTATTCTATTCTATTCTATTCTATTCTATTCTATTCTATTCTATTCTATTCTATTCTATTCTATTCTATTCTATTCTATTCTATTCTATTCTATTCTATTCTATTCTATTCTATTCTATTCTATTCTATTCTATTCTATCCTATCCTATCCTATCCTATCCTATCCTATCCTATCCTATCCTATCCTATCCTATCCTATCCTATCCTATGGAGGATTCTTATAATCTGATTTAGCATTTTAACAACATACTTCAGATAAACACTGCCCTAGAGAAAAATCAGAATCTTACCTCACTGACCATTTGTCATCACAACTGCACTTTAAGGTAAGCTTTACAAGACTGGAATTTATTCTGTTCTTTCTAAGAGTAAGAGGAAAATTTAGTGTGCAATTTTCCTTGTGCTTTTAAGGAGTTATTATCCTTGGGCACATGCACAAATGTAGTTAATGATAATAATATTTGCTAAACTTGACCATTTAAAATCAGTGAGCTTGAATTATGTTTGTCCAAGATCCCTAACAGATCTATACAAAGAAGTCTTTGTCATTTACATAAAAATTTATATAAATCTTGAAATTTATTTAAAAAGATTAAAGGACTTCCATCATAATGCTGATATTTTTAAGATCAAGAAAGGATACCACCTGGAATTTTGTTGTTGTTGTTGTTGTTGTTGTTGTTATTATTATTATTATTATTAATTATTTCTGTCTCGGACAAAACATTAGGGTGGTTAAACTGGAACTACAAGAAATGTATTATTAAAATAAGGTTAGTTAAATTGTTCTACAGAAACTTAATCTAATGAAACCATTTTCATTTACTTCATTGTGAGTAAAGTATATTTAAAACTCCTTAGATGATATAGTTTGGGCTTCTCCACTGCATTCGGTTTTGTTTCTTAACACAGTATTATAAACAAAGAATATTTCAACTGATCTCAAATAGTAGTATCTCACAGAATAGAATTTCACTAGAAATGAATTCCAGATTCCTGATCTGGTGTCATCCAAAGGTTTATTAAAAGTTGGAATGATGTTACAGGCTGTCGTTTCCACACAGCATGAAGTCAAAAGGTCACAGAGAATCCAAACAAGAGTCATAAAAAACAGTTGCAGTATATCATGAAACCTTTATATATTGAAAGTCATATTGGTTGAGGATAAGAACTGCTGGAGGGGTAACTTCATTACTTTAAAGAGATTCAGTAAAATTTCCCTTGAAAATATATTCTTAGCTCTGATGGACAGGAAAAAAAAAAAAAAAACAAAAAAACAAAAAAACATATTTTTAGTTCATTTGTTTGTTTTTTTAAACACCTTTTTTTTTTTTGTAGTTGGTATTTGTATGAGTGAGGGGCTTGTGACTTGGCACTTTGGTTGTCTGGTGTTTCAAGGTTTATATGTATAAGTAACATCAGAAACATGATTTGTTCACTAAATAAGTGAAGTCAGACTTCCGCAAGGCCTTTGACATGGTCTCCCCTAATATCCTCCTGGAGAAGTTGGCAGTCCATGGCTTGGACAGGTACACTCTTTGCTGGGTTAAAACTGGCTGGATGGTCAGGCCCAGGGATTGGTGGTGAATGGAGTGAAATGCAGTAGACAAATGGTCCCAAGTGGTGTTCCCAGGGGTTGGTGTTGGGGCCCATTCTCTTTAACATCTTTATTGATGATTTGGATGAGGGAAATGAGTGCACCTTCAGACAACACCAAGTCAGTGGGAAGTGCTGATCTGCCGGAGGGTAGGAAGGCCCTACAGAGGGCCCCTGTAGTGGGTTTACGTGGCAAGGTTTTGGTAGCAGGGGGCCAGAGGGGTGGCTTCTGTGAGAAGGATCTAGAAGCTGCCCCATGTTTGGTAAGGGCCCCACTGCTGACCAGAGCTGAGCCAATAAGTGATGTTGTTTTGCGCCTCTGTAAGAGCATATTTAAGACAGGGGAAAAAAAAATGCTGCACCACACAGCAGCTGGGAGAGTGAGAGGAGTGAGGAACAGCCTTGCAGGCGCTAAGGTCAGTGAAGAAGAAGGGGGAGAGATGTTCCAGGCGCCGGAGCAGAAGTCCCCTGCGGCTTGTGGTGAGGACCATGGGTAAGCAGGCTGTCCCCCTGCAGCCCATGGAGTACCATGGTGGAGCAGGGTTCCACGCTGCAGCCCGTGGAGGAGACCATGATGGAGAAGGTGGACCTGCACTGACAGAGACTGAGGCATGTGGAAGACCCCTGCCGGAGCAGATTCCGGGCCGGACCTGTAGCCCGTGGAGAGGAGACCACGCAGGAGCAGGTGACCTGGCAGGAGCTGCTGCCCGTGGAGGATCTAGGCTGGAGCAGTTCGCTCCTGAGAGATGGACCCTGTGGTATGGACCCATATCTGGAGCAGTTCTTGGAGAGCTGCTGCCTGTAGGCAGCCCATGCCGGATCAGTTTGGCAAGGACTGTATCCCGTGGGAGGGACCCCACAGCACAGGGGACGAGAGTGACCGCGCTATAGACTGACCATAACCCCCATTCCCCCATCCCCCTGTGCCGCTCGGGGGAGGAGGTGGAAGAGGGTGGATGGGGGGGAAGGTGCTTTTGGTTTCTTTCCTTTGTTTCTCACTTCTCTAACTTGTTAGTAATAAGCAATAAATCTTACTATCTCCCTATGCTGAGTCTGTTTTGCTCGCCACGATAATTACTGCGTGATAGCCTCGTCCTTATCTCAACCCTTGAGCCCTTTTCATCGTATTTTCTCCCCATTCTTCTTTGAGGAGGGGGAGTGAGAAAGCGGTTGTGGTGGAGCTCGGCCGCCCACCCGAGTAAAACCACCACACCTAGACAGGATGGGTCGATGGGCAGAGGCTAATGGGATGGGGTTCCACATGGCTAAGTGCTGGATCCTGCACTTTAGCCACAGCAACCCCATGCAATGCTTCAGGCTTGGGGCAGAGTGTCTGGAAAGCTGTGCAGAGGAAAAGGATCTGGGCATGTTGGTTGATGCTCACCTGAACATGAGCTGGCAGTGTGCCCAGGTGGCCAAGAAGGCCGACAGCATCCTGGCCTGTATCAGGAATAGCGTAGCCAGCAGGACCAGGGAGGTGATTGTCCCCTTGTATTCTGCTCAGTTGAGGCCACACCTCGAGTACTCTGTTCAGTTTTGGGACCCTCTCTACAAGAAGGATTTTGAGGCCCTGAAACATGTCCAGAGAAGGGCTACAGAGCTGGTGAAGAGCCTGGAACACAAGTCCTATGAGGAGTGGCTGAGAGAACTGGGGTTGTTTAGTCTGGAGAAGAAGAGGCTCAGCGCAGATCTTATTGTTCTCTACAGGTACCCGAAAGGAAGTTGTGGGGAAGTTGGGGGTCAGCCTCTTCTTGCAGATAACTAGTGACAGGACTAGACGGAATGGCCTCAAGTTGCGCCAGGGGAGGTTCAGGTTGAGAATTAGGAGAATTTTTTTCTCAGAAAGAGTAGTCAGGCGTTGGAACAGGTTGCCCAGGGAAGTGGTGGAGTCACCATCCCTGGGTGTGTTCAAGAAAGGCTGGATGTGGTGCTTAGGGGCATGGTTTAGTGTGTGATATTGGTAGTAGAGTGGTGGTTGGACCAGATGATCCTGAACATCTCTTCCACTCTTAATGATTCTGATTCTATGATTTTTTCCTCACTCCACTTCAATAACTGTCAATTAAAGGACATAATTCTATATGTTTTTACGGTTGTTAATGAAACAAAGGAGATTACAAAATAAGAAATAGAACATTGCTTAGGCAGATCCGTTTTCATTGTAATGATAGAAAAAATCTGGGAAAAATTACAAATAGATTAACATTTTTTCAAAGTACTTAATATTTCATTAATATATGATTTATTTATTCCAAATTTATACAGCTATGTTCTTTTTGAACGTATATCAAAATTATTAACACACAGAAAACAGCATGTCAAACACTTTGATAGGTTTTCTGAAGGAATACAGAATATAGAAAATTATAAAGGAAAATTAAGTAAGTCAGTCATACACTGCTAGTTGTTAACTGGTTTTAGCTGTCTATGGCAAAACATTTTATTTTTTTTTCTGAATTTCCAAGGCAGATTTTACTCCTGCTGACAGACTTCTGCTCTGGGAATGTTGTCATAACACTGAAATAGCAAAGCTTAATTTATTGGTACTGAGCAGGAGAAAAGGCATCAGAGTTGCTGGAATAACTATGCTAATATTTAATCCATGGAGAAGAGAGTCCTCAAGGTACCTGACAATTATTTATCAGTAGCAATGAAGAAACTGCTGCTACAAAGATACTGGGAAGTTCTTTGGTGAGAAGTATACCCAGAAAGCGAAAAAATTGCTTGCCAGAGTAATTTGTTGACTATTATGTCCTGGCAGAAGAGTAACTAAGTAGAATAATATTGGCCAAATATGCTAGCCTTTTTCCATATATAATTATAAAAAATGTTCAGAGCAAAAACTTTATTTTTTTTCCATAGGTAAGCAAAATGTTTTTGTAAATGGTGTGTAGAAACCCTCTTAGAAACACGCTTAGAAGCACTGTCACCTGCCTGTGACAGTCAGCAAAATGATCTATTTAATTTCTTGGGGGGAGGATTTCAAAAGTGGATGATTTTAATATACAACTAGTCTGAGAAACAGTTTAAAAAATTATGAGGATTGAAGGTAGATTAAAATGAAGTTATTGTTTAATCTTTAGTAGCAAAGGGAATGTGAATGCATTAATAATTAAATGGTAGTAAAAATATATATATATATATGTTATCTCGAAATTTAGCTGTCTTTTTGACCAACAATTTTGCAAGTTTAATTTTTATTTCATCAGGAAATATTTCTCTTTGGGGAATTAAACCTTATGTAATCATTATGTAATCACTTTTCCTTTCCGTCTTTTTTCTCTCCTCCAATTTTAATGGAACTTATATTTCAAAATCTGGTATGTATCCTAGTGCACTAATTCTTTTTTTTGGGGGTAGTGGCAGTACTGTATAGAAAAGGGAATGAAAGTTTAGAATTGTATAATATATGTTAATTACAAAGAAGCAAGCAAGCAAACAAACAAACAAATAAATGCCAGAGTTGTTGAACAAAGACAATAATTGTGACTAGAGTTCATATTAGTACCAGAAGCTAAACATATATATCATTAGTTAGAAGATAAATTAATTAAATCCCTTGTATTTCAAAGTTTACAACATCCCTAATGCAGCCATCCCTAGTGGCTATATTTGTTTTAATATAACACTATATTAAAGTATATATACAAGCCAAATTTAGTACTACTATATCTATTTATATACGATATTTGTCATTGCTAATTTTCCTCTTGACTCTTACAGAATAAAAGTATTATCTTTCTTTTGATCCGGAAGGGAATATATTCAAATTCTTGTTCTGCAATGCCATACTGTTGAAAATTCTGGCAAATTCTCTGTCTGTAGCCACGAATACCATAACTTTTAAGTTAGATACTAAATACATTTCCAGTTATTTTCCAATCAGATGTTGGAGAATAGGGGCACAAGAAAATCATGCTGTATGAAGAATAGCCTAGAGCATAAAGAAACTGCTTCAGTGAAACCTAGGTGTCCTCCTCAGGGTTTTATTTTCATCCACTTCTTTGGGGTAAGCACTTAAACCAGATTTTGAAAGATGAAGCAGTATTAATTTTCTTCTTGAAACAACCTCCAGTGGAAAATTGCGTAAGGAATTTAATATTTTTTTTAGAACTATATATACATATATATATATATATATATATATATTCCATGGGTCTTAACTGATGACTAGATTCACTTTTCATTGGAAAATAAGGTAAACCTGAAGAAAAACAAAACAAATATATAAATAAATAAATAAGGGGGGGGGTGTCATTAAATTATTCCTCATTCAAAGACACTTTGGGATTTGACACTTCATTCTTTGCTTTACAATACAGAATACCAGCATATTTATAGAAAATGAAAAAATGAAGAGGAAAATTGGTAATTATCTTTGCTAGGTGAAATACTTTTAGGATATGAGTTGAGATGGTTTTCTGAGGAAATTACACTCTTGAAGTCCTGAAGGATTAATGTAAATCTTCACCAGCTATTAATGTTCTGGCAGACTTAACTATTTCATATTGCCTATTGTTCCTAATAATAATAATAATAATAATAAAGTGGTTTACTAATTATTCTGTAACCATTTCCTAATGTAATAATTTTTCTGAGCACTTAAATTTATGGTGATCTGAAGTATTAGGCCAATATTTCAAATTCATACACTGTTACATTAAGCTTAAAAATAGACATTCATAAAATTAATTATATCTTCCAGTCTTTCTTTGTTTAATAAGCACGTTCTTATTCAACAGGTTTAATTTCAATAATATCCTGATGTAAAAGAAAAAAAAATAAATTAATCCCTCTTACCCCCAGATACATCTTTATTTAACAGAGCCTCTTTCCTTTAAAGATTATAGTCAACAAGATAAATATGTGAGTAAACTTGAATGGCTTAAAAACAACTAGTGATGCACTAAAGGCAATATCCAACATTTGCATCGTTCGAGTTCTTAATCAATAAAAAATAGGAAAATTAAAATAAAGTAAAATAAAATAAATAAAATAAATAAAATAAAAGTTACATACTTGCGGCAGATTTTTTCCTTTTTTTTTCTTCTTAATCCTTGATATTAAATTTCTTCTGATAATCTTTATGTTTAAAAGCCATATGGTTTTTAAATTGGAATTGGTAATTAAGCTTTTCCACCCCTAAAAATATGGCAGTATGAATTGATGAAAAATTGGATAGATGCATCTAATAGAATATTCACGGTTACGTCCAGCAAACTCAGATGTATTCTTTAAAAGTATCTAATATATGAATATATGTATTTTTATGATACATTTTACAATTATTTTTGCCAAATAAGTATTTTAGCTAAAAAATCCTAATCAATTTCAGTATGGTTAATTACTGGGAATACATAAAACTCTTTCGGTTTTAAACTTAGATTTGGTCATTTGACGATAATTATAGAACTACTTTCTTGCATATGAATTGTAGACTAATTAAACTAGCCTGCACGCAGCCATAGCAATAATGCTGGTTAAGAAACATTTTTTACATTCCCAGATGCTTCTATAGTCTTTACTTTTGCTGATTTCATGCATTTTTTCTACCAAGTTAAACAGCAGAGGCTATGCTATAAAGGAAGATATCATTGAATATACATCTTATTCTAGATCTCTCATAGAAATTACCAGAGATCTGGCTGACCAAAAGTTAACATGGTATTAGTAAATTACAGCATTCTTCAGAATACTTTAAAAATTTATATGCATGAAATATAAGCATAAATGACATCCCCAATATCTCCTTGGAAGATATTATTATTATATGGTATACCTGTACTGCTTTCTCTGCTTATATAAGGACATTTACAAAAACACTATTGGCATCGTAGAATCATGGAATGATTTGGGTTGGAAGGGACTTTAAATCACCTCTAATTCCAACCATCCTGCCATGGGCAGGGATACCACCCACTAGACCAAGTTGCCGAGGGCCTCATCCAACCTGGTCTTCAACACTTCCAGCAATGAAGTATCCACAGCTTCTCTGGGCAACCTGTTCCCATGCCTCACCACCCTCTGAGTAAAGAATTTCTTCCTTATACTTAATCTAAACCTACCTTCTTGTAGTTTAAAGCCATCACTCCTTGTCCTATCACTACTCTCCCTGACAAAGAGTCTCTCCTGCTTTCCTGTAGGCCCCTTTTAGGCACTGAAGGCTGCTATAAGGTTTCCCCAGAGCCTTCTCTTCTCGAGATTGAACAACCCCAACTCTCTCAGCCTGTCTTTGTAGGAGAGGTGCTCCAGCCCTCTGATCATCTTCATGGCCTTCCTCTGAACTCACTTTAATGCGTCCATGTCTCTCTTGTGCTGGGGACCCCAGAGATGAACACAGTACTCCAAGTGGGGTCTCACAGGAGCAGAGTAGAGGGGCAGAATCACCTCTCTCAGCCTGTTGGCCACAATTCTTTTGATGCAGCCCAAGATACAGTCGGTTTTTGGGGCTGCAAGTGCACATTGCCGGCTCATGCTGAGCTTCTCATCAACCAACACCCCCAAGTCCTTCTCCTCAGAGCTGCTCTTAACCCATTCTCCACCCAGCCTGTGTTTGTGCTTGGGATTGCCCCAGCCCTGGTGCAGGACATTGCACTTGGCTTTGTTGAACTTCATGAAGTTCTCACAGGACCATCCCTCAAACCTTTCTAGGTCACTGAATTTAAAACATTTATACGTAACCAAACTAGGAACAGAATTACTACTTTGTGATTTAAGTCACTACTCCTAATTAATACAACTCAGAAGACATATATCAAAAATCAAATGATATTCTTGAATTATTTTTGCACTTTGTGATAATTATTTAAAAATGAAAAGGTAGGAAAATATATTTAAATAATAAAATTACTCTCCATGATCTATATTCTTCTTGTGGTCTTCTGATTAGTCCCAATTTATCAAAACATTTATTCACATGCTTCATATTCAGATGCTGAATGATGCCATTAGATATGGTGCATGTAAATTTATCTTATAGTTAAGCAATTCATTGTGTACAATATTATGTCATCACCAAAGCAGACATACTACAGTAAGTATATTGGTACATTGTATGTTCTGAATTATGAGTTGAAGAGTTGCTTGCTACATTTTGTAAACTAGCCTATGTTAGGCAATAATCATAATCTCTTCTGTTTAGCTCATCTAATCTTTTCTTTTTCTACAGCAGGATAATTCATTGTTAGCTGAAAAAAAAAAAAAAAAAAAAAAAAAAAAAGACCAGGCTAAAACCACTATAACTATAGGTAACATTAATCTATCAATATTGTGGCATACAATCTACACTGCTGTAGACCGGTTTTATAGTCTCTTAAAATTCTGAACACATAGGAGAAGTCATAATCTTTTCAAATATGTGAATGCAAGCAGAAGAATAATTTGTTTTATGCACAGCAACACTGACAAACAACAAATAAAACATAAGGAAAAAGGAAGAAATGATTTTAATATACTAACATTAAGAAAATTCCATTTATGTAAAGAACTGGTGAAGCCCAGTGATGATTCAAACCATAACAGTCTTCATCTGTCCTGAAAAAATATATACGTACATCTGCATGTAACTACTCAAGAGAGTTTTCGATAAGATTTTAACCGCTTGGCTGTGTAACAGAGAGGCTAGTTTGCTTATGGTTTCTCTGCAAACAGCATTCTTTTTCTGACAGTGGGACATCTTTTGAAAAATCAGCCAGATTTAAAATGATCAAAGAATCATAGAATCATTAAGGTTGGAAAAGACCTCCAAGTTCATCTGGTCCAACCATCCCCCTACCATTACCATCACCCTCTAAACCATGTCCCTAAGCACCACATCCAGCCTTTCTTTAAACACCCCAGGGACGGTGATGCCACCACCTCACTGGACAACTCGTTCCAAAGCCTGACTACTCTTTCTGAGAAAAAAATTCTCCTAATTCTCAACCTGAACCTCCCCTGGCGCAACTTGAGGCCATTCCGTCTAGTCCTGTCACTAGTTATCTGCAAGAAGAGGCTGACCCCCAACTTCCCCACAACTTCCTTTCGGGTACCTGTAGAGAACAATAAGATCTGCGCTGAGCCTCTTCTTCTCCAGACTAAACAACCCCAGTTCTCTCAGCCACTCCTCATAGGACTTGTGTTCCAGGCTCTTCACCAGCTCTGTAGCCCTTCTCTGGACATGTTTCAGGGCCTCAAAATCCTTCTTGTAGAGAGGGTCCCAAAACTGAACAGAGTACTCGAGGTGTGGCCTCAACTGAGCAGAATACAAGGGGACAATCACCTCCCTGGTCCTGCTGGCTACGCTATTCCTGATACAGGCCAGGATGCTGTCGGCCTTCTTGGCCACCTGGGCACACTGCCAGCTCATGTTCAGGTGAGCATCAACCAACATGCCCAGATCCTTTTCCTCTGCACAGCTTTCCAGACACTCTGCCCCAAGCCTGAAGCATTGCATGGGGTTGTTGTGGCTAAAGTGCAGGATCCAGCACTTAGCCATGTGGAACCTCATCCCACTGGCCTCTGCCCATCGATCCATCCTGTCTAGGTCCCTGTACTGGGCCTTCCTACCCTCCGGTAGATCAGCACTTCCCACCAACTTGGTGTTGTCTGAAGGTGCACTCAATTCCGTCATCCAAATCATCATAAAGATATTAAAGAGGATAGGTCCCAACATTGGCTCCTGGGGAACACCGCTCATGAACTGTCACCAGCTGGATTTCACTCCATTCATCACCTCTCTCTGGGACTGACCGTCCAGTCAGTTTTTAACCTAACAAAGAGTATACCTGACCACGCTTCTGCCAGCTTCTCCAGAAGAATACCGTGGAAGACTATGTCAAAGGCTTTGCTGAAGTTTAAGTAGACTACATCAACAGCCTTTCCCTCATCCACCAGGAGGGTCACCCAGTCATAGAAGGAGATGAGATTGGTCAGGCAGGACTTGCCTTTCATGAACCCATATTGGCCTGATCCCCTGTTTGTCTTGCACATATTCTGTGATTGCATTGAGGTTGACCTGTTCTATCACCTTTCCTGGCACCAAGGTCAGGCTGACAGTGCTGTAGTTCCCCAGATCCTCCTTATGACCCTTTTTATAAATGGAAGTCACATTAGCAAGTCTCCAGTTGTCCAGGACTTCTCCATATGACCATGACCACTGATAGATGATAGAAAGCAGTTCGGCAATCACATCCACCAACTCTTTCAGCATCCTCGGGCCCATCTGGCCCCATGGACTTGTGACAGTCCAGATGGATTAGCAGATCTCTAACTGTTTCCACCTAAACTGTGAGGGTTTCTTCTGCTCCCCATCCCACACTTCCAGGCTGGGAGGCTAAGTACCCCCCTAGGGTAAGTGGTCTGACTAGTAGACAGATGTAAAGAAGTCATTAAGAACCTCAGCCTTTTTCTTATCCTCAGTAGTCATGTTGTCCCCTGCATCCAATAAAGGATGAAGACTCTCCTTGGCTTCTCTTACCATTCTCTATTACCATTAATATATTTGTAAAAACATTTTTTGTTATCTTTTACTATAGTGGCCAGGTTGAGCTTGTGCTAGGCTTTAGCCTTTCTGACTTTCTCTCTGCATGTGCTGGCAAATTTCTTGTATTCTCCCTGAGTTACCTGTCCCTTCTTCCACTGGACATAAACTCTCTTCTTCTACTAGACACTCAGCAAAAGTTCCCTGTTCAGCCACTCCAGTCTTCTTCCCCAACCGCTCACCTTACGGCACACAGGGACAGCCTGCTCCTGTGCCTTTAAGACCTCCTCTCTGGGGAGCATCCAGCCTTTCTAGACCCCTTTGCCCTTCGGGATTGACTCCCCAGGGACCCTCCCTACCAGCATCCTGAACGGTTCAAAGTCTACCCTCTGGAAGTCCAAGGTAGCAGTTCTGCTGCCTTTTTCCTGACTTCTCCAAGAATAGAGAACTAATGTGACAATGTTAGCAAGGGTTGTTTTCCTTCTTTTCTGCGTCTTTCTGCCAGTTTATAATCTGTTTCGTAATATGATGCAGCTGACTATACTAGCCTAAAAAGAAGATTCACCTTCATTACTTGGATAGTGACAAGATGGAGATTCTCCCTTTATATTTCCAGAGAGGATATTTGCTTTATTCAAAGAAGTTTGCTATTTCCTATAAAATGGTAGCATGCTATGTTAATAATGTTAAAGGGACATTAAAAATAATTAAAGGGAGGGAAATATTCTTATATAATGACTCAATTTATGCTACAGTACCGGAGAAATTCATTGAAATTTTTTGTTGGAGGTCAGTATCGTATAGAGTAGTAGTATATGTGAAGTAAAAGAGGTATCAGAACAACATTGAAAAGTGCAACAAAGACATCAAGAGATCCAAGGGCTGTTTGGCACAACTATTCTGGCAATAAAAAATCCTTTGTTTCCAGTGGTTGACTCATATGGGACCTATAGTGAAGAGATTATGGAAACCTGGCAAGCTGTCCTGATCACGACAGTGTTATAACACAATTTAGTAAACACAGATATTTTATAAAATGTAAATTACCGTGTTTTTATTTTGCATTTGGATTCCATGGTTTATAGTTGTCCCTTATAGAGTAGAACCTACTCTGAACAAAAGTTATCTGAATTAATTATGTTCACAGCTTTTTATGACAGATAACTTATCAATAAACTCAATTCATCTCAGCTAGAAAATCAGGTAAAGAAATAATAAACTTGGAAAAATGATCAATTAGATTTGAAATGCAGATTTTTAATGGACTAAAAGGTCAGGTCTATATAATGAGAAGTTCACTGTCAAGGCAAACACAAATAAACTTTATCCCTGGAGAGGCTGAAAATTATTAGACTTTCTTCAAGTTAAGATAATGTAGGTATTTCATATTCTTGAAGGAAATAAAAAGAGACTGTTACAAATGAAAACAGTTTGAATAGCTAGGAACAACCGCCTGGTTTGAACAACAACATAAAAGGAAAACAGAATAAATGGCAGAAAAGCCTAATTAAACCTGAAATATCAAATGACTTCAATTAGGAGCAGAGAATAGTGGTAAAGTTAAAAGCATTTAGTGAATAATGAGATGACAAATATACACAGACTTGAAGTGAACACTCGTACCCAGATGAAAAGTATCATTATCAAGATAAGAAAGTACTGCAACATGATAAGAATACTGATAAATGTAGGCAGGATAATGGCTTTACAACATATGTAATTCTAAGAAAATTCAGGCCCATTCTATTAAACCGTGTTCTGTCTCAGTCCTTGAGATATTTAACTTGCTGGCTTTGTTTGTTTGGTTGGTTGTTGTTGTTGTTTTGTTTTGTTTTGATTTTTTTTGTTTTGTTTTGATTTTTTTTTGTTTTGAATAAGCTACAAATTTTGGATCCATATCTTGCATCCAAAAGTATCCATATTTTTGCTAAAAGCTTCATCTTCAAAATTGATTTTTATGCTGGAATATCTTGATTTTGCTATATGTTTCCATGTACAAACTGCAAACCTCACATGAGCCTTGCTTTAGCTCTATTTCCATCAAGCCTTCATTCTGCATCACGAAACTTGAAGACTGGATGGGCAGAAATCAACTACAATAGCTATTCATTGCCATACATATCACTGGGATAACAGAAAGAGTAGAAACTAAGAGTTTTGATCATAGAAACAAGAGTTCTTTATCTATTCTTTCTCTATATTTGTGAAAGTTTTTAGTAAGTCTTGCTCAGTTTGTTGCTTGATTTAAAGCTGATCAAGAAACAAAGCCTAAAACTGGTTAAGAGAGCTGAATTGATACTAATAATGATTTTGCTGTGGTTTAATCCCACTTGACAACTAAGTATAACACAGCAGTTCACTCATTCCCCTCACATTGGTATGAGGGAAAGAATAAGAAAGGTAAAAATGAAAACTTGAAAGTTGAGATAAAGACATGTTAATAGATAAAGTAAACGTTGTGCTTGCAAGCAAAGCTAAATAAGTTTTTCATTCACTGGCTCCTATCAGCAGGAAGGTGTTCAGACACATCCAGAAAAGCAGCGCTTGCTTCATCACGTGTAATGGTTACTTGGGAAGACTAGTGCCATTGCTTCAAACATCCCCTCTCCCTCCTTCTTTCCCTAAGGTATTATTGCTGAGCATGACAATGTGTGGTATGGAATATCCCTTTGGTCAGTCTGGGTCAGCTGTCCTAGCTGTGTCCTCTCCTAACCTCTTGTGCAACCACAGTATCCTCACAGTCAGGGCATGTCTTTGACTCAGTGTAAGAGCTGTTCAGCAATAGCTAAACCATCAGAATATTATCACCACTATTTTCATCAAAAATCCAAAACATAGCAGCAAATCAGTTACTGTAAAGAAAATTAACTCTATCCCAGCCCAAACCAGGACAGAGATATTTTAAATAACTTGCCAGATCCTTCCTATTGTCCTGTTACAGACATAGCCAGGACCTTTGGCTGCAGTGAACAGCTTCATATTACAGAGACCAGCTGGCTTAAAATATCCTGTACACATGCTATTCAACTCTCCCACCTTTCCAAAAGCTTGCTCTCCATCAAACAACTCATTGGAAATGTTCATTGTCCAAAAACTTTTGAGAGCCACTGTTCGACCCCCAGTCAAAATACATAGTTTTTACATAGAAGTTGCATAAAATACTTATGTATATATATATACACCTTTGAGTTCAGGTCTTTTAGAAATGAATTTTTGGCACAATTTCCCATCCTGCTGGAAGTAAAGAAGTTTCTGGTTCTTCCTGAGGAGTTATGGAGGAATTTTAGTTACTATTCATATGATAATTGTTGAAAACCCAGCTGTAACATTGCCCTTATTGTGGTGCAGAAAGTATGCCTTAAGAATTTCTTCATTCCTGAAAACAGAATATCAAAGTGTGGTGGTTTTACTCGAGTGGGCAGCCAAGCTCCACCACAACTGCTGTCTCACTCACCCTCCTCAAAGGGAAAGGGGGAGAAAATATGATGCAAAGGGCTCAAGGTTTGAGATAAGGACAGGGAGAACACTCAGTAGTTATTGTGATGGGCAAAACAGACTCAGAGTAGGGAGATAGTAAAATTTATCGCCTATTATTAACAAGCTAGAGAAGTGAGAAACACAGGCCACAGGGGAACTTCTGTTTCGGCACCTGGAACACCTCCTCCCCCTCCTTCTTCACTGACCGTGGTATCTGCAAGGCTGTTTTTCCCTCCTCTCTCTCCCAGCTGCTGTTGAGCAGCAGTTTTTTCCCTTTCTTAAATATACTCTCACAGAGGTACAAACAACATCAATTATTGGCTCCACACTGGCCAGCAGCGAGCCCCTTATCTAACATGTGACAGCTTCTGGATTTTTCTTACAAGAAGCCACCCCTATGGCCCCCCACTGCCAAAACCTTGCCAAGGTTTTGGTAAACCCATTACACAAAGTATTTGTCAAAGCACTTGTTTGAGGACCTGCCACTCATAAAATTATCCTTAAAGCAAATCCGTGTTAAGACAAAATAAAGAGCAGTGTATCTACAGTTTGAGTGAAAGTATAATGAAAAATACTTTAGAAAAAAAAAAAAGGCACAAAAAAATAAAATAATCTATTTACCATTCTATCCATCCATATACCTACACACATATATGCATATAAATATATACACTCAAATTAACAGGTTTCTTATACTGTAATATTCAACCCTGAAACTGTCAAAAGTCTGCAAAAGCAGGGTTGAACTTTCAGCTGTTTTAACAAGTTCTACAACATTAACCTGACTTTTATAGTGCCAGATGCTAATCTGGGTGCTTTCTTCCACATGTACTGCATGCGTAAGTCCTATTTTGATTATGTTTGCATCAAACTTTCATTCCACCTTCAAATATTTCCTGATCTACAGCTTGAATTTGGAAGTAGAATTATGTGAAATACTTTTTGTCCACTGCAGATTTTGGAATCAGTCATTGTAGTGGGTAAGCCTTGACTA
This sequence comes from Anser brachyrhynchus, assembly GCF_964034855.1. Lineage (NCBI taxonomy): Eukaryota > Metazoa > Chordata > Aves > Anseriformes > Anatidae > Anser > Anser brachyrhynchus. The sequence goes on from NC_137694.1 coordinate 164,446,431, forward strand.
ACTGCCAAAATCCCACTCAGATGCTTGAGCACTTCATTCCTCAGCAGCATTAAGGGAAGAAATTAGAAAGGACGATAATGAGAATGCTCATGGATTAAAATAAAAAAATGGAAATGGCTTACCAATTACGGCCATGTGCAAAAGAGACTGCACTGGGGAAAAAATATTAATTGATTACAAATTGAAATAATAATGTAACTACTACTTTGGGTAGTGGAAAACAAAAAGAAAAATATTAAAAAAAAAAACAAAACATATTTCCTTTCCCTTTTCCCAGACTTGACTTCACTCCTTCACGTCAGACTCACTCATCCCTGACCTGAGAAGCACAAGCATGGTAGATGGTATGGGTTATGGTCAGTACATAACAATTTATCTCTGCTGTTCCTTCCTTCTCATACTTTTTCCTTGTTCCAGCTTGGACTCTTGATGGACTGCACTTTATATCCGGAATACCACCTGGTGTTGCATGGGATCCTCCATGGGCTGCAGGGGAATCTCTGCTCTGATGTGAAGGACCTCCTCCTCTTCTCTTCTCCCCTTGGTGTTCCCTCTTTTGTTTCTTGCTTTTTTTTCCCTTTTTTTTTTTAATTTTTTTTTCTTTTTCTTCCCTTTCTTATTTTCTTTTTACTTTTTCCACTACCTGTCCATTATTTTTTGCTCTTTCTTGAATAAGATTTCCAGAAAGACCCCACCATCTTGGCTCAGTTGTGCCTTGCTGTGGGACTATTAGAGCCAGTTAGAACTGGCTAGCTCACACAGGGCAGCCACTAGCTTCTTCTCAGAGACGCCACTCCTGCTATCTCCACATTTGCCAACACTTTGCCACCTGCACCCAATACATCAGTGTCCTCTGGTGTCCTCTGAACATAGGTATTTGGAATCCTCTTGAGATAATAGGAGGACTAGGAATTTAAAGAACTCTTATTCTAATATTGTGGGTGTTTTTAATTTAATTTCTCTCTCTCTCTCCCTCCCTTTTTTCTTTTTTTTTAAAACATATATCAAGGTGAGGTCAAAGATTTAGACTTTCTATGTATAAGGTTATAATTTTTAGTAAGTTCAGAAGTTCAGATATACAACCTAAATGTCTGTGTCTTTGTGTGGGTGGGTGTTTTTGGGGTTAACACATGCAAATTCCTCCACACTTAGGTTGTCCAGTCTGAAGGAAAGAAGACTTAGAGGCCCATCGCTTTCTACAACTTCCTGGGGACGGGAAATGGAGAGGGAGGTGCCAATCTCTTCTCCCTGGTAACCAATGACAGAACACACAGGAACAGCACGAAACTGCATCAGAAAAGGCTCAGAATAGATATTAGGAAAAATTTCTTTACTGAGAGGGTGGTCAAACACTGGAACAGGCTTCCTAGGGAGGTGGTTGATGCCCCATGCTTGTCAGTGTTCAAGAGACATTTGAATAATGCCCTCAGTAATATGATTTAAGTTTTGCTTAGCCCTGAAATGGTCAGGAAGTTGGACTAGATGATCCTTGAAGGTCCCTTCTGAACTATTCTATTCTATTCTGTTCTGTTCTGTTCTGTTCTGTTCTGTTCTGTTCTGTTCTAATGTCTGGTTTTATACCTATGATCGTCAATGTCTTTTTGATTATTTTGATGATCAGTGCTCACTCCTGGTTATGAAGAATTTAGTCACTATCCTTTATCATTCAGGTACTTAGACTCTCTTCATGAATTAATTTTATTTAAATTAGGACAGATGACATAAATGCCCTTTTCACTCTATGACTGTATGTGAACTTGTGCAAAAGACTTGAATTCACATAAAATTCCATGACTTGCTTTTATAGCATCAACAGGTACATCAGAGCAATGTGCCTGCCCTTAATTCAGTTCAAGTATTCGTTTTAATGCATGCAGTCTTCCATATAACTAAAGCAAACTCTCTAAAGAATAGTTTGCTTTTTCTGAATATAGGTCCCAAGATATTTGTATTTTTCTAGGACTCTGCAGGAGATTTGTGATCTTATATCTTCTTTTGTATGCAGGTGATGTTAAATTATGTAAATTATGTTGTGAATATTGAAAAAAAACACTTTGTATCTTTGTGTAACATATATATACTATAGACTTTCAAAGGCTGAATGTATTTTTGTGCAATATATATTTTCATGAGCTTTGCAGAGAGAGAAGTAAACTTGTGATACATTAGAATTATTTTTTTTTTTTTTTGGTCTGTGAAAAGACTCTGATAAGGCTGTCTCTCTTTCCAAAAGATGTTGACATCTTCATTGAAAAAAACTTGTTCTCAAGAATTTCCTGGTAGGAAGACTGGTGGAAGTTTTGAATATTATTTGTTAATACTTTTTCCTTCTTCAAAAAACATCCTTCTGTTGTGAAGTCAGAATCATTTTTGCAATGATCATGGGTTCTTGCCAAGGAAAGTTATAATGACAGTATGCAAAAGTAGGTAATGCAGTTTGGGAATTAAAACACTGCAGCTCAGTGGATGAGAAAGCAAAGGAGGTGAGTCAAGGTGAAAGTACAGTCACTTTTTAGCTTGTCAAAATGGAATGCAAGTCTTATCATTTGACAGTTTGCTGATTATCCTTATAAAATATTTTTGTGTGCTACTGCAATTGCCTCAAACCATGCCAGCAAAATTTTCTAGTCAGTGAGGTTCCAGAATATTATCTCAGGGACTCGATATTGATTTTAGCTTGAAAATAATGTAAGTTGTCTCAAAATTTAGCATATCCTTGATATACAGATTCTTTTTACAGAGAATATTCTATGGAAATAGGTAAAAATAGTTTCAATATCATAAAGCTATCACAGATCTCTGATGGGCAGAGGCTGATGGGATGAGGTTCAGCATGGCTAAGTGCCGGGTCCTGCACTTTGGCCACAACAACTCAATACAACGCTACAGGCTTGGGGCAGAGTGTCTGGAAAGCTGTGCAGAGAAAAAGGATTTGGGAGTGTTGGTTTATGCTCACTTGAACATGAGCCGGCAGTGTGCCCAGGTGGCCAAGAAGGCCAACGGCATCCTGGTTTGTTTCCGGAACAGCATAGCCAGCAGAACCAGGGAGGTGATCATCCCCTTGTATTTTGCTCTTTTCAAGGTGCTGAGGCCACACCTCGAGTACTCTGTTCAGTTTTGGGACCCTCACTATAAGATGGACATCAAGGAGGCCCTGGAATATGTCCAGAGAAAGGCTCTGAAGCTGGTGAAGGGTCTGGGAAAAAAGTCCTATGAGGAGTGGCTGAGGGAATTGGGTTTGTCTAGTCTGGAGAAGAGGCTCAAGCAACACCTTCTTGTTCTCTACAACTGCTTGAAAGGAAGATGTGGGGAGCTGGGGGTCAGCCTCTTCTCACAGATAGCAAGTGATAGGACTAGATGGAATGGCCTCAAGCTGCGCCACAGGAGGTTCAGGTTGAGAATTAGGAGAAATTTCTTCTCAGAAATAGTAGTCAGGCATTGGAATGAATTGCCCAGGGAAGTGGTGGTGTCACTATCCCTGGGGGTGTTTAAAGAAAGGTTAGACATGGTGCTTAGGGACATAGTTTAGTGGGTGATATTGGTTGTAAGTGGATGGTTGGACCAGATGATCTTGGAGGTCTTTTCCAACCTTAATAATTCTATGATTCTATGATCCTGAGAACTCAGAGTAGACTTTTTGTTTTCTTTTTTTTTTTTTTAATGAAGTTATGTTCTATGAATTACAGCTAAAAAAAAAAAAAAAAGTTCAATTTGCATTTATTGACTATGTATCTATTCCAGAAATATGTCCCCAGAACATAGAAAGTGTGACTGAAAAAATCATACCTGCTCTGTGATGAAAACTTATTATGAACTTTTGGTTGCTTCACCCTGGTGAGCTCCACCACAACCACCCTCTCACTCTCCCTCCTAAAAGGAAGAGGTAGAGAAAATACAGCAGAAAATGGCTAAAGTGTTGAGATAAGGACATGGAGATTGTTTACCAATTACTGTAACTGGAAAAAAAAAAAAAAAAAAAGATTCAGTGTAGGGTGATTAATATAATATATTACCTATTACTAACAGACTAAAACAGTGAGAAACCAAAAGTAAACTAAAACCACCTTTCCCCTATCTACCCTCTTCTACCTCCTGCCCCTGGCACAGACAAATGGGAAATGGAGGTTGTAGTCAGTCCATGATGTTTTGTCACCTGCTGCTCTTTCATCTTCATTCTCTTCCCCAGCTCCACCATGGGTTCCCCCTGATGTGATGCCATCCTTCCCAAAACTTATCCTATGTGGACTTCCCACAGATAGGAGCTCTTCAAGAACTGGGTGTCCTGGTTCCAGTTAGGACAGAGTTAAGTAGCTCATAGTAGCTGGTAGGGTGCTATGTTTTGGATTAGGATGAGAAGAGCGCTGATAACATGCTGATGTTTTAATTGTTGCAGAGCAGTGTTTACACCAGGCCAAGGACTTTTCGGCTTCTTGCTCTGTCCTGCCAGCGAGCAGGCTGGGGGTGCAGCAGGAGCTGGGAGGGGACAGACCCAGGACAGCTGACCCAAACTGGCCAAAGGGGTATTCCATACCATCTGACGTCATGCTAAACAATATATAGGGGTGGCTGGCCGGGGTGGGGGGGCCGGCTGCTCGGGAATAGGCTGGGCATCGGTCAGCGGGTGGTGAGCAATTGCATTGTGCATCACTTGTTTTCTTACACATTATTATTGTTAATACTATTACCATTATCACTATTATTATTATTATTGTTATTATTATTTTCCTGTTGTAATAAACTGTCTTTATCTCAACTCACCGGCTTCACTTTCCCGTTTCTCTCCCCCATCCCAGAGAGGGAGGGGGGAGGGTGAGCGAACGGCTGTGTGGTGTTTAGCTGCCAGCCGGGTTAAACCACAACAGTCTTTTTTGGCGCCCAACGTGGGGCCCGAAGGGTTGAGATATCGACAAATCTGACCAGAGTGTGTTAAACTAAAATTGGTATAAGTATTGGACCTGCTTAATAGTTGCTAGTCACGATGTTGATTGCCTTAATCTCCAGTCTGCTGTACCTGTATTCCAAATTGAGTTTTATGGTGCGTTACTTTCTGTATGTGCTCCCTGTTGCACTGTTTATCCTTTCCGGGCCCTGGTTTAAGATTGTTATGGTACTGTGCGGTGTAACAATGGCTTATGAAATGATGAAATATCTGGTCACGACTTTAACCTGGTATTTGTACTCAGCACTGACGTCGACTCTATACTTTGGAACCCATATCTCGGAAACTATTAGCAATTACACCTATTGCCTGTTTTCGTTAGGGAGCCAATCTGTGAAGGGGACAGGGGAAGACATGTTTCCCTACCTGTTCACTCTCCCTTTCTCCTTCACCACCACCCTCTTTTCCCCCGAGTTAGTTACGGTGGTTCTCCGAGATGTTGAATATCCTTGGGATACTCAGACCAGCCTGCTCTTGTTGTTATGTCTCCTGAATGCGCTTCAGATTTTGTGGAGGGTTAAACAACTACTTAGGAATCTCATCCGGAGATCTGTCTTGAGGCGGGATAGTTGCGAGTGGCAGGGAGTGTGGGAGGATATGGGCAGGTTTCTAGAGCAGTGGTCACCTCCAGTGTTTTGGACATTCACCCCTGAACAACTGCAAAATCCTAAAAAGCTGGCAGAATGCTTGAAAAAAAGGTGTCATGACTCTGGCAGTTCCAAAGTGACACAAATCACTGTAGCGTGCTGGGGTCTGGCTTGTGCCTATCGAGCTGCAATTGATGCTATTAGCAACCTAGCTCCAGCTCCTGCAGCCGCTCCAGCTCCAGCTCCTGCAGCCGCTCCAGCTCCTGCAGCCGCTCCAGTTCCAGCTCCTGCAGCTACTCCAGCTCCAGCTCCTGCAGCCGCTCCAGCTCCTGCAGCCGCTCCAGTTCCAGCTCCTGCAGCTACTCCAGCTCCAGCTCCTGCAGCCGCTCCAGCTCCAGCTCCTGCAGCCGTTCCGGCTCCTGCAGCCGCTCCAGCTCCTGCAGCCGCTCCAGTTCCAGCTCCTGCAGCTACTCCAGCTCCAGCTCCTGCAGCCGTTCCAGTTCCAGCTCCTGCAGCCGCTCCAGCTCCTGCAGCCGCTCCAGTTCCAGCTCCTGCAGCCGCTCCAGCTCCAGCCCCTGCAGCCGCTCCAGCTCCTGCAGCTGCCCCAGCTCCTGCAGCTGCTCCCACTCCTGTGGCTGGGTCAGAGAAACGAGCTGTAGCAGTGCAAGTTGACCCCGCAGAGGGTATTCCAAGCCCTGTGGCAGACCCTGTGTCTGGGTCAGAGAAACGAGCTGTAGCAGTGCAAGTTGACCCCGCAGAGGGTATTCCAAGCCCTGTGGCAGACCCTGTGGCTGGGTCAGAGAAACGAGCTGTAGCAGTGCAAGTTGCCCCTGTAGACAAGGTGAAAAAATGGTATAGAGGCTCAGGTCGTTTAAAACGCAGACAGTCTTCTGCTAAGTCTGGGCGTAGTGAAGACGAGGCTGGGCCATCAAAGGTGCAGGAGACTGAAGATGAGGATGAGGATGGCGAAAAATCAACAGTAACTACCCGGACTCCATACCAGCCATCAAAGGTGCAGGAGACTGAAGATGAGGATGAGGATGTCGGAAAATCAACAGTAACTACCCGGACTCTACACCGGCCATCAAAGGTGCAGAAGACTGAAGATGAGGATGAAGATGTCGAAAAATCAACAGTAATTACCCGGACTCTATACCAGCGTGAGCTACGAGATGTGCGAAAAGATTTTGGTCGCTGTATAGGCGAGCAGCTTGTCACCTGGCTGCTCCGGTGCTGGGACACGGGAGCCAATTATGTGGAATTGGAGGGCAAGGAAGCCAGGCGGCTGGGATCCCTTGCTAGGGACGCATGCATTGACAAAGCAATTGGAGATGGAGCACAATCTCGCAGCCTCTGGAGGCGTCTCCTGTCAGCTGTGAAGGAAAGGTATCTCTTCAAGGAAGAACTTGTATGTTTACCAAGCAAATGGACCACCATGGAGAAGGGAATTCAGTACCTGAGGGAATTGGCCGTACGGGAAGTAATTTATAAGGACCTAGACGACGCACAAACATCCGCAGATCCAGATGCAGTCCGGTGTACACCACCCATGTGGCGGAAGTTTGTACGGAGTGCCCCATCATCATATGCCAACTCATTGGCAATACTAGCCTGGAAAACGGAGGAGAATCCCACAGTGAATGAAGTGACTAAAATACTCCGGCAGTACGAAGGAAATCTCTCCTCTTCCCTAAAGGCCTGTGTCTCAGCTGTGGAGAAACTCTCTGAAGAGGTCCACCAACTTAAAGAGAATTTATCTTCCCCTCCACCTGAACGAACCAGTGTCCACCAGCTAAAAGAGAATGCTTTAGAGAAACTTTCTGAAAAGATCCACCAACTTGAAGAAAGATTATCTTCCCCTTCACCTGAACGAACCAGTGTCCACCAGCTAAAAGAGAATGCTTTGGAGAAACTTTCTGAAAAGATCCACCAACTTGAAGAAAGATTATCTTCCCCTTCACCTGAACGAACTAGTGTCCACCAGCTAAAAGAGAATACCTTGGAGAAACTTTCTGAAGAGATCCACCAACTTAAAGAGAGTTTATTTTCCTCCCCACCTGTACAAACCAGTGTCTCAGCTATTAGGGGTAAACGTTCATCTATGCAAGGAAGACAATATGGTGGGCACACACACCGCGCCACCCTGTGGTTTTACCTACGTGACCATGGAGAGGACATGAGAAAATGGGATGGAAAATCTACTGCGACCCTAGAGGCACGGGTACGTGAATTGCAAAGGAAAACAATTGGGAAAAAGGAGTTCTCTGAAAGGTTTGCTGCTCCAACTTCCAGCAGGCAGTCCTTTAAACACAGAAATGAAGATTCTGACCAGGACTAGAGGGGCCCTGCCTCCAGCCAGGGGGAGGAAAGGGACAATCAAGTTTATTGGACTGTGTGGATTCGATGGCCTGGCACGTCAGACGCACAGAAGTATAAGGCTTTGGTAGACACCGGTGCACAATGTACTCTAATGCCATCAAGCTATAAAGGGCCAGAGCCCATCTGTATTTATGGTGTGACGGGGGGATCCCAGCAGTTAACTGTATTGGAGGCTGAAGTGAGTCTAACCGGTAATGAGTGGCAAAAGCACCGTATTGTGACTGGCCCAGATGCTCCGTGCATCCTTGGCATAGACTATCTTAGAAGAGGATATTTCAAGGACCCAAAAGGGTTCCGCTGGGCTTTTGGCATAGCTGCTTTGGAGACAGAGGACATTAAACAGTTGTCTACCTTGCCTGGTCTCTCAGAGGACCCTTCTGTTGTGGGGTTGCTGAGGGTTGAAGAACAGCAAGTGCCGATCGCTACCACAACTGTGCACCGGCGGCAATATCGCACCAACCGAGACTCCCTGAGTCCCATCCATAAGCTAATTCGTCAACTGGAGAGCCAAGGAGTGATCAGCAAGACTCATTCACCTTTTAATAGTCCCATATGGCCAGTGCGAAAGTCTAATGGTGAGTGGAGACTAACAGTGGACTATCGTGGCCTGAACGAAGTCACGCCACCACTGAGTGCTGCAGTGCCGGACATGCTAGAACTCCAGTATGAACTGGAATCAAAGGCAGCCAAGTGGTATGCCACAATTGATATCGCTAATGCATTTTTCTCCATCCCTCTAGCAGCACAGTGCAGGCCACAGTTTGCTTTCACTTGGAGGGGAGTCCAATATACTTGGAATCGGCTGCCCCAGGGGTGGAAACACAGCCCTACCATTTGCCATGGACTGATCCAGTCTGCGCTGGAGCAGGGGGAAGCTCCTGAACACCTGCAGTACATCGATGACATCATTGTGTGGGGTGACACTGCAGAAGAAGTTTTCGAGAAAGGGAAGAAAATAGTCCAAATCCTTCTGAAGGCCGGTTTTGCCATAAAACAGAATAAAGTTAAAGGACCTGCACGAGAGATCCAGTTTTTAGGAATAAAATGGCAAGATGGACGCCGTCAAATCCCAATGGATGTGATCAACAAAATAACAGCTATGTCTCCACCAACTAGCAAAAAAGAAACACAAACTTTCCTAGGTGTCGTGGGGTTTTGGAGAATGCATATTCCAAATTACAGTCTGATTGTAAACCCGCTCTACCAAGTAACCCGTAAGAAGAATGCTTTTGAATGGGGCCCTGAGCAACGACAAGCCTTTGAACAAATTAAGCAGGAAATAGTTCATGCAGTAGCCCTCGGGCCAGTCCGAACAGGACCAGATGTAAAGAATGTGCTCTACACCGCAGCCGGAGAGAATGGTCCCACCTGGAGCCTCTGGCAGAAAGAACCTGGGGAAACTCGAGGTCGACCCCTGGGGTTTTGGAGTCGGGGATACAGAGGATCTGAAGCCCGCTATACTCCAACTGAAAAGGAGATATTGGCAGCATATGAAGGAGTTCGATCTGCTTCAGAAGTGGTCGGTACTGAAGCGCAGCTCCTCCTGGCACCCCGACTGCCGGTACTAGGCTGGATGTTCAAAGGAAGGGTCCCCTCTACGCATCATGCAACTGATGCTACATGGAGCAAGTGGGTTGCACTGATTACTCAGCGGGCTCGAATAGGGAACCCCAGTCGCCCAGGAATCTTGGAGGTGATTATGGACTGGCCAGAAGGCAAATACTTTGGGATATCACCAGAGGAGGAGGTGGTTCGTGCTGAAGAAGCCCCCCTGTACAACAAGCTACCGGAAAATGAGAAGAAATATGCCTTGTTCACTGACGGGTCCTGTCGTATTGTGGGAAAGCATCGGAGATGGAAAGCTGCTGTATGGAGTCCTACACGACGAGTTGCAGAAGCTGCTGAGGGAGAAGGTGAATCGAGTCAGTTTGCAGAAGTAAAAGCCATTCAGCTGGCTTTAGATATTGCTGAACGAGAAAAGTGGCCAGTTCTCTATCTCTATACTGATTCATGGATGGTAGCAAATGCCCTGTGGGGGTGGTTACAGCAATGGAAGCAGAACAACTGGCAGCGCAGGGGCAAGCCCATCTGGGCTGCGGCATTGTGGCAAGATATTGCTGCCCGGGTAGAGAACCTGGTTGTAAAGGTACGCCATGTAGATGCTCATGTGCCCAAGAATCGGGCTACTGAAGAACACCAAAACAACCAGCAGGTGGATCAGGCTGCTAAGATTGAAGTGGCTCAGGTGGACCTGGACTGGCAACATAAAGGTGAATTATTTATAGCCCGATGGGCCCATGACACCTCAGGCCATCAAGGTAGAGATGCAACCTACAGATGGGCTCGTGATCGAGGGGTGGACCTGACCATGGACACTATAGCACAGGTTATTCATGACTGTGAAACATGTGCTGCAATCAAGCAAGCCAAACGGTCAAAACCTCTTTGGTATGGAGGACGATGGCTGAAATATAAATATGGAGAGGCCTGGCAGATTGATTACATCACACTCCCTCAAACCCGCAACGGCAAGCGCCACGTACTTACAATGGTGGAAGCAACCACCGGATGGCTGGAAACATATCCTGTGCCCCATGCCACCGCCCGGAACACTATCCTGGGCCTTGAAAAGCAAGTCTTATGGCGACATGGCACCCCAGAGAGAATTGAGTCAGACAACGGGACTCATTTCCGAAACAACCTTATAGACACTTGGGCCAAAGAACATGGTATTGAGTGGGTGTATCACATCCCCTATCATGCACCAGCCTCTGGAAAAGTTGAACGATACAATGGACTGTTGAAGACTACACTGAAAGCAATGGGTGCTGGGACATTCAAAAATTGGGATACACATTTGGCAAAGGCCACCTGGTTAGTCAATACCAGGGGATCTGCCAACCGAGCTGGACCTGCCCAATCAAACCTGTTACGCACTGTAGAAGGGGATAAAGTTCCTGTAGTGCACGTAAGAAACATGCTGGGTAAAACAGTCTGGGCTACTCCTGCCTCAGGAAAAGGCAAACCCATTCGTGGAATTGCTTTTGCTCAGGGACCTGGATGCACTTGGTGGGTAATGCAAAAGAATGGGGAGGTCCGGTGTGTACCTCAAGGGGATTTGATACTGGGTGAGAATAGCCCATGAGTTGAATTGTAGTATGTTAATTATTATATAATAATGTATGTCATCACTACCATGATTGCTATATATCATAGATGAAAATGGTGATTAATTAGAATGTATTGGACAGAGTGTAACCTGAGCATGACATAAATGGTATGGAATAAGGGGTGGATATCTGTCCTGGTTCCAGTTAGGACAGAGTTAAGTAGCTCATAGTAGCTGGTAGGGTGCTATGTTTTGGATTAGGATGAGAAGAGCGCTGATAACATGCTGATGTTTTAATTGTTGCAGAGCAGTGTTTACACCAGGCCAAGGACTTTTCGGCTTCTTGCTCTGTCCTGCCAGCGAGCAGGCTGGGGGTGCAGCAGGAGCTGGGAGGGGACAGACCCAGGACAGCTGACCCAAACTGGCCAAAGGGGTATTCCATACCATCTGACGTCATGCTAAACAATATATAGGGGTGGCTGGCCGGGGTGGGGGGGCCGGCTGCTCGGGAATAGGCTGGGCATCGGTCAGCGGGTGGTGAGCAATTGCATTGTGCATCACTTGTTTTCTTACACATTATTATTGTTAATACTATTACCATTATCACTATTATTATTATTATTGTTATTATTATTTTCCTGTCGTAATAAACTATCTTTATCTCAACTCACCGGCTTCACTTTCCCGTTTCTCTCCCCCATCCCAGAGAGGGAGGGGGGAGGGTGAGCGAACGGCTGTGTGGTGTTTAGCTGCCAGCCGGGTTAAACCACAACACTGGGCCAATATTAGTCTTGTACCACGGGATCCATCTTTCAGGAGTGGACTGCTCCAACATGAGTGCCCCATGGTCAGCAGCTCCTGCCAGATCCCCTGCTCCTGTATGGGCTTCTCTCCATGGGCTGCAGCTCCAGCCCGGGGCCTGCTCCTGTGAGGGCTCCCCATGGGCTACAGCCTTTTTCAGGCCAGATCCATTTAATCTTATGTGGACCTCTCCATGGGCTGCAGCATGGAGATCTGTTCTTCCATGGTATCCCATGGGCTGCAGGGGGACAGCCTGCTCCACCATGGGCCTCTCCAAGGGCTGCAGGAGAACTTCTGCTCCTGTGCCTGCAACATCTCCTCATCCTCCTTCACTGATCTTGGTGTCTGCGGGATTGCCTCTGTCTGCATTTACTCTTCCCTCTCTCCCAACTGCTGTTGTGCGCCCATTGTTTCATTTCTCAGATATTCTCTCACAGAGGCACAACCAGCATTGAGCATTGGCTGATCTTTGACCAGCAGCGGATCCATTTTGGAGCTGGCTGAAACTGGCCTTATCTAACATGGGGCAGCTTCTGGACCATTCCCAGACAGGCCACTCCTACAGCCACGCTGCCACTGATTCCCTGCCATGTAAACCCAACACAGCACTATAAAATAATCAATCCCTAAATGCAGAAGAAGAGGTATGATAAGACACATTTTGGACATGTGTTCTGTTTTTTGGGTTTAAAAATACTACTTTGAGAATGACCATTCCAAAACTGAATTGTTGAAACACATATGGCATATCTGGTATATTTTAGCATGTTATATTACATAAAAATGTATGTAAAGATTTCTTATTGAGTAAAATCAAAAATATCATAATGAGATAGCTAAATAGAAGGGTTATATGGAAAGTTAGCTATAGAGAAGATAAAGGCAAATTCCAAGCTCTTCCTATACACTGTTTTCCTAATCTTGATTCAGTTAAAAAGTATTGGGATATGCTCAAGAACAAATAGACATGTATTATCCTATGTTAAGAAATTTCAAATCTGACTTGTATTTCAGTGTTCCACGTCTAGTAAAGAGGGAAATATTGGAAAAACTACAAATACTGGGATGAAACATGATACAGTAAACTATGTTGATATTTTGTTGTTGTTTTTATGGGAGAACAAACAAACAAACAAACAACAACAAAAAAACACCATTAAAGTATCAAAGATTTATTGAAGTTTTAATGAACCTTGGGGAGTCTTCTACTCTAAAATACTGCTCAAAGGATGGACAACATTTAATTCAGGCTACCCTTCTCAAGGCTTTTGTCCAGTGAAGTTGTGGAAAAAATCTGAGTGTTGAGGATGGAGATTCCACTGATTCCCTGGGCAATCTGTTCCAGGGTTCACATCCTCATGGTAATATATGTGTGTGTATACTCACATACAGCCATAATCTTCCATTGGCTTTTAAAAAGAACTTTCTTCAAAAAGTATTCCATATTCCTTTTCACTTATAGTGCTCTGCGTGCATACAATGACTGTCAAATTGTAGAATCTCATATCATAAAGACCAAACAAACAAAACAAAAAAAGTTACTGAATTTGTTTCGTATTGCTTACTTATGCAATACCAAGAAGAAGAAGAAGAAGAAAGAAGAAGAAAAAGAAGAAGAAGAACAACAACAAGAACAAGAAAGAACAAGAACAAGAACAAGAACAAGAACAAGAACAAGAACAAGAACAAGAACAAGAACAAGAACAAGAACAAGAACAAGAACAAGAACAAGAACAAGAACAAGAACAAGAACAAGAACAAGATATTATTTGCAAGGTTCAAAAAAAATCAGGCAAGAAAAATTATGTGGGAGCATTGTCTTCCATACATTCCCTCCCAATATTTTCACTGTGAGCAATGCGCTCCCAACAGGAGCTAATCACTGTAAGTAAAAAGTAACACATTCAGTAAGACTGAATAAGATTTTTATTTTTTTTTCTAACTTAAGCTTTGATTTTCTGCATAATTCCGCTTCTAAGAATTAATTCTTGTTTCAAACACATCAAAGTATGCAGTCTCTGACTAAAGTCTTCAGAGATGGGGAGTCCATTACAAAGTCTTGTAAAATGATTTTAAGCTTTATGAAAAAAATTTAAGCTATCTGAAAGTTCTGCACAGAATTTTCTGTTAAACAATACAACTGTTTGTTGTTTTGTTTTTTTTTTTTTTTTTACCATTTTTCACCCATTTAATGTCCTGTGTTGTACTTCTAGTCCTTCGTCAAATTTCTTAGTGTCTGAAATTAAATTAACCTTCTACAGCTATTGTATTTTGATTAAAAAGAATGAACTCTTACGGTCTTGCTCAAAAGACTAATATTTTTGAACATTTAGATGAATACAATTTCCTTCTTTATTTCTGTGTGAAATATAGAACTGAAATTACCACTTCAGAAATGGTTACAACAGGGATAAATTAATATGTTAAAGAATATCCCAGTTATTTCCATTATGTTTGTTTGTGGCTTTCTCTTTTAAATATTGAAAAATCACATTCATTCTCCTTTCAAAAACTTGTCATCACAGGTGATATTCACCTATTATCTATTATAATGTCTTAACCAATGAGGTTTCCATTCCTCCATGCATGACATATAGCTTTATTTTGATGGATTTACAGTGGAAAGCTTTCCAATAATTCCAGACTGCTCTGAATTATCTGTCTTTCCCACAATTCCTTATTCCTCTGGGTTTTTTTTTAGTCATACATTGTCTACTTGTGCATTGCTTATTGTAATACACTCTTATAATTCTCCAAATAAACTATATTAAAATAGGATACAATTATATAATACAGCATTTACTTAAACATCTGGAAATTCCATTGATATCAATGATGTGTAATCCTTATCTTAATATAATCATTTGTTATCTAAAAGGGAAGTTTTAATACTTCTATTAACCTAATGATAATAAGATAGAAGAATGATAAGATAGAAGAGGTATACTGTATGTTAGGTATCTTAGACTTACATTTACCAGAAGCTTTTATGTTCTACCCCATAGGCTGTTTTCTTCTCTCACTTCAGAACTCAGGTTGCTAAGGCAGTGTTTCCAAGAGCCTCTAGCGCAGTATTTTTCTTTTTATATTCAAATGATAGTGCCCTTATGCTGCTTTTCTCATGGCCTTGTAAACGCAAGTCCAAATATTGCTTGTTTTGGCAGGTTCTTGTGGGAAGTGACTGCTACCAGCATGAGGATCACCACTTTTCTTTCTCCTTTTCCTTCCCTTTGGTTGTAGCTTTAGCTTTATATTAAAGGACCCAACAACAACATAGCAAGCAGGGCTCCATCATGTGTAATGGTTACTTGGGAAAACAAATACCATAGCTCCAAACACCCCCCTCTTCCTACTTTTTTCCCCATTTCTGAGCATGTCATTGTATGGTATAGAATATCACTTTGGTCGGCGGGGGTCAGCTGTCCCTGCTGCGTCACCTTCCAACTTCTTGTGCATCCTCAGCTTACTCTCTTATAGGGCAGCCTGAAACACAAAAGGCTCTGATTCTGTAAGAAGTGATCAACAATAGATGAAACATTGGTGTGTTATCAAAACTGTTTTCATCACAGATTCAATACATATCACCATATGAGTTACTATGAAGAAATTCAACTCCATCGCAGCCATTACCAGTGCATCACCCAAGTGGAACTTTTTAATCATAATGATGAGAGTGTATATTCCAGATCCTGAAACATGACAGCATACAGGTGATTTTGAAGTTTCAAAGTTTTTTGACAATAAAAGTTCCAAACATAATGGTAATGATAAACTCCCAGCCAACCCGTAACTTGTGCAGCCCCAACTGGATACATATAAGTCTATGTGGCCTGATGGGACTCATCCTAAGGTACTCAGAGAGGTGGCTGATATCCTTATGAGATCTCTCTCAATTATTTTTCAACAGTCTTGGGAATCTGGAGAGGTTCCTATTGACTGGAAGTTGGCAAATGTTGTTCCAATTTTCAAGAAGTGCAAGAAAGAAGACCATGGTAATTACAGGCCTGTCAACCTCACTTCAGAACCAAGTAAAATTATGGAGAAAATTATTCTGGCATTTTCTGAAAAACACCTGAGGGACAATGCAGTCATTGTTCACAGCCAACACAGGTTCACAAAGGAAAGGTCCTATAAACTTAATTTCCTGTTATGACAAGGTTATGACATCTAGTTGACCAAGGAAAGCCAACTGATGTTCTCTCCTTTTCTCTAGACACAACAATCCTAGTTCCTTCAGTCACTCCTCATAAGACTTGTACTCTAGACACCACGCCTGCTTCACTGCCCTTCTTTGGACATGTTCCAGCATCTCGGTGTTCTTCTTGTAGTTGAGGGGCCCAAAACTGAACACAACTCCATACTCGAGGTATGGACTAACCAGAGCTGAGTACAGAGGGACAATCATTTCTCCAGTCCTGCTGGATACACTATTTCTGATACAAGCCAGGGTGCTGTTGACCTTGGCCACCTGAGCACACTGCTGGCTCATATTCAGCTGACTATCAACCAATAACCCAAAGTCCCTTTCCGCTTGGCAATTTTCCAGCCACTCATTACTGAACACTGGAGTACACCTCCAGCTGAATTTAACTCCATTCACCACAACCCAACCACCCAGCCAGTTTTTAACCCAACAAAGTTGGGTAACCTGTTCAGGCCTTGAGCATACAGCTTCTTCAGGAGAAAGTTATGGGAAAAGGTGTCAAAAGCCTTACTGAAGTTTAGGTAGACCATAATCACAACCTTTCCCTCATCCACTGAGTGAGTCACCTCACTGTAGAAGGTGATCAGATCTGTCAAGCAGGACCTGCCTTTGATAAACCTGATATGTTGGGCCTGATCACCTGGTTGTGCTATAAGTGCTGTGTTGTGGCACTCAAGATAACATGCTCCATGAGCTTCCCCAGCACTGAGGTCAGACTGAAAGGCCTGTAGTTTCCTGGATCCTCTTTCCAGCCCTTCTTGTAGATGGTCATCACATTTGTTAGCTGCCAGTCAACTGGGCCTTCCCTGGATATCCAAGACTGCTGATAAATGATGGAAAGCAGCTTGGTGAGCACTTCCACCAACTCCCTCAGTACCATCGGTTGGATCCCATCTGGCTCCATAGACTTGAGTATACCGAAGTGGAGCAGCAGGTCGCTAACCATTTCCTTGTGGATTACGAGAGTTTCTTTCTTCTCCCTGTTCCTATCAATGAGCGCAGGAAGATGAGAACCCAGAGAACAATTGGTCTTGATGCTAAAAACTGAGACAAAGAAGACATTTATTACCTCAGCCATTTCCTCATCTTTTGTCACTATGTTTTCCTCCACATCCAATAAAGGACGGAGACTCTCATTACTCTTCCTTTTATTGTGTATGTATTTATAAAAAACATTTTTAATTGTCTGTAACAATAATAGCCAGATCTGAGCTCAGATTGGGATTTGGCCCTTCCAATTTTGTGCCTGCACAACCTCATTATATCTTTGCAGTCCTGAGTGACCTACCCGTCTTCCAAAGGTCATAAACCCTCTTTTTCTTCCTGAGCTTTAGCCACAGCTCTATTCAGCCAGACTGGTCTTCTGCCTTGCCGGCTCATCTTTTGGCATGTAGGGACAGCCTGCTCCTGTGCCTTTAGGATTTCTTTCTTGAAGTTCCCAGCCTTCCTGGACTCATTTGCCCTTCAGAACTCTCTTCCAAGGGACTCTGCCAACTAGTCTCCTTAACAGACCAACGCCTGCCCTCCAGAAGTCCAGGGTGGTAGTTTTGCTAACCTCCTTCCTTACTTTTCCAAGAATTGAAAACTCTATTAATTCATGATCATTGTTCCCAAGATGGCCTGCAACCTTCACGTTTGAGGAGTTAGTGGTCTTGAGTAAGACCTGAGAGCCATTTTGGACCTTATGTTAAGGCTTGAGATACTCATATGCTATAGAGTGACCACTATATAACAGCAGGTACATTACAATAGAGTGTTAAGCTCATGACAGGCTCTGGTTTTGTACTGATCCTGGATACAGTTCCTAGCTATATGTAACTAGGTATGTTTTGGTGGGCATGATGAAATACATGGCACTCTTACCCATCAAAAAAAGATGGATACTTTTGTTTGTTACAGTAGTTATAAAAAGCTCCATTAGTGGGCAGGAGGGGCAAGGAGAGCAGTGATGGTGAGCCTCTGCATGGATGGAATTTGCACAGCCTGTCAAGACTGTCCAGCAGGGGTCCACCTGATGCTGCATCACAGTTGTTCCCAGCCTCTGAAGGGACGTAATGCTAACTAGCTATCTACATTTCTTATTTCCATTAATGTTGTTGTTGTTATCATTATCATCATTATAATTATTATTATGGTTATATTACACCATTTGCTTCTGTGCCTTGGTTATTGAGATCCAGAAAGAACCTTGCACCCCTTCCTGCACAAAACATCTACTAAGAAACTAAGTTTTCTTTCAGAATACGTTTTTGAATTGATTTCTATCTTTCTTTAAACACAATTGCTGAGCACTTTTAACAGTTCATACAATCTAGTTTGCCAGGAGAATGAAATTTAAGGTTCAACTTAAGATACACAAATTTGATCAGGATGTTTGGAGAAGGGAATAAAACTAAAACCTGATTTCTTTAGAAGGCAGGTAAATTAGGCAAGGATAATGGATCTCTAATTGAATTATCTGCCCTCTGGGATTTGATACATTTCAGAGCCTATATACTGATTCAGAGAGAATAACTCACTATGTAAATAAAATCAACTGAAGTCAAATACACTTATGTAAGATCAAAGAATAATGAACATGAGTAAAGTAGTTATTTGAATACAGTTTCGCAGAGTGACCTACCATATATGACAGGATACTGAACTTGACTCACTGCTTCTTTGCAGCTGTGTTGTTTATACCTATATAAATGACAATAGAAATTAAAAATATGTAAAGATACAGCCCAAAGTTCAAGGTAATGGAAAAGTAAATGACATGTATCCTGAATTATGAAGAAATTGCAAATTCAGTTGTGACAAACCTGAAGCTCTAACCCTTAGTGGATTGGAATATTTCATGGAGAACTATATGGAGAGAAACAAAATAATGATATAATCAATACAATACAACAATACAGTTAATATATGTGAAAAAGAGTCATTATTCAGTAGTTTAGATTCTCTAATAGTTGTATATGTTGTTGTAAATTTTTAGGACCAAAAAACTATGTTAAACTCAGCTGTTGTAGAAAAACTGTTACTTGAATTTGTATGTGTACATTTTGTAATATTATAGCTATATCCTTGAACATGCAAAGATGTTATACCTTCTAACCTTAAGACTATTAGACTTCCTTTTCAAATTCAAACAGTTTTTCTTCTACAATCAATTATCTATGCTCTTCAATTTTGAGCCTTGAACATGCATTAAGAGGGAATAAGTGCATTTGATTGGCATCAAATGTGAACATTCTTGATATTACTAACACAATTCCATATTATTTTTTAACACTTCATTTACTGTCATGATAATTACTGTTCTAGGCAATAATGCATATTATTGCAGAAAATCATATCTCACAGGTATGCACTATATGTTGTATACCAGTTTTTATTATCCTTCAACATCTTAATAATCACAATTATGTATGTAAAACAATAATGACAAAGACAGTGTAAGAAATTAAACTGAAAAAAAAAAAAAAGCAAGAGAGATTTATAGTTGTAAAAGTTGTAATATTCAGTACATTGTAAAGCTTGTGTCTCTAGCGTACTTCCAAAAGGAGTAGGCTAATAATTAGGCATCCAATGAAGCTTATTGTGGGACCATTCAGCCTATGATGCAATTTCACTTCATATGTCTGGACATGCATTTGTAATGTACCAAGGCATTACACAGTATATAAAGCACCTGTATAAATGACAATAGAAATTACAAATATTTAAAGATAAAGCCCAAAGTTCAAGATAGTGGAAAAGTAAATGACAAAATACCTGATTTCATCACTATTAAATGTATGTTCTCATATTCACAGAACCCTCAGAAAAGAAGGGTAGGATTATGCCTTTTTGGTGGTTTCTGTCTGTCTATAATTGACAATTTGTTCTTCCTTAGTTTTAGGTGCTGAACTGGCATATAAAATTAGAAGTCTAGTCTCAGTTTGTATTTTTCTGTTTGTATGGCTTTCAAGACACTCTTCATCTATTTGTATGCCAATTCGTCCATCTATAAAATGTGTGCAGCAGGGACCTACACATAAGAGAATTAAAAATACAGTGAAATATATAGGCAATTGTGGTCTTCAAAGATTGAACAGCGTCATTTCCTTCACTATAGAGATCCAAAAGAAAATCTGTAAAACTAAAATGTCTTCTGCTAATACAATAAAAATTTTACTTAATGGTCTTTCAGAAAGTGTGAAAATGGAACTCTGGGTAGGTAGAAGGTAGAAGGAAATACATAGAGCACCCCTTTCAAAATTGTCATTAATATAAAAAATTGAAAGCAAAAATCACGTTTTCAAAAAGTACAATAGAATATAAAAGACAATTGGATTGATACATACTACTGAAGTGTCTCCATGTTTAAACTGGAAAGTATATTTTATCACAATTCCACAGCAGACAGATGGAGAGAATACAATTAATTTGGTTACTATGACATCATATTATTATGGGACTGAGCAGAAAAGTCACAAGAGTTCACTGAGTTATGTATAAGTGTAACAACAAAGGCTGTGCAAGAGTTGAAAATGATGGTCTTGCACAAATTCAGAAAATTGCATTGCACACTTTCTTCCACTGAAATAAATATACAGAGTGGACTGTGGACTGACAAAGAGAATTAAGTTACTGGATTATAATGGATTATTTTTTTATGTTTGTTTCCATTAAAAGAAAAAAAATGGATGACATGATAAAAATATATCATAAAGATTTTTACAACTTCTCATTCCTTAAATAAAGGAACCGTATGGGATTTTGTTTGCTCCATGAAGTTTAAAATGAGCACAGTGGACAGAGTTTTCTACATTTTTCATTTATCATTCATACATGGAAAAAAAATAAATTAAATTTCTTCAAAAAGGGATTTTATATCCTGCAGGATGTACTTCACTGAATCACAATAACATCCTAAAGAAAAGTCTTTTTTTTTTTTTTCCTTAACAATAAGGAAAATATCTATGAATACTTATTACTTTAATGTATTCATTGTTGCCCTAGGTCTAGTAGGTTTTTCCTCTAACATAGTTTAAAGTTTCTTTAATCTTCTTGAGCTACAAGACACTTGGAAATTTTCCTTTTGGAAAATCTTTTCCTGCAGAATAGATGGAACCTATAATAGCTGTCAGCAACACTAGGAAATGCTGACTTTCTATGTTAAGTTGTTTTTTAAACTGTAAGTACTTGACAGAGTTTTGGAAATATAACTATTAAATTGAAGATAGAAATTAGTAATGTAAAATTTGACTGTAACTGTTTTCTATATCATAATGCTAATTTTATTGTTATGTATTATTATTGTTGAATAAAAGTTTTTGTTCCCCAAAAGATTAGCTGTTCTTCTGAAGGGTATAGATTTCAAAAATACCTTGAACAGAAGAACTGAATTTAACATTTTAAGAGAATTTAATTTCTTCATCTTTTTGCTGTTACCTCTGTGGCATACATCTGGAGGCTCATGATCAAAAAGCTATAGATAAAACTGATGTGGATGAGAGGAACCAAAAATTCAATATTAGAAGGATTAATATATGTATTATATATAATATATACATTTCTCCTATGAAGAAAGGCTGAGAGAGCTGGGGATGTTCAGCCTAAAGAAGAGAAGGCTCAGGGGTGACCTCATTGTGGCTTTTCAATACTTAAAGGGGTCTTATTGAATAAAAATGGAGAGCAACTTTTTACTCAGGCAGATAATGATAGAACAAGGGGAAACGGTTTTAAACTAAAAGAGGATAGATTTAGATTAGATATAATGCAGAAATTCTTCACTCAGAGGGTTGTGAGTCACTGGAACAGGTTGTCCAGAGAAGTTGTAGATGCTGCATTCCTGGAGGTGTACAAGACCAGGTTGGACGAGGCCCTGGGCAGCCTGATCTAGTGGGTGGCATCCCTGCCCATGGCATGATCTTTAAGGTCCCTTCCAGCCCAAGCTGTTCTATGATATATATATACATATATACATACGCACACATAGTGTATATATAATATATATATACATGTATATACACTATACAATATATATATAATGTATATATATTATATATACACTGTGTGTGTATGTATATATGTATGTATATGTATATATATATATTAGATGTCAACAAGTTTTTTGTCCAAGACTGTCTATATTTCTGTTTATTACAGTAAGATAGCTACGACATAATGTGTCATATAGAGATATATAGAGGTGATACAGGTATAAATAGTTATGATCCCAGATCAGATGTTTTATGACTTTTTATGCCCTATATTGATGAAAGCAAGGTTTAGACTATAACAAAACCTAAAGGGTTCTAATCAAAGATAAAATTAAAAAAAATAAATAAATCTTGAATCAGCTTTTCTTTGAAATGGTTGCATTAGTAGAGGGTTTTCTGACTTCCTCAGCATCTTTTGGTGCATTATTTCCTTAACTTTGCTGGTTCGTTTTTGTCCTTGTTTTGATATTAAATAGCAAATATAATTATACACACTTTCAGTTACAGTAATCTAGTATTTGCAGAATAAAATACAAATATATATATGGATATCATTCAAATATATATCAAAGGTACATCAAATTGTTTTAACCTGTAGATTATAATAAACAGCAGCAGTATTCTGCCATGGAAGTCTACATTTAACATTCAAAAGCATTCCTAAGAGCTTGTTTTTCTTAGAAAAAGTAAATCTGAAAGAAATATCAGAAACAAGAATTTATTCTGAAAAATATATATCCAGCTGGTTCTAACTAATTTTCTATTTCACAAGATATGGACATTCCAACATTTGCTTTGTGTTTCAGATATAGGAATGAGGAATAATTAAACTTTACGGAGTGATTATTAAGATATTCGACAAAAAAAAAAAAAAAAGCAAGAACAAGGACAGTTTTGCAATAACATGATATTCAATTTTAAAAGAACAATAGTTATTTTTTAAAAATATGTAAAAACAATTAGAAGAAAAAAGAAAAAGAAAAAGAAAATAACATGCCAAAAACATTTCTGCATATAAGAAAGCTATTTTAATTCAACTATTTTAAAAAATGTAGGTAATTTGAAGTTTGATTTGCAAATTATATGTCCTAGTTCTACAAGTAATAACTACATTTACAATTGCAAGAGTATAACAAAATGCCCAATATTAGACATCATCTTCTTACTAAAAAGGAATCAAAATATATTTTGTAGGATCATTTTGTAGGATCTTGTGGTTTAACTGCATGTAACAACGTTTAACAGAGTTGGGTTGACAAACCAGATATCAGTTGCCTTTCTGGGCAAAATAGCAGCGTTTGAACAACCTGATAGTAACTTACAGATTTTCAATTAAAATAGTGTCTAGCAGCAGATGCAGCTGATATATTTTGCAGACCGAAATTTGCTACCATCATGTTCTGGCTATGTAGAAGTTAAATTGTTGGTTGAAGATGAGGATGAACCAACAGAAATTGCTTCTCCTGTGTTCACCGTTTGCTTTCATTAAAAACACCAACAAATGGAGACCTACGTACCTTCAGGGCATTCTCAAACCTTTGTTTTTCCTTGATCCTAACTGTAAGAGCATTGTGATTTGAGTAGTCAGTGATCCACAATACATTTAACTGAAGCATGCCCAGGACTGTGCTGTGCTTTGCTGTGGTATATTGCAGATACAGTGTGGGAGGAGTTGTTGACTCTGTTGAGGGTGGAAAGGCCTTGCAGAGAGATCTGGACAGATTGGTGAGCTGAGCAATCACCAACTGCATGAATTTTAACAAGAGCAAGTGCTGGGTCCCGCACCTGGGAAGGGGCAACCCTAGCTATATGTACAGACTGGGCGACGAGACGATGGACAGCAGCCCCAGAGAGAGGGATCTTGGGGTTTTGGTTGATAGAAAGCTGAATATGAGTCAGCAGTGTGCCCTGGCAGCCAGGAGGACCAACCGTATCCTGGGGTGCATCAAGCACGGCATTGCTAGTCGGTCGAGGGAAGTGATTGTCTTGCTCTGCTCTACGCTGGTGCGGCCTCACCTCGAGTACTGTGTGCAGTTCTGGGCACCACAGTACAAAAAGGTTGTGAAACTATGGGAGAGTGTTCAGAGAAGATGTTGAAGAGCCTAGAGGGGAAGACATATGAGGAGTGGCTGAGGTCACTTCCAGGCTGAACAGTCTAGTTTAGCCTGGAAAAGAGGAGGCTGAGAGGGGTCGTTGCAGTCTACAGCTTCCTCACGAGGGGGAGTGGAGGGGCAGGCAGCAATCTATTCTCTTTAGTGACCAGTGATAGCACCCATGGGAATGGTGTCAAGCTGAAACAGGGGAGGTTCAGGTTGTATATTAGGAAAAGGTTCTTCACTGAGAGGGTGGTCATGCACTGGAACAGGCTCCACAGGGATGTAGTCACGGCACCAAGCCTGTCAGAGTTTAAGAAGCATTTGGACTATGCTCTTAGTCATAAGGTCTGAATTTTTGGTTAGACCTGTGTGGTGCCAGGAGTTGGACTCAATTATCCTTATGGGTCCCTTCCAAATCAGGATATTCTATGATTCTATGATTCTTTGATTCTGTCCTGCAGAAATTCCTTGGCTGTTGGATGAATAAAGCCAGTTCATGGTAACAGAAGAGGCTTTAAGCAGCTCCCCCTTGGTACCAGTTATTATACCACCTGCATAGCCTTGCCTTTCACTAATGGTGCAGTAAAAAATTCTCATGAGAACCTTGTTTCTGTTTTGACTGCAAAAATCATAAATAGAGTTGCTTCCTTGTAAGAAAATCCTGTAATAAATTGAGTGACTGAAAGGGGAGAATCTCTGCTTTGGATGAGGTTCTGCATAGTGTACTGCATGTGGGTTAGAATCCTGTTTTGCAATACACCACTCAGGGCTTCCTGCATCTAAAGGGATGTAACGTTTTCTATGCTATTCTCTTATTATGTTACCTCTAATAAATAGCATTTTAAATAACACCTTACATAGTCTAATTGCCTTTTTTACTGGTATCGTAGTGAACCAGAACCTCCCAGAGCAAAACAAA
Source organism: Anser brachyrhynchus (assembly GCF_964034855.1). Taxonomy (NCBI): domain Eukaryota; kingdom Metazoa; phylum Chordata; class Aves; order Anseriformes; family Anatidae; genus Anser; species Anser brachyrhynchus. The sequence continues at coordinate 164,471,434 of NC_137694.1, forward strand.
TCCTAAGCTCTTTTCCTAAGACATTATTCTAACATAGTATTAATAAGGTATAACTAATCCAGCAGTGTACGTCTAACATTTTCCTGTGAACTTGGATATCCACAGATGTCAAAGTAAGTTCTTGTAAGTACATAGGTACTATGTACTGCAAGAAACACCAGATAATTAAAGTTTGTTTACATACCTTCCTTAGAGACTTTTCTTTTGTTCCTGCCTGTATTTTGCTCACTTTATTCCTTTTTATCTCTCTGCTGAAGCATCTAATTATTCTTGATTTAATCCCACCTATATAGGCATCAACCTTATTTTTTTTCATAAACCTTGTTGCACAGCTAGAGCACTTGTTTATAATGATGTTCAAGCTGGCTTGATGGTAACTCTAATTTTATTGATCTGAAGGATGATTGGACCTATGCAATCTCATCCTTCTGAAAGTAGTATGCCTGTGAGTGTTGGGTTCCCTCTGTAAAAGCGAGGTAGAATTATGTGAGGTATTAGTTCTTAGATGGTTAGCCCTGAAACCAACATCAAGAGGATGAACTATTTGAAAACCTACAGTCAGGACAAAGACATCAGAAATGGAGTAGAAGTGAGACAGATGTCAGAGGAAAAGAAGGCAGGCCTCCTAATTTTTTCTCATTCCCTCAGGCAACTTTCTGCTTCAGGCAACTTTCTCAGCTTGCTGATGAAGAGTGGACTGTAAGGGTCCACTCTTGGCTAAGGGGATATCATAAGTTGGTCCTTAGCTAATGTATAAGTGTAGTCCAATAACAGAATAAATGTGGTGTAAATGTATGATGAGTGCTAAAGATATATTCTGAAGATGCTGTAATGGAAGTAGGACAGACACTATCAGCTGGAATACTCCATGAGATGTGCCATGCAGGTATAATGAAGAAAATAGCAAGCTTGGAGAGTTTTCCTGGGTAAAATGGTATTTAAAACAAACAATCAGACAAGCAAACAAGCAAAAGCAATAAAACAAAAGGAAACAAAAACAGCAGTCATTAAAATCTAAGCTTTATGCAAGAAATAAGAAAAAAAAAAAACACCTTGGTGACAACTAGCATAAAGCAAAATAGATTAGGTTTTTAAACTGATAATACATACACCTGAAAATTTTTTACACGGTAGACTTTATCACTGTTAAACCTTTCTGTTTTCTCCCTATAAAGAGCATTTTTGGAAATGATAATGATAATAATAATAATAATAACAATAATAACATTTTTTTCCCAGGCATTAAGGACCTAGAAGAACAAAGGAAAATAAGTTATTTAAATAGATGTATTCACATCTTGTTTTTTTTCTTAAAATCAGTGATGATCTTAAAAGAGGGTAAATTGTGATTTGGAAATTGATTTCAAATACCAGGTCTTGAAATTTTTTATATCAAAAAGTGAATGTATATCCTCAGGTCTGAACATAACTTCAGTTAAATTTTGTTTCTCTAACATTCATTTTATTTCCTTCATAAATGTACTTCTCTGTTTTTTTTTTGTTTTGCCAACAACACCCTAAGTTTAGATGGTTCTAAAAAAAATTAAAAAAAAATATGGAAAATAAATACTGTAATAATACTTTAGAAGTAATACTTTTGGATACCAAATTAGAAGTTACACTGGAATGTGATTTGGTTCAGAAGTCCTGAATTTTTATAATACATTTTTGTTTGTGTGTGTGTTTTTTAATTTGTACACATCATAATGGCATTTTAAGCTTATTTCCATTTCATCCCACAGCTGACTTTCCCATTAGAGTTTGAATACACAGCAAGACCCTTTCAGATGAAAACAGTTGTGTATCTAGCAAGTGGTTTTTTTGTTTGTTTTTTTTTCCCCAAACAAAGCTTTTAGAGAATGGGAACAAATTCTATCATTTTTCTCCCTCTCTAGTTATTTGTGAAATTTACAACTGCTACGTTTTCAAGAGGGTATCACTGGTTTTGTACCTAATAAATTAAAAATAAATAATAATTAACAGTTCTGCTAGAATTGTTATTAATCATTTCCCTTCTGCTTCCCTTTTACCTTTACAAAATATTGGTTTAGGTATTACATCTTCTGTACATTCCACAGAGGATCTTAAATGCATGTGTCACAAAAGAACCTGAGAGAATTGGGTCAGAAAGACTAATGAATGAATTAGGAGTTTAGGAAGTTGTACTTTATTGCGTATATACTCCTCATCTTTGCACCAGCTCACTGTTTACCTCCACTGTATGCTTCCTCTGCTAAAAAGGGAATCTTTGCACATTTTTCCTCAGCCTTTCCTTCTTTTCAAACAAACATAAAAACAACCACAATGTTAAGAAAAGGGCATCAATCTTCAAAATTTTTAAAATGCCAACTTCTGAATTTTATTTCTTTAATCCATATTCTAGTACAGAATTTCAGAAAATTTCCTGAATCGTATAGACTGTATCACTTACTCCAATAATAATAATTATCTTTCATGTATATTTACACAATCATTCTCAATGTGGGTTAGAAGTCTGTAAAACTAATGTGGTTAATTTAGCCCCAAGTATCTAAATTTTATTACTTTTAGTTTATTTAGTTATTAATTATTTTAATTCCTTTAAGAAGATTGGTACCTATAATGTTAGTATTCTCAAAGTCCAACATTATGTACAAGACCATAGGACCAGCACCACATTTTCCTTCTTCCATCTTTTCTTTCTTCTTCCCTGCCCCCGCCCCCCCCCCCCATGCAGACACACACACACACACACACACACACTTTACTTCTTTACCTCAATGATGGGACTGAATATAACCCATAAAGGTAAAAAGGTGGAGGGAGGAGAGGTGTCTGGAGTGATAGAGCAAAGCTGACTCTGGGAGGAAAAGGGAGGAAAGATGCTTTCCCTATGCATTTTAATGTTTGCCTTTTTGTTTCCCAATACCTAAATCAATAATTGTACATATATATATATATATGTTACTTAAGTTATTGTTAATTATATATATCCATATATATATCCATATATCCGTATGCATATATATGTTAGGTTATTTTCTTTTTTGCCCACAGTAGCAACTGATAAATGATCTCCCTCTGATTGTCTGAACCCGCAAGCTTTCTTGCTCACATTCTTCACATTTTCTCCACCTTCAGCATCCTGGTGGAGGGAAGGGGAATAAATGAGCAGCTGGGTGAGTACTTGACTTTAAGCCAGAGACAACTCATCACAGCTGAATATGGTAACTGTTAATATTTTCAATGTTTGCTTGACTTTAAACTTAAGTACAGCAGTAGGGACATTAAACCATAACTGCCAGATTAGACAGGGCACCAGTTAGATGTACATGACATTCTGGGCAGGCTTCTTTTTCCATCACCAGATTTAGCACAGTTATCAAACTTTCAGAGAGATTAGACACAGAAGAGTTACTGATTTCAAGCAGACAGTTCACAGTTGGATTTCTTTCTCATTACATGGACTAGAAATATCAAATTAATGAAATGTTCAGAGTCATAAATGGCTTGAATTTATCTCAGAATACTTTCTATATGTTGTTAGTAGAATATCATATAATGGCTTGGGTTGGAAAGGACCTCAAAGATCATCTAGTTCCAACCCCCCTGCCATAAGCAGGGGCACCACCAACTACATCAGGTTGCCCAGGGCCTCATCCAACCTGGTCTTGTACACCTCCAGGAATAGAGCATCCACAGATTCCCTGGGCAACCTGTTCCAGTGACTCACAACCCTCTGAGTGAAGAATTTTTTCCTTATCTCTAATCTAAATCTTCCCTAGTTTAAAACCATTTCCCCTTTTCCTTTCATTAACTGACTGAGCAAAAAGTTGCTCTCCATCTTTATTTTATAACCCCACTTTAAGTATTGAAAGGTTGCAATGAGATCTACTTGGAGTCTTCTCTTCTTTAGGCTGAACATCCATCCTAAAGCTCTCTCAGCCTTTCGTCATAGGAGAGGTACTCCAGCCCTCTGATCATCTTCATGGCCCTCCTCTGGACCCATTCTAATAGGTCCACATACTTCTTGTGCTGGGTGCCTCAGACTGGATGCAGTACTCCAAGTGGGACCTCACAAGGGCAGAGTAGAAGGGTAAAACCACTTCCTTGACTGGCAGTCCAATCCTCTTTTGATGCAGGTCCACTTCTCTTATGATGAAGAATACTAAGTAGGTTTGCAGAGGACACTAAATTCAGAGGAGCTGTTGCCTCCCTCAAGGGTAGAGAGGACTTGCAGAAAGACTTTGACAAATGAGAAGGTTGGGCAATCACTGACCCCATGAAGTTTAACAAGAGCAAGTGCCAAATTCTGTACCTGGTATGGAGCAATACTGGATATATGTACAGGCTGGAGAGCAGCCCCACAAAAAGGCATCCAGGGGTTTTGACTGATAAGTTAAATATGAGTCAACAGTGTGTCCTGGCAGCTAAAAGGGCCAAGTGTAACCTGGGGTGCATCAAGGATGGCATTGCTAGCCAATCAACGGAAATGGTTGTCCCACTCTACTCTGCACTGGTGTGTCCCTACCTCGAGTACTATGTTGAGTGCCACAATATAAGAAGTATGTGAAACTACTAGAGAGTGTCCAAACAAGGGCTACAAAGATGGTGAAAGTTCTAGAGGACAAAACACATAATGGGCAGCTGTGGTCACTTGGTTTGTTCAGTCTAAAAAAGAGGAAACTGAGGGTAGACCTCACTGCAGCCCACAGCTTCCTCACAAGGGGTGCAGAGGGGCAGGAGTTAATCTCTTCTCTCTGGTGACAGTGACAGGACATGAGGAAATGGCACGGAGCTATGACAGGGGAGGTTCAAGATTAATGTTATGAAAAGGTTCTTCACTGAGGGAGTGATCAGGCACTGGAACAAGGTGCCAAGGTAAGTAGTCACAGCAGCAAACTTGTCAGAGTTCCAGAAGTGTTTGGACAACACTGTCAGACATATGATTTATTTTTGGGTGGTCCTGTGTAGAGCCACATAGTTGAAGTCGACGATCCTTGTGGGTCTTTTCCAATTCAGGATATTCCATGATTCTGTATGTATGTATAGATAAATAGAAACATTTTAAATCTTCACAAATATTTTTCTGCTAACATAGAAATATATCTGCTTTATTTTTCTCAGAAATATTGAAGAAATTCTTAGGCACTCATTACAAAATATTTTCTTTGGTCACACGGTAAATTATAATTTATATAGAAAGTTTCTACAAGATTATGAATGATCATAGATTATATAGGCATAATTCAGCAAGAGCACTGTGATGCTATTTATTCATGTATGGAAAAAGTGATATTACTCATAAAAATGCTTAAATGAAACATATGGAATTTTTTAAGAGAGACAGAAAAACTGATATTAATAGAGAATGAATGGGAATTTTCAGGTGGGAGGGCACCAGGAGGAATGGCAGAAGAGAACTTTGGGGAGAAAAAAAGAAAAAGTTATAAAAATGTCAAGGACAATTGTTTGACATTGATGATTAACAAGTTGTTTAAATGAGAATTTTGCTACTCTTGGAGAAGAAAAAAATGTTTTGGGTGTTGAAGCTGATGACAAACTCAACTGTAAGAACCATGAGAAAAATTGTGGTCTGTTATAAATTCATCAGATTCAGTAGAATGAACAGTTTGGATAATATTTGTCATTGTTAAATCTGCACTTAAAAAATTGCACTTAGGAAAATTAACTAGAAAAATAATATTTTAAGAATCACTACATTCAGAATTGCTGAGACATCTAGGAACAGATTAAGATCTCATTGTATGAATTACAGAAATGGGAATAGTATTCAGAAACTGACTTGTCCTTTACCATTTGTTGATATACTTTCTTGTCCATAAATCTGTTAGTTTGTGCTTCTGCTACCCGTAAGCATTGATTTAGCATAGAAATTCCAAATATATTATTCTGACTGAATTATCAGCAAATATATATATATATATATTGATTCAGTTATTTCCTTTTAAAAATAAAATCTCAGATGAATTCTAAAATCCATTTCATAGAACTTCTCCAAACTATGTCTTTTACTATCAAAGGTGGATTTTGGCCTTTTTAAAGTCTCTGATGTTTAAAGTATTTTCCAAAAAGTATCACTATCCTGATAAATGTAGTCTTAGAGATAGTAGTCATTTTAACAATGGTTTGAAATTGAATCAGTCTTTTTTTGATTATTTCTCAAATAGTGCATACTCTTTCCAAAATGTACTGAAGTATTTCAGTCCTATACTTATAAAATTGTGAATTCATTTCTAGCTCATTCAAGTTACACTCATTTGCTTTGCATCCAGATAACTGTTTTGAAAATCAATGACAATATGATAATAATGATCATAAAGTAGAAATTGTCCTCTGAAAAGCTTTGTAGTCACCCCTGAGGCAATTTATTTTAATAGGCACCTTTTATTTATTTTTCCTACCTGTATTTCACCTAAATATCCACTTATAAATTATAAAGACCTTCTTATCAATCATATTTCTAAGAGTTTAATTTATATATTCCCATATTTTTGTTCTGCTATGTCTTGTATTTGCATAATGTAATGTTTTCTTCAGAAGATGTATGGAAATTCAAATTGTGAAATGAACAGCATATGCTAAATTATATTTAGCATTTTCCTAATAATTGTCTGTTGATAAGGGTATGTTGAAATTCTAGTAAACCTGGGCAAAGTAAAATCTCATAATGCATACCAGATTTGTAATAATTTTGACAATCTCAAATGCAATAACAAATTGAAATTATTGGAATCCTGGTACATTCACTTTCTTGAAGGAAAACATTGTAAAACAATACAAGAGCTCAATTACTATAAGCTTGTATTTTCTTCTTTGTTCTTATTGTTTTGTTTGTTTGTTTGTTTTTGTCACTTATTGGGAAATACTTTTATGATTCCTTGTTTTATTTGATCTTATAAAGCATCCTGCAGACTGGTTATGTGAAGATTGCAATATAAAATAGATGTTTTTGCAATAAAGAATGATTCATGCTTATTTAAATCAGAAAGTGTTAAAGAATAGTTTGTTTCTCACACAATAAACCTCTTAAAACACTACAATAATGCTTTCTGAAAATATGTTGTTTAATGTTATTCAGGAAATATGCAGCTGAGAAATAAACTCATTTTTTCTATATAAAATAATGTATTAATGTGTTTCTTTTTGAAGGAGTATAATACCATATGTTTGTTCTTAGTATATAATACATTTTTCCAAATGGCTATGATGAGTAAGGTGTAACAACTGACAAAGCTTATATACATTTAAGTGAAGATAATTAAAATATTAGAGCTAAATGAACTGAAAATGATAATATATATATATGTATATATATATATATATCTTTAACAACATTACTGGTTTAGGGGATATTCACCTAAACAAAACAAAACAAAAACAGAAAAAAAAGAAAAAAAAATATTTCACAGTATAAATTTGATACTCCAGATGGCCAAGACCATATATTAGGAGAGTAGAGTTTGCTTTACAAATAGCTGAGAAATTTCCTTTAGTTGAAAAGGCAATTGGCATTGATATTACACGTGATTATTTAGAAAAGAATATCAAGTATCACAGGAGTATCACAGGAAATAAAAAGCTGGTACAGGTGAAAATAGCACCAACTTTTATCCTTAATGGTTGGCTAGCATTTGAAGGAATACGGGATGTTTCTGAGAAGAGGAGGAAGGTGTCTTCAGGCCTCTGCTCACTGAGGGTGGGAGAAGAAAGGACAGAAGGAAGCTCTGTAGGTGTCACCCACTACCCTGCCTCCAGTGTGTTCAGGAAGCTTTCTCTTTCAGTTGGCTTTCTCCCAGCCTTTTCTTAACACCATGACATGTATTTCTCCCATCCTCACTGTCTCTGACAGAGATGCAAAAGAAGCTGCCAAGAGTTTGTTGTCAGACTTTGATTCAGTTTCCCTATCCTTCCTATGTGAAATACTAACATAAAAATGAATGATCTGGCAAGTATTTTGCTATTGCTAGACAGCTGGACATTTTAGACACCCTTTGCTCAGCCCTTGTGTTACTAGACTTAATCTTTTGCCATTATACATAATTTATGTAACATTTGAAGCTCTATGTAACCTGAGTATTGTCAATGTTGAAGATTTTAGAACTGGTTCTGTAAATGAAACTGTCTGTTTTGATCAAATGCATTCCTCCATGCTCAGTTCCAGTACTATAATAATGGAAGTATCAAACATTTCTATGTTTATTTGGAAATGTTTAAAACTTACATGAGAATATACACCTATGTAGATGAGAATATAAACCTGTGATTCAGCTCCCTAAAGGCAAGAAAGAGGGTCAGATGTGTCAGATGTACAACTTTAAATAATTATTTTATGCCAAATAATTTTTGCTTTAAATAATATTTCATATTTTTGATCAATTTATTTTTGACCAATCTGTAAAATATATCCCTACTGTTTCTAATTTATGTGCAATACCAACTCAGGGAGTAAAAATTTTTCTCTGGTGAATTCAGAATTATCGATGTAAACATG